>NC_056735.1:503026472-503361472 GCF_019279795.1 Protopterus annectens | reverse complement strand
GTTTGGTAGGGCCTTCATGTTTTCCAGTGATCCAGAAAGGTGGAGTGGTGGTCCTGGGTCATGGAGGGTGATCTGTAGCAGGCCACAATTTGCATTGCAGATTTGCCCGATGTTAGTTGCACATGGATGATCTCAGAGGTATCATGCTGCGCCACTAACCTGGAGGTGTAGGTATCCTTTATGAATATGGATACACCCTTCCTTTTGTGTTTCAGTCCATGTTCTGTGGCCGAAACGTGTGGTATGAGTTGTAGCCCGGTATGCTGAACCAGGTTTCAGTTACTGCACAGATGTCATGACCCAGGACCCAATTCACTACCCACTTCTACTCCTACCTTATCTATTACTTCTAATACCTCCTCTAACACCTTTCATATTCTACCTGTTGCCACATCTCTTATCTTTAAGCTTCTCAAGAAACTTAAACCTTGCACTCCATCTGCTGACCAACTCCCATCTGAATACCTACAAATTGCTGCAGAAGCTATAGCATACCCTATTTCCATACTTATTAATAGAACTATCTCTGAAGGAAAAATCCCCACCATATGGAAAATATCTCACATCATCCCCCTACATAAAGGGGGCTCCTCCACTGAGCTCTCAAACTTTCGACCTATTGCCTTACTCTCCCCTTTATCAAAGATCATGGAAAGATGCATACACAAACAATTTCTTTCCTACCTTCTACAAAACAGACTTCTAGCCAATTGTCAACATGGTTTTAGACCTTCCCACAGCACTACAACTGCCCTCCTTTCCTTTACTGACATTATTAATAATAATAAGAACAATAATCTCCTCTCCTCTGCACTATTCCTAGACCTGTCAAAAGCCTTTGACATGGTTAACCATAACATACTTCTTGACAAACTAAATCTCTATTGTCTGAACTCTCAAGCACTGCAATGGTTTAGGAGCTATCTCCAACACAGGCAACAAGCAGTTCTATGGCAGAATAACCTATCTTCCTTACTACCAGTAAACATAGGTGTTCCACAAGGCTCAATCTTAGGTCCCTTGCTTTTTCCCTTTTTATTAATGACCTACATGTAAACATTCCCCAAGCCATCTGCATTCAATATGCCGATGACTCAACTTTAATCTGTTCTGCTAATAATGTTTCCTCACTACAATCCCTTACTCAAACAGCTTTCCATAAAGTTGAAAATTGGTTTATGGAACATTCCCTCCTTCTAAATCCCAAAAACAAAACTTCTTCTCTTTTCTCCTACTCTCAAATCTTCCTCACCTTTCTTCTCCATCTCCTCTAATAATGCCACCTGTATAAGCCCAGACATGACCACTCGCCTATTAGGAATTACTATTGACAACCGTCTTAATTTTGATCACCATATTGATAACACCATCAAATCAGTTAACAAAAAAATAGGTACTCTCTACAGAATTAAACCCTTCCTTACCCCAGCAGCTAGAAAAACCATTGCCCAAACCCACCTGATCTCTACCCTTTTCTATGCCTCTGCCATTTATACTAACTTATCAAAAAATAACATTACCAAACTCTCTACCTGCTACAACAGTATAACTAGATTCATTACGGCTACACCCTTCAGAACTCACCACTGTCTTAACCTCAGACAACTGGATTGGTTAGAACTTAATAGCCACTTACTCTATCAACAACTAACTATCATTCATAAGTCCCTTTACTACCCAGATGCTACCCCTAGCCTTACAAAACTAATTACCCCTTATAAAAACCTAGCCACACTTCGATCTGCTAACAAACTACTAGAAGCCTCAACTAAATCTTACAATAAAGCTGGTGACTCATTATTTTCAAATTCTGTCGGGAAAGTCTGGAACCAACTCCCTCAAGAAATAACCAACATTGACTCCACATCCCTTTTTAAAAAACATATCAAAGAGCACCTAAAAACCCACTGGCTATGTCCCTGTGCTAACCCTGACTGAAAACACTACCCCCTTACTCTTACTTCACTCACCCTCCCCTGTTTCTTGCCTCTAAATGCCACACTTACTGATACCAGCCACTTCCTTATTTTGAATCCTCTATACATTTTACCTATTCTCTCTTTCATCTTTAATATAGGCAATTTTAGTGGCTTCCTAATCAGCTCTTTTTATTACTCTTACTTACTTTCCTGCTTACCTGAAATTTCTGTTTTTAACCAGCTGTTTCATTTATAGTTGTTAATTATGATTTTAGGTTGTCTAGTCTGTTTCTGTTTTTCTCTTTTAGTATTACTCATGCTTACCATTGTATCATTTTGTACTTTTGCTTGCTATTGTCTTTTTTATTGTAAATGTTTGCTTACTGCCTGTATTTTGGAGCTTTTCTCCCCGGGCCTCTACTGAAAATGGATATATGTCCAGCTAGACTAGCCCGGTCAACAAATGTAAAATAAAAATAAATAAATAAATAAATAAATGTCGACATTCTCCATACTGAGGAGTGCTTTGAGCGCATGCATTTTGAGATTTAAACTCCTGGTGTTGAGTAGCATAACCCTCAGTTTTTTGTTAATTATGCTGTTTACAGAGGTGGGTTTGACTTTTGAGCCTTGCCTAAAAAGGCACTATGGGGGCAGCAAGAGCCTTGGCCAGTATTCGAAAGCCTAGGGGTGACAGGTGCAAGCCATCTCTTGTGAAACAACTCGGCTTGTCAAGCATGTCATCCCAGGCTGACAGACACAGGATCCCCTTTGAATGACACCAGAAGCTTAGCCAATTGTTGAAATTGATCATTTTTTCTTTATACTGAGTTATCATTCTTGGTGAGGGCAGGATGCTACTCAGGGTCAGGGTCATATCAGCCGGGGCTACATGATCACAGAACTCTTCCATGTCTCTTTTCATGTAGTCCAGGGAGGTACATCTCAGGTCATTCACACCAACATGAACAATGACAGAGTCATATTTGTACTAGTTCTGGAGTGACCTGAGTGCTTGTGTTATGTGGCAGATTCTGGCTCCCGACAGGCAGCTAACAGTAACCTTCTGCTTGTCCAGCCTAGTGAGTGGGACGTCAGTGTGTCTGACTATAGAGTCACCTATTACTAATGTGTTAGGTATGTTATTTCGCCTTAAGGGCTGTGATTGTACGGCACACTGATTTTGTGTTTTATGTGTTGTCTGGTTTGTGACAGAAAGTGCAGGTTGTTTGGCTGTCTGCTTTGTAGGTCTCTGATGCTTTTGCAGGTTTTCATTTAGAGCCTCCAAGTATGATTTTGTGTATTTATGTGTATTATTTGCCAGTGCTGTTTTAGTAAGTCTGTGTGCGGCTGGAGTTGTGGTGCAAGTGTTATCCTTCTCCTCTTGACTGTCTGTTCCAGTCTTGGGTGGAGACAGCTTAGCTTCCAGTTTGGCTGCATAATTGCAACTCTCGCATATGTTAGTGTTTTGTGGTAGGAGGAGAGGGTTGCCTGTGTACATGAGGCAGTTGTAACATTGCCTCAGGATACCCAGATTCACGAGCTGGACTGGAGAGTGCACTTGAAGTTGCCCTTTGGTCATGTCTGAATAGTAGGGTGAGCTGCTTAGTCGCTTGGTTGGTGAGAGGGTGAATAAAGAGCCTTGCCCTGTTGGGCAATCAGTGTCAGGGTATTTTAGTGCAACTTGCTATTAGGTCTGAGCAAGTGCTGGGTTGTAAGATGCTTTTTGAGTGCTTAGGTTGAGAGTTTGACTAGTTTCAAGGGGAAAAACTGAAGAGGAGACTTAGTGGAGCCGGGAATAATTTAACTGTAGCTAACCGACACTACCCGGTGTGCAAAACCATGCAAACCGTTTTTTATAGTAGGGAAATGAAAGAGATAGAAATCAGCCCAAAATGGCCAATAAGCTACTAACTTCTGGGCTGGAACCACTCCTCCAGGGACAGATAGGTTGCTCAAAGCTCCCCTCTCTCACAGGTGAAAAGAGGAACTTCCTTCTATCCAAGTAAGGTATGGACAACTCAGAACTAGTATCACAGCCCTGAATTCAGCACTAGCCTGAAAACTGGACTATACTAGCTTAGAAAGGTGGGAAACAAGGAATTTGTTTTTGTTTTTTTTGAAAAGATAAGGCAAAAACAGTAAAAAATACACTTAAAACAGCTTTAAACGACTACAAACAATCAGAAAAGGCTATCACTCTTTAGTGTGTAGCCTACAACAGTTAAACAAATTATTGATATATATATATATATATATATATATATATATATATATATATATATATATATTTATATATATATATGTGTGTGTGTGTGTGTGTGTGTGTATGTATATATATATATATATATATATATATATATATATATATATATATATATATTATATATATATATATATAAATGTGTGTGTATATATCTATATATATATATGTGTGTATGTATATATATATATATATATATATATATATATATATATATATATATATATATATATCTATCTATATATATATGTGTATATATATATATATATATATACATGTATATTTCACTTCCCAGATAGAAAACAGCACTGCTCAGTGCTCAGACTAATTAAACTAAAATGCCTTCCCTTAAGTGAAGGATGTGTACTCTGCCTAGTCTGATGAATCTACAAACTCTCATGCAAAGGGTCCTTCATTTTCTTCTCCAGTTGACTCTATTAAAACAATACATCCTAAATCATTAAATCATAATCCTCTCTTTCTCTCTCAGCATCACTTAAAAACTCCACTCCACTGACCACAGCTTCTCAGTAACGGCACCTCAGATATGGGGATCACTTCCTGTAAACTGAAGAGACGTTGCCTCCTTTACCAATTTCACATTCTAGCTCAACATATTTTTATACAGATGCCAATACTTAATTCTCTAACTTTATTGCACTCAGACTGTCTTTCATCTATACATTTACCTCAGATTTAAAAATAAAATATATGCATTGTACACTAATATATTATCTCTTTCCTTTTCCTATCCTGTACCCTCTTCCAAACTATCTTTCTTTCTCACTGAACTAAGCTTCACAACCCTCAAATCACCCACTTCCCTCCATTGTTTTCACTCACTGTTCTCAATTTTTTTCCCACTGTCCACCTTCTTACCTGTCACTATAGCTTAAATCAACTTACAATAAGTCTGTAACCAAACATATTTATTTATTTATTTTACATTTGTTAACCGGGTTAGTCTGGCTGAGCTTTTGGATCATTTTCAGCAGAGACCCGGGGAGAAAAGCTTCTCTGGACTAGAAAACAATTTGTTAAATTTTAGTAACATAGTAGTAACATATAAACACCTTCATATCCTATAGATGGCTAATTTATTAGATGGACTGCTACCATGTTTGTATAGTGCTATTTGCATGCTGAATTTTGCAACCAAGAGATTCCCACTATGTTAGTCAGGCTCCAGTAATGCTGTAAAAATGCTTTTGCATGCTTAATATCCTGTGTGCAGTTTAGATTCAGATCAGGATGCAGCACGGATGACCTGCTATTTGGAGTGAGACAGATAGCTGAGAAGAAGCTAAATATCAGGAAAAACTGCAAGTGTGCATTCCTAGACTTGGAGAAAACATATGGCAATATCCCATGAAAGCTGCTTGGGCAGCCCTGCAATGGTCTGAAGTCCAAGAAACATTGATAAAATGAGTGCAGGCTATATATAAGGACCCAACAACACAAGTATAAATGGACAGAAGAATGCCAAAAAAGTTGAAAAGTAAGGTGTACAAAACAGTGGTGCAACTAATACTACTGCATTGTACAGAAACCTGGACAGTGAAAGCAGAGCAGTTCAGGAAGCAAAAGGTGATTGAGATGGAGTGCCTGAGGCAGGTAGGATGATGCACACTGTGGGACAGACAGAGAAATGACGACATCAGAGAAGAAGCCCAAGTAGCTTGAATTGCAGAGATGCCCCCACCCCCACCCCACAGCATGAGTCTTAGCTATGGGTTTAGGAATGTTTATGCCACCTTTTTACAGACAGTTATTGGATCCCACCCTAATGGGGTCACATTTGTGTTTGGCCAGTTAGGAAGCACATAGATTAATGTCATAATATCAATAGGAGTTTTAATACCTTTGTTTCTGTACATACTTGTTTAATAATATTGGACTAAACTGCCCTTTTATAGGATTCAGGCCCTTTTATAGATTGAA
Source organism: Protopterus annectens (assembly GCF_019279795.1). NCBI lineage: Eukaryota > Metazoa > Chordata > Ceratodontiformes > Protopteridae > Protopterus > Protopterus annectens. The sequence continues at coordinate 503,355,349 of NC_056735.1, read as the reverse complement.
ATTCACATCACCAGCTATTGTCTTCCTTCAGGACATCAATCTTTCTGTCTCTTTCTCAGAACATCTTAAACCGAACAGATAAGGCTAAATACTTTGGGTGTCCATCTCTTTTAATAAATAAAATAAGAGAGTGGTCACCATCCCGGATAAGGCTTGAAACACTCAGCGACAGATAACAAGACATGCTGAATTCCACATATGGAGCAATGTTTAACATTAAGGGAAGAAGGCTGAGATGAATTTTCACCATAGAGGGATCTATCAATAGCTTGTTATGAGCTTCATAAGAAACTTGTTCCCTTCTCACCTCTTGTTTCAGTTTCTTGGAATGGGCACTCCTACTTGAGTGGAGACCGAAACTATCTTACCCAGGTGAAAGTCAATGCCTCTAAGCCCAGGAATCTCATTTTATCCCTAAGTAACTTCAATAATTTATGACTGGGAAAGAAAACAAGACTATCCATCTTTTGGTCTTCCACTTTTTAAACATTTCCTTTTTATCATTCATGTCTAAGATTTTAGCACCATACATTTGTGCATAGTAGACCAGACATCCTTGCCCTGAGGTATAGAGCTGATTTTTACTTAGACAGTCAACATTTAAGCCCTTGCTGGTAGATGATTTCTAAGAATTCTTCACCATACTCTTATTTAGATGGGGGGGGGGAGCAGATGGAAGGCTATATTCACTGTAGTTTTAAAATAAGTGGATCACTAGAATACTAAACATCCAGAATAGTTTATATGAATTATCTGTTTTAGTAATTATTTTTCCGTGGTGGTGCAGTTGTAGCGTTGTTGTCTCACAGCAAGAGGATCTCCCATTTGATTCTCAGCTGGAGTACGGGGAGTGCCTTCTGTGTGGAGTCTGCATGTCCTCCCCGCAATTGGGTGGGCATTCGAAGGACATGCATAAATGGGCATGCCTTAGTTGAATGTTGAATGTTGAGCTGGCACCTCGGCATTCGTGAAAATCTACTGCCAATCATTAGCGGACCGGAGTTCCACTGTGGCGACCCCTAACCGGGAAAAGCCGAAAGACAACAACAACATCTTACTATATAATACCTTATAATATAAAACCTTAATAAATGATATTGTAACAAAAGGTCATCATGTCTGTGATCATGAATCTATTAAGAGTTGAAAAGTCATGCGTACTATAGCAGCTTCCTTCAGCATGCAGTAGAAAACCAGTCTGAATGACAGCTTTATAGAGAGTGAAACACATTTCTTTCCATTGACAAAATAAAATGTGTTCGTTGTCAGCTTGGGCAGCAACCTAAACATGGATAAAGCTATATTGTGAACAGCACTTCCACAAACTATCCGATTACTGAGTACAGAAACTTTTTAACAGTGTCCCACAGGAAATCTGCCATTCTTTATCTGCACTAACCACTTTACATTCTGAATTCAGCTAACTCCACCTAAGTTTCTATGGCACTGTCCTTGCCTGCATGGAGAAATATCTTAAACATTTTTCACAGATCTGCCCTCTGCAAAAGACAGCCTTAATTTTACTGTAACCCCCCCATACCCATTTCCACTTGTGGTATAGTTACCGGGTGACATGACCAGCAACATCAAACCACTGGTTCTAGCTTTAGTGTAGTGAGTAATTGTCTTGGGACAACTCATCGAGGTCCAGATGACTGCATTCCAGGAGACAGACAATTCTAAAATGAAAGGTTTGCAGGGACAATATTCACTGTGAACGTTTCAATATCCACTTCACTTAGAAAAAGTCAAAAAAGTTAAAGTCAAAGTAAACTGTATTGTCATTCAGATTTCACACAACAGTGCAAACTGAACAAAATTTCCTTTTTCCAGATTCAGTGTGCAAAACATCACATGAAGCATTACAACATACATTACTACATCACAGCAAACCATTACAGACATAACACCCAAAACATTTTATAAATCTAAACAGTATGTTATTGCACAGAATTCCAACAGTTATCAGCATTGCAAATAAAGGCTAGTTTTATATCAGTCGGTTTTGAGAGTAGCATTTGAGTTATTTCACAAAAGTATGAGTTCTCATCAACATATATATCTGCTAAACTTGATGGCCATCATCATAGATGTTATTAGCAGAGTTGAGTAGTCTGTTGGCCTGTTTAAAAAAGATCTCACTGAATCGGGTGGTTTTGCACCACATACTGAGACAGCGTTTGTCAGATGGTAGGAAGGAAAACAGTCCATGAGCGGGGTGAGTAAAGTCCCTGACTATTTTAGAGGGTCTACTGAAACACTGAGACAAGTAGAGGTCTGAATTAGATGGAAGAGTGGTCCTAATAATTTTCTCAAATGCTTTCACCACCCAGTGGAGAGACTTCCGATCCAAAGCAGAGCAGTTTCCATACCATACCGAAAGACTGCTTGACAAGTGCTTCCTGTAGTGCCCCTGTAGAAGGTTGTGGGAACAGGAGGCGGACAGCCTGCTCTTCTCATTCTTCACAGGAATTGGAGATGATGTTCTACCTGCTTGACAATGGTATTTGTGTTTATGGATCATGACAATTCTTCTGTAATATGTACCCATAAGAAATTGGTACTTTTTATCCTCTCAACTATCTCTCTGTGGATAGTGAGTGGAGACTGCACTCCGTGGTTCCTTCTGAAGTCAACAATTATCTCCCTGGTTTTGCTCACATTCAGTGCCAGGAAATTGTTGACACATCACATAATCAGTTTATTAAACTCCCCTCGGTAGGCTGTTTCATCATCATTGCTGTTGAGACCCACAACTGTTGTGTCATCTGCAAACTTAATTATGTGATTCAAACTGTACCTGGGGATGCAGTCATGGGTCAGCAAAGTGAACAGGAAGGGGGGGGGGGGTCAAGACACAGCCCTGTGGTATCCCAGTGTTTATAATGATGCTGTCCAGGGTTTTCCTGGCAAAGCATACTGTTTGGAGTCTATCTATGAAGAAGTCTAGTATCCAATTGCACAGTGGGGTGCTGATACCCAGTTAAACCAGTTTCTTTATCAGATGCTGGGGGATAATTGTGTTAAAGGCAGATCTGAAGTCTATGAATAGCATATGCAGATAGCAGTTTTACTTTTCTGGTGGGCCAGAGATAAGTGAAGTGCCAATGAAATAGCAGCTACCATGGAGGGATTAGATCAATATATCAATTGGAGTGGATTAAAAGTTGCAGGAAGTCTTGATGTTATATAAGCCTTGACCAGCCTTTAAAAGGAAGTCATTAGAGTGAAGGTGAGAGCTATAGGGTGGTACTCATTGAGGCTTGATAGTGGAGACTTCTTGGGCAATGGTATGATGGTTGTGTTTTTAAAACATTTGGGTACAATGGCCTAAGTCAAAGAGGTTTTAAATATATCAATGATAGAGTGCCTCTAATCATAGCCTGACTCCTTACAGTATGTAGTGACTTCACTCATTGACTTAACTACTGGACATTGTTGGAAGAACTCAATATCTTGTTTATGTGAGCCATCCACCATGACCTGCATCTTATTTTCTTTTGAAGTTTTTCAATCCATACTATTTCCTTACTGGATTTTTGTTTCTTTAATAGCATATCTGTATCTGGTTGCATGTCTCACTCATGCATAATATTTTCCAATGCTTTCTGAATTGGGGAAAGACTTATCCAGTTATTATATCATATGTCACGTTAGATACTTAAGCCACTGGGTTAAAGACTTTGCCCAAAAGAATCTGCACTTCATTTCAATTATATGGTACTCACTTTTGTCCCTATTACTTCAATTGTCTGTTGATAAACAGTTCTGTGCTTACATACATATTGTGATTTAACTAACATAATTAGTTAGTTAACTAACATAATTGTATTCCCTGACTCTTATAAAGCTTACAACTCTTGTTCCTAAAAAAAACATCTTTTACAAGTTTGGATATAGTAAGTAAGAATTCAGTATTGTCATACTCCATTATCATCCTTTTATATACAGAGTGCTTACCTGCCAGATGGATAACATGAACAGTGTTTACAGGTAGAATACTAGTACTTTTTTGATCTGAAAAAAAAACACAACACGGAGCAAAAAGCTGGTTTAAAATGTAAATAAGCTTAACAAAACAAACCCACAAAAAAAAGAAAACAGCCAAGCAGAAAGTACAACAGCTTTAATAAATACACGTAACTAAAACCAGTAAAAACAAAGGCAAAAATAATAACACTAATAATAAATACACTGGTACTTCATCAGATCTAACAAATATAAGAGAAAACACAGTTAAGAAACATATGGTGAACTGAGCAATTATTTAATAAGTCATCACTTCAGGCCCCGTGATTTCAGTATGGGTCTTAAAGGAATATGCTCTTCATTCCTTTACTCCTATGGGCTTCTAATATAAGAATCCATTTAGTCTCCAGATACTCAGTCTGTGTCATACTATCACTACCCCTAGCTGTAGTGCAACACACTTCAATATCCATAAATTTAAAGGTATGCATGACTCCTTCATTTGCAATATGCTTCAATAAAGCATTTCTCATATCACCCTTATTAATACAATAAAGATGTTCCTTAATCTGACCCCTAAGACACCAATTAGTCTTTTCAACATATTAGCATTGGCATGTCTCGCAGATAGCTAAATATACAATATCCTTAGTAGCACACTTAGCATATAATCTGAATTCAAACATCCGTCCACTAACTGGATGCACAAAACAGTTGTCGGCATTTATATATTTACAGATGATGCAAGCTCTAAGTGGGTAGGTGCCTAACCTCTGAGATAATTTATTGTCAGCTTTTGCTTCAACAATCAGTGGTCTATAACAAGGCATCTTTTTCAATGAGGAGCGATTCTTAAATGTGAAACAGAGCTCCTTATCAAGTACCTGTCTACATTTACTATCTGACATCAGCACTTGCCAATGTTTATTGATAATATTGCAAACAGAATTAATGTTATTGGAATATGTCAAGCACATCCTCAACTGACCATCCCGATTACCCTTATATGATGTATTATCTACTCCACCTGCTGAACAATACTGTCTAGCTCGAGTTTGTCGGAGTGATACTACTTCATTCTGTGCTTGCAAAATAGCAAAGTCAAAATAGGCTCTCTGTCAAGCCCACTAGTCGGACCATTGAAGGAATCATGCATCTCACTGTCTCTGGTTTGTAATCTAGCATTCCTGAAAAACTGACCATTCGCAACATTCTGCTTTAGGAACTTGGGATGCATACTTTGAGCACGTAACATGTTATTCCTTTTACATGATTTCTTTAAAAGCACTATATCCAAACCATCCAAGGACCTTTCAATATGGACATCTAAAAAATCAATCATAGAAACAGAATATTCAACAGTGAATCTTAAAACATCAGTGGTGCCTGGCAAATAACTAACAACTTCATTCAGTGGCGATCCTGACCCTGACCATACAAAAAAATACATCATCCACAAAGCCACCATAATGTAAAATAGAATTAAGGTATAAATTGCAATTATCAAAAACATGAGTAGCCTCCCAGTGTTTGAGCACCATGTTCAAGCAACTGTTCATGTGCTTGGTGCCCATAGCAATGCCTAATTTTTGAATATAATACTAATCAGTAAAGAGAAGGCATTATTTGTTAAAACTATTTCAAGTAGAGAACAAATCAAATAAATCTGTTCAACTGTATAGTAAGAATGTTAAGACAAAAAACACCTTAAATATTCTATACCAACTTCATTAGGAATGAATAACTCAACAAAATCCATGGTAACTAATATATACTCATCTACCCTATTAATGACTGACCACTCAGACAGCCTTCTTAAAAAGTGTTTTGTATCCCTAAGTATCATATCTATTTTGTTAACAATAGGGCACAACTGTTTTTTTTAACAAACATAAACAATGGCTCCATTATCTACCCTCTATCAGTCGCATAGGTGGATTAGTCAAGCACTTATGCACCTTAGGGAGACCATATATTAGGGGTATAGTTAGATATTCAACTGAAAAATATTCAAACAACTGTCTACTAATAACACCTTCCATCAGTAATCCATGAATGTGCATATTCATATTTTCAATAAATTTAGATACTTTATGTCTGCCATACTCAGTACGTCACCCCATCATCCAGCATTATGAACATACTATTAACATAATCAGTAGTATTCATTACAACAGTTCCGACCCCTTTATCCACTGGCCAAATATACAAGTCATCACATGCAATTAAATCACGAAAAGTCCTAAACTGCATTTTATTCATATTAACAGATTCCTGCTTATGCCTTTTACTAAAATAATCATAAATATCAACCTCACAGAATTTGCTAAATGTCTCAACCAATGAGCAGATGACATATTGACTAGGTCTTTTAAAATTTAATAAACATTTGGTAGTGTTACCATACTTTAATTTGAGTGAAATATTATGTACAAAAAGTTAAAGGTCTAGCAGGACATCATGCAGACATGATCTTTTACCTGAAATAAAAGGCCATCCAAAGTTTAATACTTCACGTTGTTCTTCAGTAAGTGCATTCGATGAAATGTTAATAATTAAGTCTTTAGTATTTTGCTCTGAACTATAGGGCCCAACTCCATCTGCCCTGACTGCTGTGGTCTCTTGCATCTGAACCTGTTCTTGCTGTTGGAACACCCACTTATTTTCTGCCTCGCAGCAGTTACCTGCAGTGGTAATTGCAGCTGCAAAAAGGCTGACTGAATGAGGCCAAAACATTACCTCCCACTGCTAAGCCCAGGAAGTTCAAAGCATTAGATCCATCTCTAATCATAGAAGATGTAGTAGCCACAGTCTCACTCCTGTTATAATCCAAAAAAGAAACATTAACATCCAATTGCCCAAAGCTCTGTATATTCAAAATGAACAAGAGTGATGCAAGGAATACTTTAGGGAAGCATATTGCAAATAAAGGAGTCATGCATATCTTTACATTTATGGTTATTGAAGTGTATTGCACTACAGCTAGGGGTGGTGATATTAAGACACAGACTGAGTATCTGGAGACTAAATGGATTCTTATATTAGAAGCCCATAGCGGTAAAGAATTGAACAAGCATATTTCTTTAAGACCCGTACTGAAATCACAGGGTCTGAAGCGATGACTTATTAAGTAATTGTTCAGTTGACCATATTGCATTTAACTGTGTTTTTCTTACATTTGTTAGATCTGATGAATCACCAAGTGTAGGTGCAAAAGTACTCATCTGTTATTATTATTATTATTATTATTATTATTATTATTATTATTATTATTATTTTTGCCTCTGTGTTTATTGGTTTTAGTTATGTTCATTTATTAAAGTTGTATATTCCATTCAGCATTTTTTTTTGTGTTTTTTTTTACTTTTTGAACTACTTTGCTATATGTTCTGGAAAAGATCATCTTATTTATTTATTTATTTATTTATTTATTTATTGCTGTAGTTATTTAACGATTGTTGACCATGGAATTCTGCCTGGGCACAAAGGACCATTTTCAGTGGAGGCCTGGGGAGAAAATGTCTAGTATTCAAGTAAAGACAAAACATTTGAAGTTATATAACATAACTAATGACATGTGGAATACAATTAAAATACATTTTACAACATCAAAATCAATAAGACAGCAACTATGCATACTGTAGTAAGGTTCCTTATACAATTATACTCTATGCACACACAGTTGATTAACTATGCAGTAGGACAGATGTCACAATACTGAGTTATTTACAAAGGATGGAAGGAAAAAGGTTGATTTAATAACGAGATGTAAATAAAATGAATGGTAAAAGAGTTAAGCAAAGCATAGGTAGAAGGTGGGATGGGGAAGACAAAGTGCTAGTTGGCAACAGAGTGAAGGAGAGCAGAGGTATAGTAGAAGAGGAAAAAGCAAGCAGAGATATTATACTTTTCCTGGAGATTTTTACAAGTGTTTTCTCAGACATCTATAGGTTCATAGATTGGTATTAGACTAACTGCCCATGTGGGCCATTTTAAGCCTAGCCAATTACCACATGTGAGAATCAAACTCTGCACCTTGTGTCTGCAGGGTAAATACCTTAAACATTATGCCAACCTACCACATTTCCCAGTAAGGAAACAATACATACCTATTGTATAGGTAACATTCATAGTTCATTCAAACTTCATGATACAAAACTGATTCTTTGAAATCTCGTGCTTTGACTGTTAGTGTTTCCTCACACACTTCCTTTAAGGACATTTGTCCATTTAATTGAATGACCTATGGATTTAGGCCAGTGCATATGAGGCTTTAAGCAGTGAGAAATATTCCAGCTTCTCTCAGCAATTTAAGATAATTCTATATTACTAATCTCTATTATATTGCCTGTTCAGCAAAATATGCTCAAATAAAATGTCAGTTCAGCAAAAGATCCTACACATTTTTTTCAACATCTTTGCCTCTACTAGAATATAAATTAGATAACATGAACTTTGTGTAAAGTGCTGCACTTGCAGACAAATGCCATGGTGGATTAGGACTCATATAGCTATCTTAATATTCATTTGCAGCTAGACTGCTTTACACAAAACCCATTCTTCTTAGTATAGAAGAATCTTGAGCAAAAGTCCTTACTGAATAATTCAATAACATTTTACTTTTTCCATTATTTTTTTACTTATCATTCTGGAAAATATTTACAATAATCATTCAGTAATGTTGTGATGCCCCAGCACTGGCCCAGTAATCAAGGAGCCTCAGTCCCAACCACTGGCAATAACTAGGGGACATAGAGACTGGGAGGATGACAAGTGCACACAGATTAAAGTGTAAGATCACAGTCAGTCTGGGGATGGTTTCTCCCTCTTTCTCAAGATCCCTAATAAGGCTCCCCACTGCCACAGCTATAGGGTTAAGATCTCAGCTGAGGGGCCAAGTCAAGACCTCCAGCACCATCACTGTCCAACGAGTGCTTTGTATCCCTGCCCAAGTAGCTGACACACAAATACTTTGAGATCTGGTTTATATACAAACACACACACACACACACACACACACACACACACACACACACACACACACACACACATGGGGAAGGCTGGCAATGGTTTACTAGCTATGCCTCCTCCTGCCCAGACTATAAGGAAGTTTGCACTGCCACTAACCCCTACTTATCAGCTACTATAAGGCCCTTACAAAGAGTGTCCAATCCTACTGTGTAATGTTACTATTATCCGAATGGTAGTCTGACCAAGACTTGCAAGGCTATTTAGGAGTGCACTGTACAGTGTCACCAAATACATATGCAAGTACTCTAAGAGATTAAATATGTGTTACAAATATCAGCCACAAAAATATGTTTAAATATATTTAATAATAAATAAAAAAAAGAACAAGACAATACTCAGTAAAATCAACACAGTAACTTCAGACTTCAAAAATCACAAGAAATATTTTAAAACAACATTGCAGGACAGTCTCAAATAAATACAGAAAAGCATCTAAACTAATCTTTACTGTATCCCTATCTATATCTAAAAAGATACTATGCCCTAAATGTTACTTACAGCAAGTCAAGTGCAGATGGTGATGATGAGTGAAAGTTCTTGCTAGGTCCAAGACAAAATACAAATGCACAATCTCTCTCTGAGAGAGTTCTTAAATTAATATCAAATATTACTTCTGGGTTAACTTGGATGACATCACTTTTTGTCACCTGAGTTTAGTTCCCAGGCTAAAATAGAAACTAACAGAATTTAACATCTCTGTATGAAAAATAAATATCTCCAGATGTTTGCAGTTGCTAGAAGACATACAGCAATAAAGCATTTACAAAACAATGCAGAAGGCACCCTAGTTCTAAATATCCTGTCCCCTTGCTGCACTGAAACTAACTTTTATAACACAATCATAAAACAATTTAATTTCAACTTATTTTCTTGAAGTTTTGCAAGTTAACTGTCTATGTTCCAGTTTCTACTATTAAAATATACATTTGTACTGGTATATAGTTTATATGCATTTCTGTTCTAAGTCAGCAGGATATGCTGTGGTTACATTTTAGCTTAGTACATAACATACAGATCTATATAAATCATATCAATATTCACAAATGACATAGAATGATTTACAAAATTCAAGATAGCCGGGCTGGCAGTGTCTCCTTTTGTTACATTTCTATATAAATCATATTAATATTCTCAAATGACATATAATTATTTACAAAATTTCAGCTAGCTGGGCTGGCAGTATTTCCCTTGTGTCACAAATGTTACATATCAACCCTCTGTAACAACAATAAAAGTTTTCAGGCAGTTCAGAAAGTCCTCATATAGTTCCTGGCCTGCATATTATGTTTCCTTTGTTCTATCATATCTTCTTTACCATAACATTCGAACCAACATGAAATAGTCTATCCATCTAAGAGTGGCCTGGGAGAGGACTTATCTTTTTGTTTCAGTTAACCAGAATAAATTCAGTTAAAATCATCGAAGAACAATGCCCATGTTTCCATTTAGGCCAGCATGAATAACTGGCATATAATCAAGTCAGTTAATACCTGTCTTCAAGACTTAATGGTTTTATTTTTCTATGACAACTGTATATATGAGCACATCATTGGCAAATTAAACTCCAACTTTCTAAACATATCTCCTTTTCCATCTATATAAGGTGTTTTGAAACCTATCATGGAAGACTCCTTCATCTCTCTGCAATACTACCAGAAGTGTCACAGATAAACCTTGTTCATCTGAACTTGGACAAAAGCTACTTCTTAGTGTGCCTACTCTTACCCTATTGCCTTTGTAGCAGTAGATGTTTGCACAGAGGTCAGATACTTATCCTTGTGCACCCATGAAAAAGCAAACAAGATAGACAACCCCTGAGAAAACTCACAAGGTAACATCCTGACTCCAAAAATCTCTTGGAAATATTCTCTTCAAGTACAGAGTTGATTACATATCTTTTCTACATGTACAATCCAATACCATTTCTAATGTGATATATATATATATATATATATATATATATATATATATATATATATATATATATATATGAAACATTCACTTGGCTTTGATTTAGAAGTTTTCTTTGTCTACCACCTGACAGGTATTCAGTATTCAAACACATAAATGAGTCTATTTGCCCCACAGACATCTGCTATGGATATCACTAACAGGAATAACATTAACAATCATTAGAAATTCATGTTCCCTCATATTTTCTTGATGTATGTCCAAGTAGTACACCTTTATAGTATGTTGAGTAGTCCCTTTGTTTTATGAAAAAACAAAAAAAAATGCAGTTACTCGGTGGTATATATGTGACTACATAGCTGGATCATGTTTAGCCCTTATTGCATGAGACCTGGAGGTCAGAAAGCTAGTAATTGCTTCATTTCTGTAAGAAAACTGCAAATTACTTAACCCATATAAAAAAATTCCTGGATATACCAGAACATGCACATTTGTTAACAAATACTTCTGACGACAATGTGGGGAATTACATTCAGGAACTCTAGCTCTGATAGGATTATGCTTTTAATATTTATAATTTTTGTATCAATTTAGTGCTTCTAACTGAATATATAGGATATATGTTTCAGAAAAATGAAGTCTAATATTATTTTGCTTAATCTCATAATGCTATTTCTGGAAGTAATGTTGCATAAGAATATTAAACTGTTCAGCAATAGAAGTTCCTTCTCACTACACATTGTCTTCAATCAAATGTCACAGACTGCCAATGCTGGTGACACAAATTGTTCTGTTCACAAATTCTTGAGAACACAGCTTAAACGAAAATGCTATTAGTGTGGAACAACAAGCTGCTGCTGTAAATTGATCAGAATTCACCTGATATCACTTCAATAGGGGGTTGGCATAATGATTAAGGTGTGTATCTCATGGCATCATGGCACAAGGTACAAGGTTTGATTCTCACTATGGGAAGCATGGTAAGGTATAAAAAGAAAGCCTGCACAGGGTCATTAGCCTAGAAATCACATTTGGTAAAATACACAGAAGTTGCAATTTTCTGCTATATTAAAAAAAAAAAGCTCTGTCAGAGGTGATGATCAAAAGAATATGGCTAACATTTTTGATAAAGCTGAAGCTATTAAGAATCAACTTTGATGGAATTGTTTGCAAATCAGTTAGAGTGAGAGAAAAAGCAGAAGGGTGTAGAATGGTTAACTTCTTCTAGGCCAACTGGCGTAAAGTACAAAATATTAACAAAAAGATGCTATTTGTCCATAAAAAAACACACGGATTCACAAAATGACCATGACAAGACAGTATCTGACTTATCTAGTGATTTTCAAATTACTGAACTATATAGATAAAAAAGACCAGTGAACTGTGCAAGACAGAGCAAACCTGTGATTTTAGACGATAAACACATTTTGATAAACCTGCAAGTAGCACATTCCAAATGAGGAAACCCTTTACAGCAGTTAATAAGCTTACCAAAGGGGAAAAATCTGTGCTTAAGTAATTGCTGTTCTCAGTATAAAGTGATAGGATAAATATCACACTTTCCTTCTCTAGGCAGCTAGAGTATTTCTGTCAGCAAATTTATGCATGTTGGTAGTACTTAATGACTTTCTCACACACAATAAAAACAGCTCTTTCAAGTTGCTTGGTTCAAAATATACATCTACACAATTATTCATGTGTCTATTAGTTTGTCTTTTCATCTGAGAACATTAAAAATACTATAGTGTAGCTTATACTCTGTGGATTTTCAGATGTAAAAAGGATGAAAATCAGCTTGTGTTTGTTACTTACAAAACAACTTTTATATACAATACAATAATCAGGACTTCCTGTTTTATGATTTTGTTTTAAATGACACTTCTAAGATTTGTGCATGATCTGCCTTACTTTTAACAGTTAGAAGATGGACTAAATGAATTCATGCACAAAATACTGTTAGTACTTTGAAGAAAAATTCATGGTTGCTGTTTAAGATGTGAGGATGTTTATAAGTATATATCCAGATTTTATAAGCAGTTTCGACTTTCACTATAATCAGTTAAGCATCAAAAGTTTTAAAAGATGCAACAGTTGTAAAAAGATCTAATATTTCTATGCTAAAGTCTTGGAATCTTACATAAATGGTTTCAAATATGGTAACGTAAGGACTGGTTGATGGGAAGGGCTCCTATGATGTGCAGAAAAGAGACAAATGTTTTTTTTCTCCATCTTCTGCATCTGCTTGATCAGGATTACCTGCTGCGGAACTCATGTAAAGGCCACATGTACAAGGTGGACACCTAACACTGTTTTGCTTTTGCGGTAAGTAATGTCATAAGTATCACCTGCTCTAGTATGCAGTGTCAGGATAATTACTGCAACCTGAAGAAGTGCCACTCTGACCTTCTCCACCAATGAGAAGTAGAAGTTAGGGAGGAAGACAGAGAGCTTGAGTTCTGCAGTAAGCACCATATCTAACTAATGACTGCTTTTACATAAGTAGACCTACACTTGCATTCAGTTCCTGATGTTGATAGGTATGCTGTGCTTTCTTCTTTTTTTCCCCAAATATGTAAGCATCTGGGGAAATACAGGTGAATTTGCTGATTTGACAGAGGAGGCACATATGCCTATCAGAGCATCAGGACATGTTTATGGGATTGCTGTTATGCCTATATGTCTGTGACTCACTGCTAATTAATGGTTTTTAGATTTTTGATGTCTGTAGGCAGGTTGTTTAAGGTAACAGGTCCTAGTCTAGAGAAGGCCTTTTCACCTACAGCAGTTTTAAATGGAGGGGGACACTAAAGTGAAGCTGTTGCCTATGTACTTCTGAGCACATAAGGGTTGTCTTGTAAAGGTAGTTTCCACTCTTGAATGCATGCGGTAACTGTTTTAGCATCTTGCAAATTAGAATGCTTAGAAGACAAGTGGCCATATGTGGCACTAAAAGCCATTTTTAATTTTTTAGCAAATTACAATGGTGTCTCTGGGGGTCTTTGAATAGACTGAATCTGTAGATTTTTTTCTCAGTAGTCTGCATTCTGTGAGTATTGTTGGCTGAATATATTATGAGAAAAGGAAGGCCATATTCAAACTTGGGTATTAAAATAAGTTTAGCAATGGACCAGCAGATGAAAGGAATTAACTGACTTTGTTACATAGTTTTAATTGAGCAAAGACTTTATTAGTTACAAAGTCTGTGTGTGTGAGGTAAAGGAGAGGACAGGGGTTGATTGTTAAGCCTAGGTACCTTTGTTCAGTGACAATAAATAATCTTTTCCTGTTATGATCTATTAAGTGAATAAGAGGAATGGTGGGTAATTTCTTGGCTGAAGCAAAGACCATGACATCAGTTTTCTTGGAGGTGATTAGTAGTTTATTAGTACTGGACCAGGTACATAACTCAGTAAAATTGTTTTGTAACTTGGTTTGCATGTCAGAGTGGCTAGTACTGGATTACAGGAGCAGCATATCATCTGTACACATTAATACATTTAAGATTTGGCAATTCTAGGGGGGGGATGACTAACAAAGAGACGGAAAAGTGAAGCGGACGTAACATAGACCTTTGTGGTGGACCTGTACTAGGTTTACCAGCAGTAGCAGGTACGATTCTATCTTTTTGATTGTGGCAAAACCAGCAGATAGTATTATCCCAAAGTTGAGTCTTTTGTGTTAGTTGAAAAGAAGGGTATGGTTGACAATTTCGAAAAGCCCTTTTTATACTAACAAAGAGACCCACAGTAATTAGTCCCTCATTCAGGTTGCAATAAATAGTATCAGAGGCCATTACTACAGCAATAAAGTTACTGAAGGCATTGCAAAAGCCATGCTGTGCATCACACAACAGGCTATAGCTGCTAATGTGCCTAAGCAGTTGTTTGTATAAAAGTTTTTCAAATATTTTGGTAATAGGGCACATGGTAGTCTATAATCCTTTAACCCATTGGGAGAAGTAACTTTAGATAGAGGGGATTATAACTCTGTGCTTCAGTGCTGGTGGGACAGTGCCTGGTGTGAGAGAAAGGTTAAAGATACAAGTAAGGGATTTAGCATTTTTTTTTCAGATGCAAACCTTAGGAAGGTGGGATGAAGATTGCTGGATTTAGATCCTGAATTGCTGAGTATGGGAAATAGGGAATTAGTTTCTATTACTGAAATTTCAGAGAAGTGAAAGGTTGCTGCTTAGGAAGCTAGAGGGTGATAGGTCAGAGAATAAGGTTCTTGTTCTTTCTTGTGGGGTGAATAGATTGTTGGAAAGAATTTAGTTAGTCAGTTATGGTAGACTGCAAAAAGAAATCATAATCATTAGCAAAGGTGGAATGATTCAGTGTTAAGGGATCATTCTTTGTAGCTGTAGAGTTATTTATTGTCCCTGTTAAGCATTTTATTTCTTTCCAAAACCAATTGGGTCTAGAAGAGTTTGCTTCCTGTTTCTGTTTACAGTACAGGGCTTTTGCAGTATTTGTTACAATTCTTATTTCTTTCCTTAAACACAGAACAGTTTGGTGTAGCTCTGCATTGCTGGAGCTCCTATTCCAGTTTTTCTAGGAGGAATCTCTGGCTTTAATTTCATTTTTAATATCCACTGAAAGTCATGGGCAACATTGTGGTTTAATAGTTCAATTAACATTCAGTTGAGAATGTGGTTTTGTATTTAAGGAGTGTTTTTTTCTAAGATGTTATGTTCTGTAAAGGTGATTACATCAAGGCGCTAGAACGGTTGGTGATTAAAGGAATGTTATACAAACTGTGGTTTCTTCGTCACTTTGGATCTAGTAGTTGTGTAAATACATTGCTGTGGTGGTTAGTGTTGTGGTCATGCTAGATATGTCTTTGGATCCGAATGTGAATTTCCCAAGAGTCTTTAGGGATGATGTCCCTGTTGTAATGGGAAGTAATGATGGAATAAGTTTGGTGGCCAGTTCTCAAAGACTTATGGAGCATTATTTTAATGTACAACAAAACTTGGTTGGTGGTAATAATGATAACCGCACTGGCAACTCAAACGTAAGTCACAATTCAGTGCAATTTATGGAAATGTATTTTAACGAAAGACAGAAACATTTGCCTAATCCCTTTATGTCGCTTAACCTTGTAATGAATGAGGTTCCAGCTGATAAGAAAGGGATTTGTGACAGGTTTGAAAAGTTGCTGGAGAAAGAAACAAGAGTGCATTATAATGTCCGAGGTCTACAACACTACATAGATTTAAACATTACACCCAGGGGGTTATGTTTTATTAAAAATCCAAGCACTCCCTTTGATGAAAAATGTGTGGTGGACAAACAATATAAAGAGCTCTGGATAGCGGCATCACACAAATGTGTAATGGAGTGTCTTAAAATCTTGTTAGAAAGAGATCAGAAAAAGCAGATAAAATTAAAACAAGATATATCTGCCTTGTCAAGTGAGGTTTTTAACTCCCTGGGTGAATCATGTACTGATAATTTGTTAAATAAATTGACTGGCCAGTTGAAAGTACTTGAATCTGAGTTAATTGTGTATAAAAAGACAAAATTACAAAGTGACATTGGTGATTATGAAAGTGGGAGGGGTTTTGTAGTGGCTCCCAATCAGAAGCATAGAAAATATCAGCGGAAACAAGGAAATTTAAAAAAAAAATTCATTCTGTTTCATTTGTTTCATCGGATGGTGGCAATTTAAATGAAAGATGTACCAGCAATGAGGAGGAATATCCCCCTTTACCTAGACTGCAGAGGGGGGAAGAACATCGGCATTATTTTTGTGGAAATGATGAGCAACAACAGAGACAGAAGAGGAATTGGAGTTACCAGAACAGGCCGAACAGAAAAGACTCAGGACACTTTAACAATAAAAAGACTAAATGGTACTGATTTTTTATGTAATAATTCTCTGTGTAATGATGTAAATATGGTAGTGAACATCTCCAGTTGTGAAATATCAAGGGAACAAATATGTGTACTTAATTTAGGATTGAAGTTTGTTCCAACTAATATTCCTAGATTTCATGTGTTGCAGCAAGAATTTTTTACGTTAATACGCAAACTGCATTTAAAAGTATTTTTTAATACGAATGATAATGAATTGTTTGAAAATGTAGAATGTAGTCTTTCAGATGACAGTTTTTATTCATGTTATGATGGGCAAAATAATGACTGTGACATTGATGAAAGTAATGCATATTATAAATTGAATATGGAAAACATTCCGACTGCTGATAAATTTATTGCACCTTTCCATAATGAAACTATTGCACACTTTTACTCCATGATTAAATTTGCTGGGGAAAATATTTGTAATTGTGCAAGAAATAAGAGAGAGGGAAGATATAATTTAACTTATGCAGAGTGGAAAGCTCTACAAGAGCTACGTAATACAAAAGAAATTATAATTAAACCTGCTGACAAGGGTAATAAAATTGTAATAATGAATGTGTCACAATATCATAAAATGTGTTTAGACCATTTAAATGTTAGAGAAGTTTATGAATTAAGTGAAAGTAGTAAATATGAAAAAGCACAGACAGATTTTATGAATTTATTGGAGAAAGGTGTACATTTGGGTTATTTTGATAGGAAAGATGTGGAGAAAAAACTTATATGTAAGAATAATGAATTAGCATTGTTTTTTTGTTTACCAAAGATTCATAAAAACATAACTGAACTACCTGGAAGACCGATAATTTCAGCATGCAGTTATTTTTTACATAATATTGGAATGCTGTTGCATCAGATTTCAATTACATATGTATTAAAGATAACTTCATATATTCAAGATAGTTTTGATTTTTTGAAGAAGATTTCTGAAATTGTGTGGAGTAATGAAATGTACTGGTTAGTTTTGGATGTAAAACGCCTATATACATCTATTAGACATGAAGATGGCATTTCTGCATTGTTTTTTATGTTGGGGAAAGTCCTTTTTCTAACTTTGTAGTTGAGTTAGTGGACTTTTGTCTTTAAAACAACTTTTTTGTATATAATAATCAAATATACAGACAAAAACAAGGAACAGCCATGGGAGCTCCATTTGCTCCCATGTATGCCAATTTATTTATGGCTTTTTTTGAGAACAGATTTTTGTATAAACAAATGTTTGTGAAACAACATGTCAAAACATATTTCAGGTACATATATGATATGATTTTTATATGTGAAGGGGGTAGAAATCAGGTCCAGGAATTTGTAAAAACATTAGAAAATAACCCCTTTGTGTTGTCATTTAGTGAATTACAGGAAGGAAATAAGGTATTTTTTTTTTGGATTTGGTTTTGGAAGGGCTAAGAAATGGGACTATCCAAACCAAAGTCCATAGAAAATTTGAAGAAGAAAACCAATTTTTATATGCTACAAATTGTCACCCTCCACATTTGATTTCATCTCTCCCTTACAGTGAGTTTTAAAGACTGTCAAGGTTGTGTAATAATGAAGGAATATTAAGAAAGGAGATAGAAAAATCAGCAACAATGTTTCTAAGAAGGGGGTATGATGTAAATGTTATAGAAGAAGCACAAAGAAGAGTTCTTGGCAATAACAACAGAAATGTGGGGAAAATATTAAGAAAAAATAATAGAATGATACAACATGAAATAAGATCTGATGAAAGAGAAAAAAATGTTTTTTGTAAGTATGTATAATGTTAAAAGTGATGAGATTGGCAGTCTAGTTAAACATTATTGGAAATATTTAAGAAGGGACAAATTATTATCAAAAATATTACCTAAAACCTTAATGTTTTCTTACACAAGGGGTAGAAATTTTCTAGATATGCTGGTACATGGAAAATTTGTATTTCCATCTATAAATATTAGACAATTGAACTGGAATCCTGGGACCCATCCGTGTGGAAAATGTTCAGTGTGTGCCCAGATTCTTACAAATTTTGGAGGTATTAATGAGGTTAAATACATATGTAAAGATGTGTTTTCTTACAACAGTAAAGATGTAATTTATGTACTTAGATGCCCATGTAATTTGTATTATATTGGGGAAACAAAAAGAATGTTTAGAGTTCGATTTTTAGAACATATAAGGGTCATTAAGAATAAAAGAGAAGAAAAAGTTATATCTGCACATTTTAAAGAAGTACATGCAAGTAATCATTTATTGTTACAAGGTGTAGTTTTAGAACAAATCAGTGTGAAATATGATAATGATTTGGTTTTAAAAAATAAACTTTTGTGCAAAGAATCATTTTACATATTGAAATATAATATGCTGGCTCCTATGGGGCTTAATAATGAAGTGAATTGGAGATGATTACTTTAAGAAGAAGATGTTTTCATTGTTTAATAGTTCAAGTAACATTTAATTGAGAATGTAGTTTTGTATTTAAGGAGTGTTTTTTTCTAAGATGTTATGTTCTGTAAAGGTGATTGCACCGAGGTGCTAGAACGGTTGGTGATTAAAGGAATTTTATACAAACTGTGGTTTCTTTGTCACTTTGGATCTAGTAGTTGTGTAAATATGTTGCTGTGGTGGTTGGTGTTGTGGTCATGCTAAACATTGTGATTTAAGCCTTCTTTTTAAAGGGATTGTATCCCGAATTGTGATCAGTTTTGCGTTGAAAAATTCTAAAGCAGAGTTGGGGTCAAACATGGCATACTGGGGAATCCATTCTATAGCACTGAGTATAGTATTGAAAGTTAGCAGCTTATTATTAGAGAGATCTTCCTTCAATTATTTGAAGATGTTTTTTATATTTTCTGAATGACCAAATGGATGTAATGTGTGTGTGGTCATTCAGTGCACTGATGACATTTCAGTGTGAAGGCACCTATTTTTTATGTTGGTTATTAAGTGTAGGGCTAGAGCCAGTTCTTGTATGGGTTAGATTAAGAGCTTGTAGTATTTGGGCCAGGCTGAATTGCTGCAATATTGTATTCAGAAGTAAAGAATTTTTCACAATAGCATCTATACTGAAATCTCCAAGAATAACCGTGATGTTTTGCACACTATTAGGGAACATTTGTTGTACAGATAGATGTGTTTATGGAGATCAAAGTGATTGATACAGCATAGGTTAGGTGAAATTGCTTTGGTATAAAAATGTAGTTTTGCTGTGACATAATGATTTGGGGGAAGCAGATCATGAAAGAGAAAGAGAGAACATTTTGGGTTTAGGGGAAGGAGTATTAAAAGATGAAAAATGAGCACAGTGGACAAAAGAGAAGAGTGAATGGATGCATATGATATGGTGAGAGTTGAAGAAATGTGAAAGGCTTTGTGAAATGGATTCTGTGTTGAGTTAGGATTCCACTATTGATATGTAATATGTTTTATGGTGAGTGAGAGTTTGGAACAAAGGTGCTATGAGAAGGAACGCTGCGCTTGTTAGTGAGCATGTTAGGGAGGGGGTACAGTAAGGTAGATAAATGAAAATAAAAGAGAACAACTGTGAGATATCAGGTGGTGCTAAGGAAAGAATAGGTGGCAACATGTGTACGTAGTTATGTATATTAAGGAAGGAAGAGGGTGTGTCAGAGGTAGGTGACGTGTATGAAGAAAGGAAAAGGATGAGCAGCAGTACAGATATAATAAAAGGGAGAGGTGTAGTTAAAGAATGTGAAGAAAGCTGCCTGCTCAGTGCTACATCTTATTGTTTAAGAAATTATCTGTGGTGATGGGTGGGATGAAGGCAAGAAATGATGTGTAAGAAGTGGGAGGAGAAGTAATGTCTAAGGAAAGAAGGCATAAAGTGATGTATAAGCAGTGGAAAGGGAAAGAAAATAAATAATGCAGAATTTAGTTGTTTGTGCAGGACATGGTGCTATGTGGTGTGCCTATCATTGCATGTTTTTTTGTTGTGTGGATTTTTGTAAGTTTAAATGTAGTGTAATTGGGGGTGGGAATTGGAATCAGGGATAAGGTATGGGAGACAATAGTGTGGAACCCATTTGAGCAGGGTGCTATATGAATCCAGAAACAATCTGCGAATTTAGGCCTTAGAAGGACATCACCACTTCAGCAAAATGAATGACTACATTCTGTCTTGGCATAGCTGGGTTTAAGCACCAGCGAATCCTGCAGTCACTGGGGGCCCCAATCACAGTAAAGTTATCTTACCTTGATATTTTGTAACATCAGTCAAACCAACAAAAGCTTGTACAACAATCTTGTGTTCTTAATAAACCAGGTGGGTTATACTGACTCAGATTTGTATCTACTTCAAAATTCAAAAGTATCTCTGGTTATAGTAACACTGTTTTGTCAAGTGACAAGCTTCACAATTCCATTAAATATTTTACTAATGACATAGCGCCCCTGCCTTAGTTAAATCCTGCTTGTGGACATTCTGTCCACTAAAACTAACAACATAGCTAGTTTTAGATATTTGTCATACATGTTGCTTTAGGAGGACCCCTTAATCATTCTTGCCCCACAAAAGCTGCAGCTGGTTGGGGAAAAATGAGACAAAAGTATTTATTTTCTGATTATGCTTTTTAACTGAACAGGGCTGCAATATGACCTTGTTAGGATAAAGCTGATACTGAACATGAGCAAGTTAAGTGCTAGAGCCCAGCATCCCAGAGTGACCAATCTCAGTGCATACCTAGGACTTTTACAGCTGATGCATCTAATCTTCAGGGATGTTTTTCTTTTTCAAAGACTTTTATAAATACTGGCAGAACACCAGATACTATAACTCTCAACTCCTTTGCTGAAGAATTATGGGAAAAGCCAAAAATAATAGCAGAATAAATGCTCAAAACCATGAACACATTTTAAATATTATTCTAATTCACTTAAAAAGTTAATAGAATAACATGTTTTGCATCAACATGCATTTTTTGGATGATAAGAAGTATGAAACTATGATCTCTGGATTTATTGACTATTTGTAATCCTGAATAGTTTACCAACAAATAAAACTTTTTATGAGGAATAAAGCAAAATTATGAGGCAAAATCAGGGATGTTCTGTGAAATCAGGGACAGTGACTTGTATGCATTGCTTCTCAATGAGGTAAATAAAACTGGCTTGCCCCTGCTGCTTTTTGACATCTGGCAACGGACAGTCACTGATCTGGTGTGGCACTACCAATGTTACACAATTAATTCCTATTTGCTGAAATAAGTGCAAAACTAGTATTGCTATGGTGTATGCTTGTTCGTATATGTAAAATAAAAAAACAGTGATTTTTATCCATGTACACACCTGATAATGCCAGGACACGTACATTACTCGTTTGGGTATTGGTACAAAATATAATTAATAAGTAATTGTATTTCAAATGTAAGGCACACAATATATCATGGAACATTTAGACATTTAGAGCTTCTAGGAGTCTGGTGGCCCCCACTCCCCAGACTGTTTAAATGCATTTTGACGTGGAGTTAGTGGTGGCCTCTGCTCTCAACTCCACCCATTTTAAAACTAGCACTGCTCAGATGTGTGTGTACAGAAGGTAGCTGTAGGTTTTGAGGGGGCTGGGAATTGTGTGGTCATTATTTCTTTAGTCTTCATTACAGTCAAACCTTAGAGGTATGTGCAGGTGGTCATTATACCTTGTGCTGGGGCTGGGGACAGTGTGGTCATTTTTTTTCATTTACTTTTCTCAGAGGCATCGGAGTTGTACAAGGAAGGTTACTATAGCTTGTGTTCGGGATATGTACTGTCTAGGAGCAACAAAGTGGAACAAATTACTGTAACAATTATTGTTTTCTCTTTCCTCACAATCACATATCTGCTACTTATACAGGTGGCTCCTTTTGCGTATTAAGGGTGAGGAGACGTGATGTATATGTATGACAGCAGTCAATTGAAATATGTGACTGTGGCCATTTGAGCTTCTGCTTCAAAACCAATCTAACACCAGAAGAATGCACAGGCAGTGACTGTCTGTTTTTATATGAGTGGGGTGGTGGTGGTTAGAGAGGCAGGAAGTATTCCCAGACAGCATCTGTATATCCTAACAACAATTGTCTTGTTTATTGTGAGATATTTTGTCAGCTTTGAACATTAAGCCTTGGGCATGACTTATGTCTTCCTTGAAGGAAAAAAAAACTTAAGATTGAAACTCTTTTCTTACTCATCATTTCTGTTTAAGCCACAGTTGGAGTATCCCAAAGCATCTATAACCCCATGGCTTCCGGGGTCCCAACTTAGTTGTGTAATTTTCTAAATGGTTATGCTGCCTTGGTCAGGAAAGGTGTAGTGAAAGGATGTAAGGAAAACTAAAGTTTACCAGTAATGCAGAATTTCTTTCCTTAATCTTTATTTCTGTTGAAGCCATCATTGATGAAAAAGTTGTGTACAAAAAAGATTTTAAAATGTACTTCAGATCATATAAAAGGTTGTGTACAAAAAAGATTTTAAAATGTACTTCAGATCATATAAATAGTTATGGGTTCTTAAAAAGTTGAAAGAATTAAGGGAAAGTCTGAGAAAATGAAAAAAAAGTAATGGCATGGTGTGAGGAGCCCATGATGGGGGGAAACAGTGTGGAGCACTGGTGGATGCATCCATTTGTGTGTGTGTGTGTGTGTGTGTGTGTGTGTGTGTGTGTGTGTGTGTGTGTGTGTGTGTGTGTGTGTGTGTGCATGTTGGGGAGATGAACAGTAGTCGCATTTCACCTAAGTCCAGCTGTGTACATTGAGTTGTTATAATGTATCATTGTTGCAATTAAATGCCAATAACTGTGAATGTGCCTTTGTGAGATGAGCCAACATAGTGTGTCACACAGGCTTGTCATAATGTAAGAGTTTTGTGGTCAGTCTATGCATACTATTCCAAAAAGTCTGCAGCATGAACTAAAAAGGTTGCTTAGGAGAAGTTAGGTTTACCACCTTTCCCCTCTTTGTGCTGGACAGTCCCTATTAGGTCAGTTGTGTCCTGCAGAAAAAAAAAATAATAATAAAAAATGGCAAACATCCTAAGATTTCAGGACAAAGAATATTTCTTAAATTTTCTTTAATAGCTGTATAAAACAATTACTTTGTATCTCAAACACCTACATGTTATATGAAATAGAATAAGCAACTCAAATGTTACAAGAATAAGATTTTTTTGGCATACAAAATGAAGTTCTGTCCTTTGCATGGGCCACGGGAATGGTTTGTCCTTCCAAATGTCACATTTAAACATGGCAGCCATAGAAGGAGTGGCACTGACCTAGACTAGAAGTACTCAGGGGGCCCTGAACTTGAAATTTGCTGTGGGTCTCCAAAATGCTAACATTAACCCTGGTTTTAGTAATGCTGCTAGGGGAAAAGTTCTAAGGAAGGGAAAAAAACATAAGAGCAGCTGGTGTAAAGTGCTCAGACAAAATGTGAAATAGTTGATGAACACTTTTATAAATTTAAAGATGTAGGTAGCAGCTTAGTGCACATTCTAAGCTGCTGTGCCAGAATGCCTCAGGATAGCCTTGAATCCTAAAATGGGACAGGGGAAAGATGGATGACAGGTCCTTATTTTAAACACAATGGTCAGAGCTGTTAGTGTTTTTGACTCAGTACCCCTTAGGGCTTCTAGGTTTGTCAAAATGATTGGCAAGTAGCAAACTTGATTATATTCAGCTACAGTGGAGTTTATACAAAACATGATAATCTCTCTCCTGGATTATACAATTAATAGTTAAAAATCTGTACTGTCATTTTTACATGCACTGGACAGATTATATTTTTGTTGAAATTAAACTATAGCTAGAATGGCTGTTTGGCTTTTCTTCTCACAATGTGGCTTCTTGGATGATTCATGGAGTATTCTGTGAATAATGGCAGGTAAAGAGTTTTGTTTTTTGAGGCACAGTTTCTAGAAATAATAATAATAATAACAATAATAATAATAATAATAATAATAATAATAATAATATAGAACAAAGGTTATAACTGTTGGCATTATCCCATATTGCTTCAGGTAAAGGATACAGTAAAAATCACATGGATAAGAAGGAGAGAGAGGGAAAATTATCTGAACTGCATAGCCTGCTACCACACTCACTGAAGCGCCTTGGGCATTTATTAACAATTACACCAGGAATACTACTTTTGAGAAAAAGTGGTAGGTTTATTTGCAACTGCATTGTGCTGTCCACTGAATTGCTGGAGTAGATTCTATGATCATATTTTCTCTGCAAATATGTCTACACGTCCATAATATTTACACTTTGTACAAATTTTACATACAATGACATCTTAATATTTCATCTGCACACTAAAAGTGGTAGAAACTATAGCATTCTGCATTTAAAGCACACTGATACAATTACAGTAAGCACAGATATTTCATCTTCATAGGTTCATAGGTAGGTACTAGGCTATCTGCCCAAAGGCATTTATAAGCCTAGCTGGAATGTGTTGGCTTTCGCTGCCCCCTTAGATTAGTTCCCTGTGCCTCTGTCCAGCAGAACCATTGAAGTGATCCCTGGGGTAAACTTTCTGTTTCCAATCTACTCGTCAAGGTTTCTCTTGAAGAGGGTTAGTGAGGAGCTCTGCCTAATGTAGATTGGAATCTTGTTCCAGAGTATGGGAAGTCTCTAGGACAGGAATCTATCTGTCCAGCGCATCCTATTTATTGTTGTGGTGAGGTTTAGATCCCTGGAGCGTGTGGCTCGAGGGGATTTGGTTTTCTTTAGGTGGAGCATGTCCATCAATTCTGGGTTGGACATGGCCAACTCTACAATACTGCTAAGTTATTGCATGTGCCCACTGTGAATACACAATGCTGCAATTTTACAATTCACCCACTATCATTTGTTTATAATAGTGTGGCTCTTGTACACTTCACTAATGAATTCCCTAACTTTTATATACTTAGCTAATGAGAAGGTTAAGTTACATTACCTAGGTTTACATGCATGATAGATGAGCTTTGAGGAGCAGACAGCTGATGGAGTGAATGCAGATCTGCTAGGGTAGCTGACTGATTTTAAATGGTGTCTATTATGATCACACCACTAATTAGGGAGAGGAAAGTTGTTTTTTTTTTTTTTTGGTTTGATGTGAGAGTGGGAAGGGACTAATCACTTCCAATTCAATTGATGTTCTAACCCACCTGAGCAGGGTGTCATGTGACTAAAGAAATAATCTGTACATTTAGGGCTGAGATGCAAATCATGAGATAAGTGAAAGACAGCACTTTTTTTTGTCTTGGTTTTGTTTTCAGAAGAAATAAGTTCTCCAGAGTGTAGAAAGAAATAGAAGCTGCCTGTATAAGGTGAACAGGCATGATGTGAAACAGCTGATTCATACTTTTGTATATTTAAAGAGGTAGGTGATTATATAGTGTACACACTGATATACTGTGCCAGAATTATTTCATATAACGCAGAAGCCTAAAATGGGATAGAGGAGGGAGAGTTGGGTTGGCCAGTATTTTAAACAGGGTAGGTAAGAGCTCTTACTGTTTCTGACTCTGTGTCCAATTGCAGTTTCTATATTGTACAGAAAAGTGGAATAGTGGAAAGCCTGATTATAATCAGCTATGGTATAGTTTGGGTGGTCTATATCATATGAGCAAATCGTACAAATTGCGAACGCTCATAATATCGAACGTACTGGACCTTGGACATCCTATTGTGGGGGGCTGTGCCCCCCACAACCCCCCGCTAAATATATATTCCAACTCCGAGATCACACTACAGTGAAGAAAGTGCAAATATCCCATACTTCACTGTACCGCGATCTCAGAAAAAGCACTTCGAGGTCCTGTATGTTCGATATTATGAGCGTTCACAATTTGTGCAATTCGCTCATATGATATAGACCCTAGTTTGGGTCTATATCACTTCATCAAAGAGTCATTTCAGCAAACCTGACTTCATCATCTAAAACCACCAAACTTCACTTCCATGAATGTTCATAGCAAAAAAAGATTTCACCTAGGAAAGAAAGCACTTGGCCAATACCACAACAGAACACACACCGCAGTATATCAAACACACCCAAGTGTGGGTCTACACCTTCCACCCCTTCTTATCTATATATACCAACTCTGAGATTGCACTGCAGTGGGGAAAAAGGCAAAGTTGTGCTGCTGGCCAACTGCTTCCTTTCCCAACTTAAATCTTTTGTGGATGTGAATGTTCGCAGAAGTGAAGTTCAGTGGTTTGGGGTCGATGAAGTCAAGTTCGCTGAAGTGAATCTTTGAAGAACTGATATAGACCTGTGTAGTTTATCTGACACTTGATCAGCCATGTAAACTCCTGCATTATACAATTAGTAGTTAATAATGTACTACTGTTTTACATACATTGACAGTTTATATTTGGAGAAACGACTCTATCTGTAGTATGGCTGGTTGACGTCAGAATTCACACTATGGTTTTGTGGGTGATTCACAGAGTGTCGTGTGAATAACACTTAATATTTAGAGAGATGAATCTGTTACTAGGATGGCTGGTTAACTTCTGTGCTCACATTTTTGTTTCATGTGTGATTGTCAGAGTGCAATGTAATTAATGGCAGATGAATCCTTTTGTTTTTTAAGGAACAGTTTATTGAAAAGTTAGACTTGGAAAAGATAACATTTTGCTAGAATGGCTGGTCAACTCCTATTCCTCATGTTGTGGTTTCTTTGGAGATTCACAGAGTGTGGCATGGATAATGTTTGCTTTTCTGAGGGACAGTTTATATATGGAGAAATTAATATTTCACTAGAATTCCTGGTTGATGTCTGCATTCATAATGTGATTTCTAAGATAATTCTCAGAGTACATTATAAATAATGGCAAGGAAAGTGTTTCTTTTTTGGTGGGGGGGTTGAGGAGCACATAGCTGATGACGTGACCTCAAAATCATGTCCTGACTTGCTTAACTTTCCTTGAGTATGAATAGATTATACTGCTGCAACCCATTTCCGATGCTTCCAAAAACAATGTGTAATTTGGCCAAGCCCTTTAGCATAGAGTGATAAAGAGTTTTAGTAATCTCTTGTCTTTCTATAAGGGAAAGTTGGGGGTGCAGACACTGAGAGGTGGACACTAGTTAACCCATACTGTGGGGAGGGAGGACGTTAGATGTGCTGCATTCCTGCCCCAGCTGGTAAAATGGGGTATTTCAGGACAAAGCTAAGGCTTGGTTAGCTAATGTAAATCTGCTTCTTAGAAAGCTGCACCGATATACATTACTGGTCACCATTTGGAGGGAATTAGGTGAGGAGGGAGTAGACCTGTACCTGTATGACAGCCTGCCCATACCTGGAAATCTCTTCATGTGAACAATGAATGGGTTGATAGGTTTTTACCCAGTCACTGAATACATGAGCTGATTCTCGACTTACTTAGAGGAAAGATAGGATTAATAAAGTGCTGAAGGGGATACCTGATGGCTGAGAGTAAATGAAAAACAGAGGATTTCAAAACTCAATATTTTAACTTTGATCCATTTTATTTTTATAGATGTATCTCAGCTCTCATCTTCTAGCATGAAGAACTGCAGACCTCCAATCGCTGTTACTTATAAATTGTAATGCTCAAGTCGCTTTACCTTACATATGCACACAATAATAGTTGTCACTCAAATTTTGTACTTTCAGTTCTTCTTTTTTCAGAATTTCAACAGGCACTCCCCATAACCTCTCCTCTTATTCCCTTTGCCACCCAAATATTCTGAATAACATTTCTTTGTATGTACTTGGCCAGCTTCCTGTCCTTCTCCTACAGGTATCCTTGACCCATTGTCCATGCTTTCTCTCAGTGCTACCTGCAAATGGGATGATCCTATTCTAGATGCACTTCTCTGCTATTCAAACTGGTTATCACTTTAGTTATAAAGTGGTTTTGCAAGAAATATTACATGGAAAGAAAATATAACCCCAAGCATTAAACAGTATAATGTCTCTAAAGAGCTACTTTTTTCTTCATATACTCATATAACAAAATTTGTAAAAGGATGAGTACACTTTATATGTAATGTGTGCAGAAGTCTAAACATCTTCATTTTAATATACATTACTTAGCCATTAGCTAAGTTAAAAAACTGGCAAGATCTTTCCTGTATTTTGCATGGAATCAGTTATGTATGGTTTACTGTCAGGGACAGCACTTTGTTGCATATAAACAATACTGTTATATGGTCAGTTATGGACAGTCCAGTAAGATATCTTTAGCTGGCCTTCCATTTGCGTGGATGCCATCTTGTATATTAGTACCCAATTATAATCATCAGAACATCTACACATGGAGATACTTTGCCTATTAAATATATTCATGATGTCTCAGCCTATAAAATGTACAAGCAATACAAGTTTGTGAACAGCATAGAGTTAAAACCTTTTATGCCCTAGTTATTTCTTGTAATAGATCATGCAACCTCTTTTCTGTATCAGCAGACCTGCAGTTTATATAATTATATATATATATATATATATATATATATATATATGTATATATATATATATATATATATATATATATATATATATATATATATATATATATATATATATATATAAACATCAACATGCATAAAGATAAACATTAAATCATCCGGCCAGAGCTGCAGACCTGCAGTCTGTCTATATATATATATATATATATATATAAATAAACATCAACATGCATCAAAATAAACTTTAAATCATCCGGCCAGCCATACCTCTCAACCTCTTAGCGCAAGAACTCTGGATAAACCCTAATATAATGGGGGACAAAGGCCCAAAAACAGGCACACATTTTAAATAGTGCTCTCATAAACTTAGAAAGTTGCTAGAATAATAGGATTTGTGTTCGCATGTATTTTCTGAAGGATATAACATCTGAAACTGAAATGCATGTCATTATTTATTGACTTTAATCCTTAGATGATCCCAGTGATTTGTCAGAAAAACACAATTTTTATGAAGAACAAACCAAAAATATGAGGCAAAAATCTGGACATTCTGCAAAAATCTGTACAGCTGAGAGGTATGCGGCCTGCACTTTTCTAAAGAGCTTGCCCTTGCCAAGGCCATGGTGATTGCAAACAGAGCAAGACACGTCAGACTTGTCTGTCCGCAGCAATGTTTTCCAGCTCAACTTACTGAATTCACATTTCTTCCAGACAAGCTAAAATATAAAGTCTTTCTAGTGTGTATTCTGTTTTGCACTGTGCTTGGTACACCATCTGCAGTAGTCATCCAGTAAGCATCCTGATATAGAAACTGCATTTTGATGGTATGACCACTTAAAATACATCAGTTCATTCCATCCCAGTTTTCTTTTCCAAGGGTATCCCTGTTATACTACAGTTATGATAAGAACAGGATGTACTGATGAACATGGTTTGAGTAGAAAATTAATGTGCAATTTGGGTTCTTTAGTACTGTAGGAGTCAGTAGGATAGTCCATAATCCAGCTGTAGAAAAAGGTCCTTTGTTTTCTGTATAGGCCTTTTCTCCAGGTAAAACATTATCAGATTTGTCTATTCTAATTGTATTCTGCTTCCAAGCTTCAACTAAAACTGATGCATGCGACATGCCATGGAGAAGGAGGAAACCAGAAGTCTGTCAAAATATTTAATGATTTTAACATTTTTGATGGATACAAGCCATAGTAAGGCCTTCAGCTTTAGTATACAAAGGAGTTGTCATTTAATTTCTGATAGATTCTCATAATGTTTTCCCTTATTTCAAACCCAGTAGTCAGATCTGCAATGTCAGATATCATTAATGTACCGCCAGCATTACCTAGGGTATTCCAAGCCATCAGGATAGTTAGAAGAAGAACATGAAGTAAGTTAAAGAAAACCTCTTTTTGCACAAACATAGGATGGCATGAGTCCCAACACTAATCCTTGTGGAATAGCAGTGTAGACTTCTGCCTGGGTCAGTGTGCACCATAGTCCATCCCACAACCTACTTCTGAAAACATATGAAATAAACCAGTCTATACCTTCTGTCCAAACCTTGATTAAGCAGTTACCACCATTTGTTATATTTGTAAAGACTTTTGCAGTAAGCACAACCTCTGCATTGTTAAACGCAAGCAACAGCCAAAGGACAACCATTATGCATCTTTCCTGCCTAAATAACTAACTGTACTCTGCCCACAGTCCAAAGTTGTGAAGGTAATTTTGTACTTCTAAAAATTATAATCTTGTTAAAAATTTTAGTAGACAAGGAATGAATGAGGAGAAAGCACTATGACAGAAATATTAAATATGTCTGTTAAAGCCAGATTTAATAAGCCATGTTGACTGTGGAGAGCCAGAGTCTGGTAATTTCTCCAGAGTTTCTTTCTCCTGATGCACAAAAATACAGCAAGTCCAGCAGAATAGACTTGATGGATCAGTATGGTCATCACTTTTTCTGCTGTAGATGTAGACTTGTAAGCAAGGGTACCCAGAACTGGCTAGCTGGGAGATCCATTTTCTTTTAAATAAATGTATTTATTTATTTTTATTTTATTTTATTTTACATTTGTTGACCGGGCTAGTCTAACTGGATATATGTCCATTTTCAGTAGAGGCCTGGGGAGAAAAGCTCCAGGGAAAAAAAATACAATTTAATAGAGAATAACATAAAAAATAGTTTTATACAGCAGTAATTATACCATAAAAGCAGTTATATACAGCAATAATTTTAGTATATAGTATGTTAAAAGAATATATAAAAAATAGAAGAATTAAAAGTTTTTGGGCCAGATTCAGGAAGCCTCCGTGTAAGAGTTATAACTCTTACACGGAGGCTGCAGTTAAACTGTGTGATGTCAGCATGTCATGCATATGCATGAGGTGCATGAGGCATGCTGAATCACACTAGTAACTCTTACACGGTCCGTGTAAGAGAGTAGGGGGCGTGTCTGTAGGCTAAGCTCTGCAAGTGGACACGCCCCCGGAAGACTAGAATGGCTGAAAGTAAACAGCCACGAGAAAGGCCATGAAAATGTGAATAAACACACTATACAACACATGCCCCGACTGGCCATCAGTGTATAAAGTGAAGAGATGTCATAAAATTAAATTAAAACCTTTTTTTTTTTTGTTAAACCCCGTAAATGTTTGCTACTGTGTGCGCGGGTGTGCTACTAGCGCAATCAAAAAGGATATAAGAACTAAATATGCAAAGTAAGCCAAGAAATAATAGCTTAGCGGTAGAGTAGCCATCCTAAGAGTAGGCAGGCAGGGTTCGAGCCCCTACAACAACCTTTTTTTTTTTTTAAATAAGCACTAAAAAGCCCCCTGACAGTATTGTACAAATATTGTACAAATGTAAATGTATTCCCTTTTGTAAAATGGAATGAAATAGAGCATTTTGAAGTAACATAAGAAGAAAAATAGTCAGAAATGTACTGATAGCTAAGCTGCCGTGAGACAGAGTGCCCGTAGCTGAGTAGTGTTTAAAAAGCTGCAAACTGCGTGCCCGTTGCCAAGCAGCAGGTAAACAGGCTGAAACTGTGTGCAATTAGCTGAACATGTGTGTCACTTGCCAATTAAGATTTATCCCAGCGCACACCGTTTGCGCGCCCCACAGACTAACTGCCAGTGCGCATAAGTTACCTCCGCAAGCGGCGAAGCAGAACAGGTTTAAAGTGCTTAAAAGTGCTTTTGGCATGTTTGATTGACAGGTCCTCAACTCATTTCTGTCAGGAAAAGCAAAAATCAGTTGCCAGATTCAAACCCAGGATACCATGCACTACAGACAAGGAACTAAACCACCAAGCCATGACAGCAATACCTAGAAATGCAGAAATAGCATATATATGGGATAAAACCCAGAATGGAGCATGAGAAAGCATTTTCAGTGAAGTAGATACAATTCCAAAACGGCCAATCAGAGAAATGTGCGGGAAAAGCGGCATATATAAGTCCCATAGGCGGGAATACACAGCATAACTGATTGTAGAACAGACTTGCAGTCAGCATGAGTGGAGTAGGTGAGGGACGTTGCTTTCGAGCACAGCGTTGGGGCGTTGAGGAGTCCAGATACATGGTCTGGCTCCTTGTCCATAATCACGAGGCCCAACTCATGCAGGGCCAGGTCTCATGGGGAGTATATAGGGCAGAGGCGTGGGACCAGTTGGCTCGTGATCTGACCAGTGCTACTGGCATTCCACGCACTGGTGAGCAGGTCCGTCACCACCATGCGGACCTGAAGAGACGCAAGCAGGACCAATTGAACCGTTGGATCCAGGAGGCCCGGCAAATGCCCAACGCCCCACTACTGAGTAAGTCACATTTTACCCATGTATGTAAGGATTTCAACCAGCTGATACCATGGAGATGTGTAGTCCAATATTATTCCCTTTGTATTACAGCTGCAGGTGTCCGCTCTGTGAATCGTGAGATGCACGCCAGAAGGCTGGTGCGACTGCGCCACCATGCAGGTTAGTAACCCCACCCAGTACTTGTAAATAAATATTATTATGTACCATGTATCAGAACAGTGCAGTGTATTGATTAAAAGTAATATAATGTGCAAGCAGGAATTGAAAGTCTGCAGGTATGGCTGCAACAAGTTCATCAGTATGCAAGTGTAACTGGAAATATAATTGATAGAATTAAACAGTGCTGTAATACAGATGTCCCATCATTAATTAAATATACTGTAACCTGCAGTAGTCTCAAGAGTACAGCTTCAGAATCTGAGGTAGTCACATGTGAAATATATCCCCTGTTCAAATGCTGAATCATGACAGAAGTGAGGCTGTTGGAAAGTGTTTGAATCACCACAGGTCTAATATGTGAACAAAGCCTAGAAGTACCAACCTGAACTGTGAAGTTGCAGAATGTCTGAGAGTGACAGAAAGGCTCATGTATGAATAAATAAAGTAGTAATAACCCCTGAATATATAAGCCTCAGTGTGTTTTTACAGAACTAAATGCATGTGGGAAGTACAAATTAACATCCCAAACTGATTTCAGTGTGTCTGAATCTGAATGTCTAGCTCAAAATCTGTATATGGTGATAACAGTAAACAATTTGCAGATAGAATGAATGATTATCTGACAGACTAAACAGCCATAGTTGTCCCCTGTCCTGTCATCAAAGTGTAGCAGGATGATGTACCTGATCAAATTCAAAATAAGTAGGATAGTGATGTATGTGTAACAGGTGTAGCATGACAGTCAAATAAAGATTATTTTGAAACATCAGCCTCAACTTAATTGTGTACCTATGATAAATGTGAATCAATGTGTAACATATGAATGTGTCATCACTTTCTATCCCCACCCAACCCTATAATTCCATATAACAACATCCACTAAATAATGGTATGTGAACATTTCATTAATCATGGACATTTGTCCGTTTCAAACATATATGCATGTCTGTTCGTGCATGTGCCCTGTTCATACCTGCAAATCTGATGGCCTGTTGCCATTAATCAACCCTGCATGTCGTTTGACTGTGTTTTGCTGTTCAAATAATGCATGTGATATTGATATGTCCTTGTTCAATGGTGTTCATATCTGGGTGTTTGTTTGATGGGAATACCAATGCATGCTGTTACAACTAATCTGAATGGAATAAAATGCCACTAACCCAAACTAACATAACTACTCACAAACCTAGAACGCTTGGGAAGGCAGGTCCCAGCGGACCCACCTCTCCCACCTCAGCTGGCGACTGCACCTGGCACTAGTGGCCAGGCGGACCCCCTCCGGTGGCCCTGTGCCACCTTCGGGTGGAAGCGCTGCAGGGGATGGGGCCCGTCCCCTCTGCAAGTGCGGGCGGAGGGGTTCGCCCACACACCCGCCGGGGTGTCGGGTCTGTGGTGCGTAGGGAGATCCAAGACAGTGTTCTTCGACCCCACGCCAGCTTGAGGCTCGTGTGGCACAGCTAACGGCCCCGCCGTTGCCCCGCCACACAGCCCCAGCACAGCCCGTCCTGGGCTGTGAAGGAACAGTGGCAACTGCCTATGGGTGGGGATATCAGTTACACTGTTGCCATCTGTGGGCTCGCATCTCGGATATCCCAACCTCCGTCCCGTCAATTGTGTAACCCCCACGTGTGTCATACACCGTCCCTGTATCGTCTTGTCTGTCTTGTCTGTTAACCTACCCAACCTACCTCCCCAGCTTTACCGACTTCCTTCACCTATCATACCACTCTCACCTGTAAAAAAAAAGGGCACTCTGTCCGACAAAAAAATTACGCCCCATACATAGCTGTCCATGTCGCACACATGTCCGCTGGACATCCAAACTGTTAATTACAATTGGCTGTACAACAAATATTAATGTTGTCCTGACACCTCTCTCAGAGGTGGAAGGTTTCAAATGTCTCACCAAAATACATAGAAATATACAGCTGTTGCTGCAAAAGACATGGGCATCTATGGGCCTTACCTACACCCTTCCTGCAAATCCCACGCTTCTTTCCCTACTTTCTTACCCTCTTTGTGACCCCTTTTCACCACTTTCCTGTCACCCCTTTTTCTTTTCTTTCAAAGAAAATAGCTGGTGTGCGCTTGTGTTAGTGGAGCTGACCGCCAGTGCGCGTGAGCTCCACGATAAGCGGCGCAGACCTGGTTTAAAGTGCTTAAAAGTGCCTTTATGGCACTTTGATTGACAGGTCCTGTACACAGTTGGAAAGTTTGCTAAGAAAAATAAATTCCCACTGTCAGTCTCGAACCCAGGACCTGGGTAACATTAGTCTGTATGACCTACCACTAAGCCATGCCTGCTTTACAAGAACACACTGCTAAAATAAATATAACATGTAATAGTAGGAATATGTATAAAGGCAATATAGGAGATGTACTATCCAAAGCATGTCAGGTAGAGTTGTAATGGCCAAATTACTGGATTCCCATACTAGTTCAGTGTGAACAGAAACAGCACTGCTACCTCTTAGCTTGTACATAATAATGTAAGGTAATGTACATATGTGAAGGTATGTATATCTACACATACATATATATAAATATATATTAATACATATGAAATATAATCGTAGGTCTCAGTAGCCATACACACTCACTACAGGAAAAAGTTAACATAATTGCTGCAACCTGAATCTGTAACACAGCCTGACCCCTGTGTGACCTACTTACCCTTCTAACTGCTTACAGGTGGCCTCAGCACTTTGATTGACAGGTCCTGTACTCAGTTGGAAAGTTTGCAAAGTAAAAAATTCCCACTGTCAGTCTCGAAACCAGGACCTAGGTAACATTAGTCTGTTTGACATACCACTAAGCCATGCCTGCTTTGGAAGAACACACTGCTAAAATAAATATAACATGTAATAGTAGGAATCAGTATAAAGGCAATATAGGAGATGTACTATCCAAAGCATGTTTGGTAGAGTTTTAATGGCCAAATTACTGGATTCCCATACTAGTTCAGTGTGAGCAGAAACAGCACTGCTACCTGTTAGCTTGTACATAATAATGTAAGGTAATGTACATATGTGAAGGTATGCATATCTACACATACATATATATAAATATATATTAATACATATGAAATATAGTTGTAGGTCTCAGTAGCCATACACACTCACTACAGGAAACAGTGAAGATATATGCAGCAACCAGAATCTGCAACACAGCCTGGCTCCTGTGAGACCTACTAAGCCCTTTAACTGCTTAAAGGTGCCTCCAGCACTGTGATTGATAGGCCCTATACTCAACTCAAAAGCAGAATATGAGCATACTAGTAGGCCCTACCACAAGACCATTGTAACACTAGTCTGTATGACCTACCACTAAGCCATGACTCTCATACAGGAATATAGTGCTAAATAAGTGGAACATGTAATAGTAGGAATGAAGATAAAGGCAATATAGTATGTCTACTACCCAAAGCATGTCAGGCAGACTTTTATAGTCCCAATTACTGGATTCCCATACTAGAGTAGTGTTAACGGAAACAGCCCTGCTAATTGTTAGCTTGTACCCAATAATGTCAGCTAATGTACATATATGAAAGTATGTATATGTACACAGATATATATATATTTATATAGCAATACATATGACATATAGTTGTAGGTGTCAGTATGCATACACACTCACTACAGGGAACAGGCAAGATAAATGCAGCAACCTGAATCTACAACACAGCATGAAGCATGGGAGATGTACTAACCTTCACACTCACAGAACACTGTCAACAGCATACCAGCATGGTCCACGCCCTACAATCTGAAAGGGCAACGCCTATCTCACATACCCTTTTATAGCAGTGTCCTGAAATCACAGTGAGACATGCAATCAGTACACACCCAGCTGCTTGCAATTAGCAAATGCTGCCTTACAATTGGTGCAGAGGCCATCACATGGACCTATGCAGATACCTACAAAAGTATTCAGTACCCACACTCCACTCATGCAATACAGTCATTGCACAAACCTAATGAGAAAGAGAGACAGAGAGAGACAGAGAGAAGACAAAATATACAGACAGCCAGCAGCAAAACAGCAGCAGCAGCAGCAACAGCAGCAAAATTCAAGGAGCACGAGTGACACACCAAAAGCTGCCACAAACACAGGTAATGCAAAGTAGCAGGTTAATCCTGTGTATACTGTGACACCTCCAAATGTATCATAGTTCACTATCTATAGGTATGTCCATGAGATAGGTTGTGTGTAGATAGTCATGAAATATAAACATATGTAATATTGTTGTACATGTGGGCCATAACTAACACTTCCATAGCTTAGAACACAAGGCCAGTTGTGCATATGATGCAGTAGTTCCCAGGGTCAGTAGAGGTTCCTCCTCATTGGTGTGGGACCACTGTGTATGTATGGCACTGTTCAGGTACATATCCTGTAGTATGGCCAGGGATTAATATCAGTCTGTCATGTGGTGCTATGTCCTCCAGGGGTGAATGTAGCACACATCCAGGGATACCATTTCGTAACAGTG
This sequence comes from Protopterus annectens, assembly GCF_019279795.1. Lineage (NCBI taxonomy): Eukaryota > Metazoa > Chordata > Ceratodontiformes > Protopteridae > Protopterus > Protopterus annectens. Next base: position 503,317,716 of record NC_056735.1, on the reverse strand, counting down.
ATGATATGTGTTCTGCAATGATGAGGGTGGCTCTCACCTGGACATGTGAGAGGATAGGTTACAGTCATCTGGGATAACTAATAACACGTGTGTAGGACAATGGGGGGGCGGTACCTGCACCTAAACTGTCTGCAACATTGTTGGCAATATCTGTGCATTTGGTGAATGTGAAGCATCTTAACACTGCAGACAACAGATGCCTTCCCATCATGTGAATCTGCCCTGTGCTGCAGTAGCCTCCTACTATTGTTATACAATATGCCTGTATCTGTAGTCCACTGGACAGGATTAATAAGTGGTGTGCAGTTGTTCTGGGTTAGATAACTATGTGCACAGTACATGCAGTATGTGGGATGTCTGTGGTAAGCATATGCAAAGGTGCTGGCGGTGTGTGTTGTGGCTTCCACTGGCCCAGTGGGCTGCATGGATAGCATCACTGTCATAACTACTGAATAACTGTGTAATAACATGCATACATAGCAAGGTAGTGTATTGTGCTTGTGGTGTTGTTCAGATATGTATATCCAGGCTGAGTAATGTGTGTCCACATCACAAGGTTGGATGGCAGCACACATCCAGTATGTATGGATGAACACCCAGAATGTGTCACACGTGTCACCTGTGCAGACGTATCTGGCCATTACCTGTGCATCCCCCACAACACACACACATGCAACATATGGCAGAAGTACTATAGCAGTACACACATGTTCATAGGTTCATACTAGGCTATCTGCCCGAGGGCATTTACAAGCCTAGCCCATCGTTTTGTGGCTTATGCCACCCCTTTAGTATGGGGAACCATACCCATTATTTTGCTGTGCCTCTGTCGAGCAGTGACACTGAGGTAATCCCTGGGGTATATCTGCGATCTCCCATCCATTGGTCAAGATTTCTCTTGAACAAGGCCAGCGAGGTGCTCTGCCTCACATATACCGTGATTTTGTTCCACAGCATAGGAGTCTTTGGGTGATGAATCTATCCCTCCAGCATGTCCTATTAATAGCCGTGTCGAGGTTTAAGTCTCCTGCCCTTGTGGCTCTGATGGATCTAGATTTGTTTAGGTGAAGCATATTCATCAAATCTGGGTTTGACATGGCCTTGTATGTTGGGCAAAGGTCACCTCTGAGCAAGCGGTAAGTGACTGAATAGAACATACATGGACATGCTGGAGGGGCAAATTCCTAACTGAGAGGCTCCCTTTACTCTGTAATGAGCTCGAACAGTTGAGAATGAACAGTTCATAGGTTCATACTAGGCTATTTGCCCTAGGGCATTGGTAAGCCTAGTAGAATGTGTTTGTCTTTTGCCACCCAATCACAAGTTATGCTGCTATGCCCTTGTCCGACTTTAGTATACTATGCCTCTGTCTAACAGTGACATAGAAGTGATACCTGGGGTACAACTATGATCTCCATCCACTCATCCAGATTCCTATGGAAGAGAGTCAATGAGGGACTCTGCCTAACCAGTAGTGTGAGCTCATTACAGAGTGAAGGGAGCCTCTTGGTTAGGAATATGCCCCTCCAGCATGTCCATGTATGTCAGTGCTGAGGTCCAGCTCTCCTGAGCATGTGGCTGTATGGGACTCTGATTGCCTGAGGTACATCACGTTCATTACTGCTAGGTAGGACATGGCTGTATATGGCATGCACAGATTGCCCCTGAACAGGCAGTATGCCACTGAGTCCAGCTGGATTCACTTTACCTGGGCAGCATATGACATCTGTGTGAGCCATTGCATCCCCTTGATGATGTACTGTTGTCCTGTACCAGTTGCTGTAGGTGTCTGGTTAGGTACATCCCAAAAGGTGCATTGTACGCATTATAGGCCTGATGATGGATGAGTACAGAGGCACAATGACCTCCCCTGCCATACATGTGAATCAGTCATGATTAGCTGGGCTATATAACATGTCTGTCAATCCACGTTGGCCATGTGGTAGACAAATGACAGACCGCTACCATGTTTCTTCCCCAGGTCCCCAACTACGTCTACTGTACTCAATGGCCTAACACCTATGTTGTACTGTGCCACCAATGTGGAGGCGTGGGAATCTGCATTGAATACTGATACTCCCCCTCCCTTGTTCAAGTGTCGTGGCCGACAAGAATGGTAACAGCTATAACGTGGTAGTACTGGTGTGCTCCTGTGAAACCTGAAACAGGTTCATGTTACTGCACAGATATCGATGTCCAGAATGCTAGGTAGGGTTTTGGGTGCGTGCATCCTTGGGTCTAGACCTCCAGTGTTGAGTAGCATCACTCTTACTTCCTCATCCTTTGTGATACAAATGGATGTGGGTTTGCCTTATGAGCCTTGCCTAATACAGGCACTATGGGTGTAGCAGGAGGCTCCGCCAAATGTCAATAGGACTGTGGTGACAGGTGCAAGCTGTCCCTAGCAAAGCATACCACCCCAAGATGGCAGGCATTGGCACACCTGTGAATGACACCAGTATGTCAGTCAATTGTTGGAAGGGATCATCGTGCCTTGATATTGTGGCATTGTTCTAGGTGAGGGTAGGATGCTACTCAAGGTCAGGGTCAAACTGTCCCGGGCTACATGCTCAGAGAGCTCTGTAATGTCTCATGTCATGTAGTCCAGGGAGGAATGTGTCAGGCCATTCACAGCAGCATGGACATTGACTGAGTCATACCTGTACTGGCCTTGGGGTTACCTGACTGTTTGTGTTATGTGGCAGGTCATAGTGCCTGACAGGCTGCACACCGTGACCCTCACCTCGTTAAGCCTGGTGAACGTGATGTGAGTGTGCCTGATGATAGAGGCACCTAGTACAGGTGTATGAGGTGTGTTGTTAACTGTTAATGGCTGTGAGTGTTCAGCACATTGGCTTTGTGTGATATGTGTTGCACATGTTCGTTTATGTGGTAGTGGTTGCCTGGATGTCTGCATAGGAGGTCTCTGCTGCATAGGCAGAGCTGTGGTCTGAGCCTACAAGTATGATCATGTGTGATCATGTGTTAGGTCCGCTGTTGTGTTAGGTCTACGTGAGACTGGAAGTGTAGTGAGTGATCCCCTTTGCCACGTGACTGGTTATGGCGGTATTGAGTAGACAGAGCCTAGCCTCCAGTCTGGTATATGGTTGCATCACTCACATGAGTTTGAATTTGTTGTTAGGAGGAGGGTTGTCTGTGTACATGCATCTGTTCTAACATTGTCTCTGGAGTACCACACTCACCAGCTGGACTGAGGAGGGAACTGACAACTGACCTCTGGACATGCTAGAATACTATTGTGAACTCTGTAATCACTAATGATTGAAAACAAGGTCCAGTGGGGAGTGAGGGTGTACTGACATTACCTACAACTGCTGACTGATATAAAAGCGTCAGTGAGCAAATGCCAGGTAACCTAAGTGCAATGTGTCACAATGAAGTAAATGCAACAATGACAAGCAGTCACTTGCTGTCATGTGTAACATGGAAGTACGTACAGTGAGCAATGCAGATAACAGTAGTGAGTCACAGATGTGTTGCAAAGATGTGTACTATGTGGAAGTAGCATACCAGTGAAATAACAAGCTAACAGATAACAAGCATATAAACAAAGGTAGATGCAGGAGGCCTGGATGTAGTGTTTGCTACAACAAACAAGGTGTAGCAATGTCAGTAAGATACAGCTCAGATATGCAGGCACTATAAACCTGATACCAGATGTCCCCAGCTATGAATGGCAGAGTACAGCCTATTGTCACACATGAGTGCAGACCACAAACCTCGTTAATGTTAAATAACTGGCCTAAAGGCCAACTGCCCATACCAGAAGTAATACACTTGTACACTGGGCCCACAATCAGCAGTTCCCAACTTCAATGGATGAAAGATATGTGTCCTGCCACCACAGTGCTTGCCACCAACCTCCCTAATGTAAAACAACTGGTCTGAAGGCCAAGTACTTAGTACAAATGACATAGAATGATAGCTACACTGTAATCAGGTTTTAACCAATCAGTAATAAGTAGAAGTTAACACACCCTGTATAGAATGTGTACCATGTATTGTTGAGATACTATGCTGATAACCTGTTTGTGTACCTTTCCAGATAGACATGGCACCTAAAAGAAATCCTGTGTACTCTGCTGCAGAGGATGACGTGATCCACCAGAGCCTGGTGCGTGACTATGCCATCCTGTTCTCACGCACCACCCAGAATCAGCAGGAGAGGTCTGCACTGTGGCAAAGCCTCGTTAGCAGGATAAATGATGTTGGCATGCATGATAGGACATATGAGCAGGTGAGACATCACTGCAGTGATTTGATAAGGAATGTCCGCCAGCGTGCTGCAGATATCCGCAGGCAACAGGCTGCCACAGGTGGGGGGGTGGCCACACATCCCCCCCTCACCAGACAGGAGGGGCTACTGCTAAGTGTTGTGGATCCAGCCCCAGAACAACAGCAAACATCATGCATCCTGATGGAGGTTGGATCCACACAGCAGCAAGACAGCGAGTGTGCAGGTAAGATGCCATATTCATTTATTGTTATTACTTTTACATTTGTTGACCCAGATAGTCTAGCTGGATATAAGTTCATTTTCAGTAGAGGCCTGTGGAGAAAAGCTCTACACATAACGTAATAAAGGTAGACAGACAAGTTGTCAATACAGACAGCCAACATAATAGAATTGTACACCAGCCTGTTAATTAAATAAACATACATGTAAGGAAGTCAAACAGTTTAGAGTCATACACAATGTACCGTTGGTTTCAAAGCAATCCTACCTAAAGCATAATGGTTATGCAATAAGGCAAAAGCCATATACATAATAGGTAGGGCTCAGAAGGGTAGAGAAGTAGAAGGAGTATGACAGATACAATGATATGGAAGAGGCAGGAGTCAAGAAGGGAAGTGAGGAAAAGAAGGAAGACAGTCAAGAGGAGGTGGGAGGGATGGGAGAAGTAGGTCAGAGCATAGAAGGACATCAAGGTGAAAGAAACAGGGTAGAAGCTAGTTTCTATGCACAATGAGGGGTTAAAGGTGAAGAGAGCATAGGGAGAGGGACAGTAGGCTGGACTCCAAGAAGAACAAAGCCAGTGGTTTTGGAAGTACAATTTGAGTTGACGTTTGAAGAGAGGTAAGGGTGAGATTAGAGTTAACTCCTGGTATGTACATATGACTGTTCTGTACGCTGTTACTTCATGCACGCATAAGGTGTGCATGTGGTATGTATCTGTCATCATGATATATATACAGACATGATGTGCAGCTGATGTGTATAAGGGAACTAGTGTACTACTGTACTGTATCATGTGCAAAACAAATGGCACACATGTGCCCACTGACATTACTCTCTTCACACTTCCAGGTCCCTCCCATGTAGCAACGAGGCAGGCCATACATGCTGGTGAGTCTTTTAACAGTATCTGTAAAACAATTTATAAAACTAGGAAGAGTAGTGTAACTCTGTAGTAGACATGCTGGTGACTGTGTACACAATAACTGTAATTGACAGGTAGTAAATTGAGTAGTGTAACACGGTACTGATGTGTGTGTTTACTGTGGGGTGTGCATGTGTGCAAGTGTGCCTGTGCCCAAGTGTGCATGTGTGTTAGTGTCCATGAGTGCATGTGTCCATTTCTGAATGTGTGCATTAGTATTGAAGTGCATCTCTTTCAAATATGTATTGAGACTGTAATCTGTGTTCCATGTTTTCCTCCCGTAGGTTCTGGTGCTGCTCTGGTGACCTGCAGCAGGGAACCTGAATCTTGTGCCCCAGGTACTGATGATGATGAAATGTCTGTAATGGTGCAGGAAGGTGTGTCTGGGTCCGCCATTGGTCAGCCAATTGACAGTACACAGCTTTCAACCCGTCAACGCGCACAGTCATCCTGCCGTTACATCCTTTATCACCATTGTCCCTAGGTGATGGACAGTCAGCAGTGGGCATAGATCAGGGTAATGTGGTACCTGTGGCACATGCATCCTCACAAGGCAGCCATGTGCAGAGGCCTCCAATGTTACCACGCAGACAGTCGCCCATGGGTTCTCGTGGGGGCATCCGTGGCTGTACTGCCTCTGGCCGACGTGCCCAAGGAGGTATGTCAACCTCCACTATGTTTAGAACTGTCATGCAGGCACAGGCACGTATGGAAAGGTACACCAGACAGGGTCTGAGGGAGCTGAGAGCATGTCGCATAGCCATGACAGACGGCATGCATGATGTTGCGAATGCTATCCGTAACTTCACAGATGTCGTTGACAGACGTTGTGGGGGCATAGAACAGCTGCTCCACAACCAGATGTCCATGGGCCAGGGCGATGGTGTGCGTTTGCGGCGTCGACGTGGCCGTATGCCAGCAAGAGCACCAGCTGGCAGTGGCCGCGGACGACAACGGGCCCACCCGCGCGCCTCAAGTGCCAGCACCAGCCCCAGCAATGCTGGGTCTGTGCTGTCATCCAGACGCCCCAGGAGACCACGTGCACGTGGCTCTGGACAGTCCCAACAGGGAACTGTGTCCAGTCAACACACCCCTGCTTCCGATGACAGTACCCAGTCTGGGTTAGTACGGATCTGCCCGTAGCACCCCTGCCAGGCACAGGTACCGTGTCCTTGCCCACAGACACTGATCTGGATGACCTGACAGGTGCAGTCTGTGGCTGTCCACAAAACCCTGTACATGGCAGCCATTATGTGGGACTGTGTGCGTGCTTACACACATGCAGAAACCTAACACCTAGGGCAAACACATACACACACACACTGCACCAACAACGGTCCACCCTGTACTGCTGCCCCTCACAAACACACATACACACACATGTCAATTGGTGTTACCAGTGGCTGGCTTGGGCATACCTAACCCACACCCTGTGCATATGATGACACTGTGCCACCTCCTGCATACTACAACATCGGTGCAGGTAAAGGTAAACACGTTGCTGATGCACAGGGTGACTACATAGATGTGTATAAGTAGTAACATGTTGGTAACTGTTGTGTGTTGCAGTATAAATGTGTGTATATCCCATCAGTCCTGCTGCAGTAACTGTATGAATGTCCTCAATTGTTATCTGCACCCATACTACTTAACAAAGTGTACCAGCTGCACACCATCACATGCTAACATTGACTATGGCAATGTGCATCTTGTGCTGTTATGTAGATTCAGCTACATGTATCTGTTCTATCACACATGCATTTATACACACCCTGCTACCCACACACATGCACACGCTCACCTGCCATTCCCATTATTTATCACCCTACATGAGTAGCTGTTGATACATGACAGGTACACATTTCAGAAGTGCACTATGTTGTTTACTACTGGCATCCCCTTCTCTACCTGTACTCACAGGGTGCAGGCAACCTCATCAGCTGGAAGATGTAATGTGCATCAGGTACTGTAGTACCCTGATTGCCACAGCAAACATGTTTCCCATACGGAAATGCACACACAGACACATCCCACATCCACACACTTGCCACATTCAGGCTTCAGAACACTATCTAGGTATATTCGGCTACATGTGCGTGTTACAGTAGCATGTAACACTATACTGAGTACTGGCAGTTAGTTGTCTGTTGTCATGTTGTCTGCATAGAATAAAAGAATTGTTTTATTATCCTACTCCGTTTTGTGGACATTACTTGAACAAGTGTTACCTTACATGTGTTATCAGTACCAACACCTTATGTTTTGTAGTTTTGTTTGTATAGGGTGCTATCAACATCACTGCTTGTTAAGGGTAATGACCACCCTGCAGTGCATAGCCCCATGTGGCAAAAGCCACATCCCACCCCATCATTGTGCACACACACTAACCCCACCAACAGTAAAACACATACTTTCCATTTGCAAGATTCAAACCCATACCTAACTGTGCAATGACAGTAGAAACAGACACATTAGCAGAGTGTGCTATTTGCAGTAGTTGGAGAAATCTTTACTAATGCTGTACTTAGAGGGTGCTGACATCATCTGTGTGTAGGAGGAGGGATGTGCACCCTGTAGTGTGTTCTCCCAGTTGGCAAAAGGCAATTAACCCTCCCAGCATAGTGCACACACATAAACCACACTCATACATTCCCTTTGCAGGATTCAAACCCCCACCTAACTACGTTATGACACTGAAGAAAGACACATTAGCAGAGCGCTATGCAAATTACTGGAGGACGTTACTACAGGTGATATAGTTATACAGTCCTGACATCATCACTGTTTCAAAAGGGGGATCTGCATCCTGTACGATACTGTCACGGTTGCTAATAGGGACATTTCCCACACACACATCGATGTGTTGGAGGTTTGCATATGTGCGGGATCCAGAACACCAGTGTGATTAGTATATGGTTTGATTGCAACAATGAGGGATATACTCCCAGTGGTGAGCAGTTTTTACTCATGTTTGTGAAGATCAGCTCTAGTATATCTGCCCCTCTTGTGGGAAGGTTGGTTACCTGTTCCATAGCCAAAGAATGTCTGATCAATGGGAACCTTAGAGCTTGGGTATTGTGGCCTGTGTAATGTACACAGTCTATGTTTGGGTAGCTGGCATCACCCAGTATGATGGTGTTTGCAGAGTAATCTAAACTCTCCTGTGTCAGCATGAAGGCTGTGTGGGAGACCTGAGTTTGAGAGGGTGCTGTAAGAGCTCCTCTGTGTCTCTTTCCATGTGGTCCAGGGAGGTACTTCCCAACAGGTAGCTGACTGTGACCCTCCCCTTGCTCTGTCTGGAGGCGGCACGTCTGTCAACAGCTCATGTCAAGCAAGTGCACACCCCTCATAAATGATGTGGAAACCTTCAAAGGCCCAAGGCCTGTTGAAAATATGGACCAGACTGCAGATACCTGTATAGAGGCATTCTGTGGACACATTCAGGAATGCATGGATCATGAAGCCACATATGAAAGCATGACCCAATTCTCCAAAGGCAGATGTCCTGGGCGCCGAACACCAGCCATAAACACACTATACAATAGAAGGATGGCGCCACTACATGATACAACAACCTCCCAAAATGTGAAGGCACCACTGATGAGTATTGGAAGACAACTACAGGCACCAATATGATTAACTACAGGCACCAATATGATTGTCTAAGGCCATCTTTGAGAGAGGATTCCACAAGCCACTGACGATAATCACAAGGCTGCCTGTAGTTATGTTAGTAACCTGGGTGGTACTACCCAGATATGCTCAGAGGTAATACAATATGTCACACAAAATATAAAACACACAGACATTGCCATCATCCTAGTGGACAGGTTCAATGCTGCCTTCTCTCCCCACCACACCAAAAGGGAACATATGTCTCGCATCACAGTGCTTCCCCCCCTGACATCACAGATGCTCAGGTAAGAGATGCCCTTCCCAAAGCAATAAACACTGCATCAATGGGACCAGACAGTGTCCCAGGCTGTGTCCTACATGAACCACAAGAAGAGCTACACCCAGACATAACACCACTGTTCAATCCCAGCCTTAATACATGATATGTGGCCAGAGAGTGGCATACAGCAACAGTGGTCCCTCAACATGCAGGTGGTGCCGTCACGGATCCTGGACACTACTCGCCCCATATGTCTAACTAGCTTTGTCTGCAAAGCTATGGCAAGAATCATCAAGAACCTCACATATCTAGATATTGTGGACCTACAGACATGTCACCATACACAGTTTGGCTTTGTCAATGGCAAATCCTGCCTATCAAACCTGTTTGCTTTGTTTGAAACAGTCACCAAGGCCACTGTCAAGGGGTAGGAGGTCCACACAGCCTACCTGGACCTTGCATAAGCCTTGGATACAATACCCCACTTGTGCATTCTAGGAAGCTTACCAGTGTACATATTAACCCCTATGTCACTATGGGTATTGCACAGTGGCTCAAGGGCAGAACACACATGTTAGAATTGCTGGAGCCATGTCAGCCTCCAACCTGGTACAAGTGGTGTCCCACAAGGCAAAGCCCTAGGGGCTGTCATGTTCATTATATATTTGTCATAGGTACAGGCCAACATGGAAGTACTGTGGCTCAGCAAGTCACAGGTGACTGCAGACTGAACACCATAATCAACTCAACAGCTAACACACGCATCCTCCAAAAGGGACTCTTGCAAACACACGACTTGTGCCACAGCCATGGCCTCAACGTGAATGACAGAAAGAGTATAGTCATCCCCTTTGTCAAACACTAAATGACCACAATGTACCTCATATGTGTTAATCCAGTAAGTGCAGACCAAGGAATTATGGACCTTGGGGTACACAGGTTGATAGCATTCTACCATTTGACAACAACATGGACAAAGTGGTTAGATAAGCATGTGATATGGGCCACATCATCATGGGATCCACATGTAGGCCAGGGGAGGACATTGTTGCCCTTTACTCATCCCTCATCATGCCCATAATTGACTATGATGAACCTGTCGGCATGCACCTTACCAGACACCTGCAGCAACTGGGGCTACCACATATCTACCTCGACAAGGGGATCAAAGTGCTCAAACAGATGCCACATACTGACTGGTTAAAGTAGCAGCAGCTGTACTCAGTGACATACTGACTCTTCATAGGCAATCTGTGCCTGACATAGAAGGCCAGGTCATACCCTCACGTAATGGCCATGCTGCATCTCAGAATATCCAGATCCCACCAGGATACACGCTGGAAATACTTGAACTTCAGGAGTGATATACATAGGACATGGTGGAGGGGCACATTCATAACTCAGAGGCACCCTTCATTCCTGATTATTATCCCAATAGAGGTTAGGTGGACTGACTCAGTGACTATCTTCAAGAGCGATATTAATGACTGGATGTGGCATTGTAGGGTTACGCTGGGTATCACTTATGTGTCACTGTGAGAAAGAGGCACAGTATACTAACCTTGGAAAATGGCATAGCAAGACAGATTCACAATGCATGTTGAAAGGCACGCACATTCTGGCTAGGTGGATACATGCCCTGGGCAGATATCCCTGTACGAACCTATGGACCTATGTCTCTTTTTCACCATTGGCCCTATGTGCTGTCAATCACCAATGTAATCTCAATACTCCGGTAGCATGTGCAAAGGTCAGTTGTCAGTCACCTCTATGGTACAGTTGTGGAATATGTGTGTCATGTAGTAATGTCACAGCTGCCACATGTACACAGTCAACCCTATCTACCCATTGATGTACATCACATGTATGAGATGGAAACACATGGCCAAACTGTAACAGCAACATACAAGTCAGTCAGATGCATGGACACATATGACTCAGTCATTGTCCATGCCACCACAGCTGATGTGGGATGTCACTCACTGGGATACGTGATAGGGAACATGGAAGGGATCACTGAGCAAGTGACACAGGCTGGTAGACCCCTGACCTTGGTTGGCATCAGACCCTCACCAGGGATTCCGACAAATTACTGAATGCTAATGAATAAGTGTATCTACAACACCATAGCTGAATGGTTCTTAGCATGCAGTCACTGCATTGCTATGGAATACTGTCTTACCACTCCCACAAAAGGTGAGAACATGCAGCTCCTGTACATTAACAACATGTAGACTTTATGCCCCAGACCAGGTGTGCATCCCTCACTACTAGGCTGATAGCATCTACATCTCACACTGTATATACACATCCCACATGCAGCATCTGCACAGAAGACCACGGTCATAATGTTACCCTGTGCAAATACCATGTATTCACATGTGGCAGGCATCACACATGGTAACTATTGAAAGTCTCAGGTACATATGTGTATTTGGCACACACATACATCATGTGTTCATTGCCATAACCGGTGTAATCAATGTCATGCATTATTGTGAGGGACAACCCACACATGGGCATTCTGTGTGTGCACAACACACATGGCATGTCTGTAATCAAAATCCATACATAATTGTGATATCGTTTAGAAATGGGTATGTGCATCCTGTAGTGTGTTTTCCCAGTTGCCAAAATGGATGTTTCTTTCATACACACTTACCCCCCTTCACACACACTTGCTACCTGCTGGATTCAAACCCCTACCTAACTATGTTATGACACTAGAGACGGACGCATTAGCACAGCGCTATTCGCATTATTGGGGAATGTCCTTTCCCCTGATATACTTGTAGGGTGCTGACATCATCAGAGTTTAGAAAGTGGAATGATCATCCTGTGGTGTGTTTTCCCATTTGCCAAAAGGGATGTTTCTTTCCTACACACTTACCCCCCTTCACACACACTCGCCACCTGCTGGATTCAAACCCCTACCTAACTATGTTATGATACTAGAGACGGACGCATTAGCGCAGCGTGCTATTCGCATTACTGGGGAATGTCCTTTCCCCTGATATACTTGTAGGGTGCTGACATCATCAGAGTTTAGAAAGTGGAATGATCATCCTGTGGTGTGTTTTCCCATTTGCCAAAAGGGATGTTTCTTTCATACACACTTACCCCCCTTCACACACACTCGCCACCTGCTGGATTCAAACCCCTACCTAACTATGTTATGACACTCGCATTAGCACAGCGCGCTATTCGCATTACTGGGGAATGTTCTTTCCCCTGATATACTTGTAGGGTGCTGACATCATCAGAGTTTACAAAGTGGAATGATCATCCTGTGGTGTGTTTTCCCAGTTGCCAAAAGGGATGTTTCTTTCATACACACTTACACCCTTCACACACACTTGCCACCTGCTGGATTCAAACCCCTACCTAACTATGTTATGACACTAGAGACAGATGCATTAGCACGGCGCGCTATTCGGATTACTGAGAGAATCCTTTTCTCCAATATACTTATAGGGTGCTTACATGATCAGTGTCTAGAAAGGGGGATGAGCATCCTCTGGTGTGTTTTCACATTTGCTAGGGGTAACATTTGGACCAAGTGTGTGAGCATGCCCAGTTCAGCCTTCCTGTGGCATGTCGTGTGAAAGATGTCTCATTTATCTAAGTGTGTGAGCATGCCCAGTGTGGGCTTTACATATGTTGAACTCTGCAGCCCATCACATTTGTGGATGAGTGTGACCTTCAACAAATACCTCCAGTTTATGGTTGTGTGTTCTGTGCCATGTTGTGTAGTTACTGTCGGAATGCTTTTGTGTGAACAAAACTGGGAGTATACTGTGCCTGCAGGTTTTGCATGGGATACTTTGCACACAATTGTCAACATCCGTTCATACTGACCTAACACTGTAGCACTGTCTAGTGTAGTGTTTCAGTACTTTCACTGTGGTGGTCAGTATCCTGGGCTTCAGTCCTATCACTGATTTACATTTTCATAGTGTGCACAACAGGCTGGTTAGGGTCCAGTTGTGCACATCTGCACAAAGGCAGTGCCTCTACAGACCCTGTTAATTGCTGCCCCATAAGCTTAACAAGTGTAGTCTGCAAATCTATGGAGAGGATCATAATTGAGCTCATAAACAAAGATATAGGGGACATGCAGACATTGTACCCATCCCATTTTGGCTTGGTCATGGGCAGATCATGCCTTTTGTACTGTGACATCTTCAAATTGGTCACTTAGGCCATTGTTGGGGAAAGGCAGTCCATACAGCCTACCTTGGCCTTGCTAACACTTTCAACACAATACCCCACTCAGGTATTGTGGAAAACCCTAACAACTGAAATGTAAACCCATATGTCACAAGATGGGTTGCAAACTGGCTTAAGGACGGGACCCACAGGGTTAGAGTTGCTGGCACTATGTTAGACTCCAGGCTGGTCACAGGTGGTGTCACACAGGGCTCAGTCCTTGGCCACCATTGTTTGTCATGTACTTCCCAGGAGTACAGGCCAACATGGGAGGGCTTTGGATGACAATGTTAGCAGATGACTGCACACGGGGCACCATAGTGGACAGTGCATCACACACAGATATCATTCAGAAGGGACTCACAGTAACTGATAGCTGGTGCCAGGGCCATGGATTGAAGTCAGAGTGCACAACATGTGTAGACATACCCTTCAGGAAAAGCAAGGTGACCCCAAGCTACCATATAGGTGGCAATCCTCTAAGCACAGAGGAGGTTATCATGGACCTGGGGACCCAGGTTGACATTCGCCATTCTTCTGAGACTCACATTGCTAAAGTGGCTAGGAAGACCTTCTACATTGCCCACCTGATAAGGATGGGATTCACATCCAGCTCTAGTGGGTCATTGTTCCCCTGTACTCTTCAGTTATCAGACCGGTGATCGAGTCAAATGCCCTACTGTGGCTGTATCTCACCCAACATCTGCAGCAATTGGAGACACCCTGACTGTGCCCCACCTAAAGGATCAAGGAACCACAACAGCTGTCATATGCTGCCAGATTGAAGACACTCACACTCTATTCACTCACATACTGTCTGCTTAGAGGTGACATGTGCCTGACATGCGAGGCCATGTCCAAACAGGGTTTAATGGACATGCTCCACCTCAGACTCAGAAGATCCACCTGAACCACTAGTGCAGGTGACTGACACCTTAGCAGGGATGTATGTTGGACATACAGGAGGGATGGAGTTATCACTCGGAGACTCCTATGCTGTGGAATACAATCCTGGTCCATTTGAGGCAGAGCACCTTGCTGGCTGTGTTCAAGAGGTATCTTGACCTAATGCTAGTCGGAGAATGTGTTTGTCCATCAACACATTGTAAGCGTAGTTTGACATGTCATATGTCTTGTTTAGTATACTGTGCCTCTGTCTACCTGTGACATAACATTGATACCCAGGGTAAACCTCCCATCTCCCATCCACTCATTAGGATTCCTGTTGAGGGACTCAACAAGTGTCTTTATGGACAACCTGTACTGGTAGTTTACTCATGTGTGGGGGTGGCTTCTGTGTTTTGGATAATGCAGTACAGCCTGTCCTATATATGTCAGTGCTGGGGTTCAGGTCCCTCATGTGCATAGCTCCCTGCCATTCAGATTGTACAAGGTGCAGCATGTGCATTGATTCCAGCTTGGACATGGCTTTCTACATCAGGCACAGCTTGCATCTGGGTGGACAGCATGGCAGTGTGTGGAGCTGCACTCTGTTTGATCAGACTACAAATTTCATGTGTTCCAGCTCTGTCATACTCCTGGTGAGGTACTGTTGTGGACTTTACAGGTGCTGGATGTGTGTGCATGAGGCACACCCCACAGGGGCTGTTGTGGTCATTTCTACTGCTGATGAAAGATAACTGCAAAACCGGAATGACCTCCCCTTAGCTAGATGTCAGACAGCATGGACCATACAATCACAACTGGAAACAGGACCCTCTCCACAAAGGGAAAGTGTCCTGTCTGGTGGACCCCAGCCATAAACAAACTGTATAACAGATGAGGGTTACTAATGCAAGACAGAGCTACATCTCCAAAAGGGAAGACAGCTGAGATCAGCACTAGTAGAAAGCTACATTATCTCATGAAGACATGCAAGGTCAACTTGGGGACAGAAATCACCAAAGACAATGAAGGTAACCACACTGCTTTCTTCAGTTATGTCAGACACCTGGTTGTGAACCCTCGGATATGCTCAGAGTTGGTACACAACAACATATATTCCAGTGACCTGACAGATATTGGCAACATTCCGGACAGCTTCAGTGCGATGTACCCCTCCCTCACCCCCAAAACAAGATAGTTATCACTGCTGTATGTAACCTCACTGTCATCTTGGATGTCCATGTGAGAGCCACACTCAGCAAAGACAAGTACACAGCATCCATGGGACCTGCTGGTATCTCCAGTTGCATGCTATGTGAACTCCAGAAGGGCTGGACCCATATATACAACTGCTAGTTAACCTTAGTCTTGCTACAGGATATGTACCTGAACACTGGCATACGGCAACAGTGGTCCCACTCCACAAGGGAGATGCCTCCACAGACCATGGCAACTACCACCACACAGGCTTAACCAGCCTTGTCTGCAAAGATATGGGAGGAGTCATGGAGCTCTTACACAGACACATTACTGACCTACAGACCCTTGTTCCCACCTAGTTCAGCTTTGTACAGGGCAGATCCTGCCTTTTGCACCTTTGCACCCGAAAAGTACCTACCATGAAGATCAGGGTTCTTCAACACATGTCATATGCTTCGGAATAGAGGAAGTCCAGCTTTGTTCAGTGTCATACCGCATACTTACAGGTGACCTATGCCTGACATACAAGACCATGTCCAATCAGGATTTGGTAGACATGCTCCACTGCAAGCAATCCAAATCCACCAGAGCCATGAAAGCTGAGTATTTGAACCTCACCACATACATGTATAGGACATGCTGGAGGGACAGAGTCATAACTCAGAGGCATCTCACACTCTAGCAGAGTATCCCAGTTCATGTTTGACAGAGTCCCTCACTGACTCTCTTCAGGAGACATCTGGACAACTGCATATGAGACGGAGGCACAGACTAGACAGAGACACAGTCATGTTATTCAATTACGTAAGGGGGTCATAATGTGTCACTACTAAGTCAGAGGCACAATATTCAGAATCTATTCTGTACACTTATTACCACTATAAGGGTGGCAATAGCCACATCACTATGGCTAGGCTTATACATGCACTAGGGCAGATAGCCTAGTATGAACCTGTGAACATAGGCCTGGGGCAGTTCCTGCTATTAGGACAGTGGTCTGCAGCAAGCTATATAGTAGTAGTCGGTTTTAGCCATTGGTTTTTGACCATGGCTATTCCATGTTGCTTCTTGTTGTGGTACAAACATGGGTGTGTGGTTATCCATGCTATTTATTGCTAGTCACCCTCATTTTGTATCTTGTTCCATGTTTTGCACATGTACATCACTGTATGACGTGCAGCTGTTTCCACAGGGTCATATGCGTGGATATGGATGTTAGTTGGGGTCCTCAGGTGTGCATATTGTACATGATATTACATTACTTAACACATGGCATTCATGCCTCAGGTGGTGCTGCCGGGCCACCTCTGTCGGATACACATACTACACTCCCTGTACGTTTGGAAGCAGGTTGTGTCATGTTAGGCATCCCTGTTACTGTATGAGTGAGTCAGAGCGGGTATCAGTCCCAGTGTTCCTACTGACCAAGCATATGTGCTATGCGTTGCCTCTTTGCCAAGGACAGGTCATACTGGGCCCGCCTCCTTCTTCATTCATGCTAACGAGTGCAGACCTGGTTTAAAGTGCTTAAAAGTGCCTTTATGGCACTTATATTGACAGGTCTTGTACTCATTTTGAAAGTCTGGAGACAAAAATAAATTCCCACTACCAGTCTCGAACCCAGGACCTTGGTAACATTAGTCTGTATGACCTACCATTAAGCCATGACAGCCATACAAAATCACTCTGCTAAAATAAATATAACAGTCAATAGTAGGAATTAGTATAAAGGCAATATAGGAGATGTACCATCCAAAGCATGTGAGGTAAAGTTTTAATGGCCAAATCACTGGATTCCCATACTAACCTTCACACTCACAGAACACTGTCAACAGCATACCAGCATGGTCCACGCCCTACAATCTGAAAGGGCAACGCCTATCTCACATACCTTTTTATAGCAGTGTCCTGAAATCACAGTGAGACATGCAATCAATACTCACCTGGCTGCATGCAATTAGCAAATGCTGCCTTACAATTGGTGCAGGGGCCATCACATGGACCTATGCAGATACCTACAAAAGTATTCAGTACCCACACTCCACTCATGCAATACAGTCATTGCACAAACCTAATGAGAAAGAGAGAGAGAGAGAGACAGAGAGAGAAGAGAAAATATACAGATAGCCAGCAGCAAAACCATGAGTAGCAAACAGCAAGCAGCAAGCAAGCACCACTGACACAGCAACAGATGCCACAAACACAGGTAATGCAAAGTAGCAGGTTAATACTGTGTTTACTGTGACACCTCAAATGTATCATAGTTCACTATCTATAGCTCTGTCCATGAGATAGGTTTTGTGTGCATAGTCCTGAAATATATACATATGTAATATTGCTGTACATGTTGCCCATACGTGAAACTTCCGTAGCTTAGAACAGAAGGCCAGTTGTGCATATGATGCAGTAGATACCAGGGTCAGTAGAGGTTACTCCTCATTGGTGTGGGACCACTGTGTCTGTATGGCACTCTTCAGGTACACATCCTGTAGTATGGCCAGGGAGTAGTATTAGTCTGTAATGTGGTGCCATGTCCTCCAGGGGTGAATGTAGCACACATCCAGGGATACCATTCTGTAACAGTGATGCTATGTGTCCTGCAATGTTGAGGGTGGCCCTCACCTGGACATGTGAAAGGATAGGGAGGTTACAGTCATCTGTGATAACTAATTCCACTTGTGTAGGAGAATGGGGGGGGGGATATCTGCACCTAAGCTGTCTGCAACAATATTGCCAATATCTCAAACATGTTTTCCATCCGGAAATGCACACACAGTAACATCCCACATCCACACACTTGCCACATTCAGGCTTCAAAACACTATCTAGGTATATTCTGGTACATCTGCATGTTACAGTAGCATGTAGCACTATACTGAGTAGTGGCAGCTGTCTGTTGCCATGTTGTTTGGATAGAGTAAAAGGAGCATTTGTTTATCCTACTTTGTTTTGTGGACATTAGTTGAAGTGTAACCTTACATGCATCATTGGTACCAACACCTTCTGTGTTGTTGTTCTGTTTGGACAGGGTGCTGTCAACATCACTGTTTGTTAAGGGATATGTGCACCCTGCAGTGCATAGCCCCATTTGGCAAAAGAGACATCCCATCCCCACCATTGTGCACACACACCAACCCCACCCAGAGTAAAACGCATACTTTCCATTTGCAAGATCCAAACCCCTACCTAGATGTGTTATGACTCTAAAGGCAGACACATTAGCAGAGTGTGCTATTTGCATTAGTAGGAGCAATTTCTTCCAATGCTGTACTTAGAGGGTGCTGACATCATCTGTGTTTACGAAGAGGGATGTGCACCCTGTAGTGTGTTCTCCCAGTTGGCAAAAGGCACTTTCTCTCCACTGCGTTACGCACACACACAAACCCCACTCATACTAACACACATACATTCCCTTTGCAGGATTTAAACCCCTACCTAACTATGTTATAACACTAGAGACGGACGTATTAGCAGAGCGCGCTATTCGCATTACTGGGAGATTTCATTTCAGTTGATCTACTTATAGGGTGCTGACATCTTCATTGTTTGGAATGGGGAATGTGCATCCTGTGGTGTGTTTTCACAGTTGTTAAGAGGAACATTTGAACTAAGTGTGTGAGCATGCCCAGTTCAGCCTTCCCATGGCATGTTGTGTGAATGATGTCTCATTTATCAAAGTGTGTGAGCATGCCCAGTGTGAGCTTTCCATATGTTGAACTATGCAGCCCATCACAGTTGTGGATGAATGTGAACTCCAAAAAATAACTCCTGTTTAAGGTTGTGTGTTCTGTGACATGTTGTGTAGTTACTGTCCAGATGCTTCCTGTGAACACAACAGGGATTATACTGTGCCTGCAGGTTTTGCATGGGATACTTTGCATACAATTGTTAACATCCATTCCTACTGACCTAGCACTGTAGTACTGTATAGTGTAGTGGTTCAGTACTTTCACTGTGGTGGACAGTATCCTGGGCTTTAGTCCTATCACTGATTTACATTTCCATACTGTGCACAACAGCCTCTTTAGGGTCCAGTTGTGCACGTCTGCACAAAGGCAGTGCCTCTATGGACTCTGGTAATTACTGCCCCATAAGCTTAAGTGTAGTCTGCAAAGCTATGGAGAGGATCATAATGGAGCTCATAAAGAAAGATATGGGGGACATGCAGACATTGTACCTGTCCCAGTTTGTGTTGATCAAGGGCAAGTCATGCCTTTTGTACTTGGTTGACATTATCAAAACAGTAACTAAGGCCATTGATGAGGGAAAGGCAGTCCATAGAGCCTACCTTGCCCTTGAAAACACTTTCAACGCAATACCCCACTCAGGTATTGTAGGAAACCCTACCAACAGAAATGTACACCCATATGTCACAAGATCAGGTTGCAAACTGTCTGACGGACAGGACCCACAGGGTTAGAGTTGCTGGCACTATGTCAGACACCAGGCCAGTCACATGTGGTCTCACACAGGGCTCAGTCCTTGGCCCCTATTGTTTGTTATCTACTTCTCAGAAGTACAGGCCAACATGGGAGGACTTTGGCTGACAAAGTTTGCAGATGACTGCACACTGGGTGCCATAGTGGACAGTGCATCAGACACGGATATCCTTCAGAAGGGACTCACGGACACTGATAGCTGGTGCCAGAGCCATGGCCTGAAGTCAACTTGCAAAACATGTGTAGTCATACCCTTCAGGGAAAGCAAGGTAACCCCAAGCTACCATATAGGTGGCAATCCTCTAAGCACAGAGGAGGTTATCATGGACCTGGGGACCCAGGTTGACAGTCACTGTTCTGATGACACTCACATTGCTAAAGTGGCTAGTAGGACCTTCTACATTGTCCACATGATCAGGAAGGGATCCACATCCAGATCTAGTGGGTCATTGTTCCCCTGTACTCTTCACTTATCGGACCGGTGATCTGGTACACTGCCTTATCTGGATGTATCTCACCTGACATCTGCAGCAAGTGGAGAGACCCTGAATGTCCCCAACAAAAGGATAAAGGGTCTCCAACATCTGTCATATGCTGCCAGATTGAAGACACTACAGCTCTATTCAGTCACATACTGTCTGCTTACAGGTGACATGTGCATGACATGCAAGCATGTCCAACCAGGGATTAATGGACATGCTCCACCTCAAAATCGTCAGATCCACCTGAACCACTAGTGCAAGTGACTTACACCATAGCAGGGATGTACATTGGACATGTTGGAGGGATGGATTTATCACTCGGAGACTCCCTATGCTGTGGAATACAATCACGGTCCATGTGAGTCACAGCACCTTGCTGGCTCTGTTCAAGAGGTATCCTGACCTGTGGATGGGAAATCATAGGTTTATCCCGGGGATCGTCACTGTGTCACTGCTGGAGACAGGCATGTCAAACTAATGGGCACAGTACTGTTTCCATATAAGGGGTGGCGTACGCAACCAGACTCTGGGCTAGGCTTAGAACTGCCTTGGGGCAGATAGCCTAGTATGAACCTATGAACCTATCTGACCATGTTGCATTATGTTCATATGTGAACTACTTACAACGGCCTCATCCAACATCAGTAGTGTATTCCACAACATGGGTGTACATTGGCAAACACTACCGATGTGCCCAAGGCCATTTCTAATGCTTATTGGATAGTGTGTTTGTCCATCAACACATCGTAAGTGCAGTTTGTCATGACATATGTCTTGTTTTCTATACTGTGCCTCTGTCTACCTGTGACACAACATTGATACCCAGGGTATACCTACCATCTCCCATCCACTCGTTAGGATCCCTGTTGAGTAGAATCAATGAGTGACTCTATGGATAACCTGTACTGGTAGTTTACTCATGCGTGGGGTGGCTTCCGTGTTATGGATAATGCAGTACAGCTTGTCCTATGTATGTCAGTGCTGGGGTTCAGGTCCCTCATGTGCATATCTCCTGCCATTCACATTGTACAAGGTACGGCATGTGCATTGCTGCCAGCTTGGACATGGCTTTCTACATCAGGCACAGCTTGTGTCTG
Organism: Protopterus annectens; assembly: GCF_019279795.1. Classification (NCBI taxonomy): domain Eukaryota; kingdom Metazoa; phylum Chordata; order Ceratodontiformes; family Protopteridae; genus Protopterus; species Protopterus annectens. The sequence goes on along the minus strand of NC_056735.1, from coordinate 503,296,107 downwards.
GGTGGCCAGCATGGCAGTGTGTGGAGCTGAATTCTGTTTAATCAGGCGACACATTACATGTGTTCCAGCTCTTTGATACTCCTGGTGAGGTACTGTTGTGGACTTTACAGTTGCTGAATGTATCTGCTGAGGTACACCCACAGGCGCTGTTGTGGTCATTTGTAATGCTGCTGAAAGATAACTGCAAAACCACAATGACCTCCCGTTAGCTAGATGTCATAACCCTCATGATTAGGTTGGTATACGGATTGTTTCTGTTAACCCTACAGCCACATTTTTGTCCAATGCAGGATATCTATCACCTTGTGTCCCCATTCTGGCATTACATGTTAGGTATGTCATGGGTCGACACCTATGTGGGAATTGGTGGTCACTTACTGGATATCCACAGAGGCTGACTATACTGTTTTCACCATTTAACATGCTGACATGGCTATGGCACCAGTTGTCTGTTTCTATGTGGCCCTTTTATTGGATGCTTGTGTCAGCTGGTGTATCGGATATGTCAGGCGGCTTGTTGTCCTCTACAAACATGTTCCAGCACAGTCCTTACTTGTTGGCCTGTACCTATGGGGCATATATACCAGATGGTGAAGGTCCCAGGACCAAGCTTTGTGGGATGCCTGTTATATGTGGTTTGTAGTTTGACATGGCTGCTGCATGTCTGACCATGTCAGTTCTGTCGTTGGTCTGGTTTGCAACCCCTCTCATGACATTTGGGGTGTATATATCAGCTGGTGAGCAAATCTATACGGAACACATAGGGTATTGTACAGAAGGCTTTGCACGGTCCAGCTACACTGTGTGGACCACATTGCCCTCATCACTGACTTCAATTACTGTTTCAACTGAGTCACACATGTTTAGGGGTGGGGTCTGCACTTTGTAAACCCACATTGGGTAGGGTCGGGTGTCAATAGATCCACAATATCATTATGTCTGTGGTACATGCTGGTCCTTTCCATAGCTGTGCAGACCAAACCTCTCATGATTCTGTGGTGGTTGTTTTTACTATCCATTCAGGAGACACCTTTGTTGAGAACACCCACTGTTGTTGTACACTGCTCTTTGGGTACGTACCCTGTGGTAAGGGTGACATAATGTCAGGGAGGCGGCAGTCTGCTGGGGAGGTATTTGGCATTATGGGGGTTTGCACTGCACATGTCAGGATGTATGTTGGCCATACCTGTGTGTGTCTGGTATGTTGTTTGTAATATCTGTGTGATCCGGAGCATATCCAGGAATCAACAACATGCTTACTACCATCATTTGCAACAGCCTTGGGGTTATCTGTAGTGTCCTGTACAGTCTGTATCATAATGGGTTCATACTAGGCTACCCCCCTAGGGCATCTGTAAGCCTGCATGTCCATTTTGTTTGATGGATTCTGGGGAATTGTCTACACCTGTGTCAGTGCTAGTATGATACCAGGGGTATAGTGACTAACAGCTCAGAAGCTGACTTCACACTTCTTCGGACTGAGATGGTATCCATTAAGCCCACTGGGCCAGTGGAAACCACAACACACAATGGTGACTCCTGCACAGACACTTTCTACGGACATCTCTGAGTAAGCATGGACCATGCAATCACAAATGAGAATGAGACCCTCACCACCAAGGGAAAGTGGCCTGTCTGGTGGACCCCAGCCATAACCGAACTGTATAACAGATGAAGGATACTAATGCAAGACAGAGCTACATCTCCAGAATGTAAGGCAGCTGTGATCAGCAGTAGTAGAAAGCTACATTCTCACATAAAGACACCCAAGTTCAACTTGGGGACATAAATCACCACAGGCGATGAAGGTAACCACACTGCTTTCTTCAGTTATGTCTGGCCTGGGTGGGAACCCTCATATATGCTCAGATGTGGTACACAACAACTTATATTCAGGGACCTGACAGATATTAGTGACACCCTGGCAGACCAGTTCAGTGCAATGTACCCCTCCTCACCCCCAAAACATGATAGTTATCACAGCTGTATGTAACCTCACTGTCATCCTGGATGTCCATGTGAGAGCCACAGTCAGCAAAGGCAGTACACAGCATCAATGGGACCTGATGGTATCCCCAGTTGCATGCTATGTGAACTACAGATGGAGCTAAACCTGTATATGCAGATGCTATTTAACCTTAGCCTTGCTACAGGATCTGTACCTGAACACTGGCGTACAGCAACAGTGGTCCCACTCCACAAAGGAGATGCCTCCACAGACCCTGGCAGCTACCACCACACAAGCTTAAACAGCCTTGTCTGCAAAGCTTTGTGAAGGGTCATTATGGAGCTTCCACACAGAGACATTGGTGTCCTACAGACCCTTGATCCCACCCAATTCAGCTTTGTACAGGGCAGATCCTGCGTTTTGCACCAAGTTGACTACTTTGAAACTGTCAGTAGAGCCGTTGATGAGGGCTACACAGTACACACAACCTACCTACGCTTGGCTAAGGCCTTTGACACAATACCCCACTCAGGCATCATAGACAAGCTCAACAGCTGAAATATAACACCATATGTCACAGCATAGGTTGCAAAATGGCTCAGAAACAGAACCCATAATGTCAACATTGCAGGTTCCTTGTCAGGTTCAAAGCCAGTCACAAGTGGTGTCCCACAAGGTTGTGTCCTGGGACCTCTCTTATTTGGTATTTACTTTTCAGATGTGAAAGCAAACATAGGAGGGTTGTGGCCAACAAAGTTTACAGATGACTGCAACCTGGGCACCATAGTGAATACATCAGCCAGCACACACATCCTACAGACTGCCGTCACACAGACAGATAGCTGGTGCTGGACTCATGGCCTGAAACTGACTGCAACTGATGTGTAGCCATCCCTTTGGGAGGAACACAGTACCCACAGATCTGTACATAGACAGCAACCCAATGAGTACAGGAAACAAATCAGACAGCTGGGGACACATGTAGATAGTGACATCTCATTTGACACCCATGTTGCCAAAGTTGTTTGACAGACTTTTCTATCTTGGCCACCTTATCATGGAGGGTATTCCATCCAGACCATAGGAGGTCATTGTACCACTATACTTCTCCCTTATCAGGCCCATGCTTGAATACAACGCCCCATTTGGTATGTACCTCAACCAGCACTTGCAGCAGCTGGAGAGACCCCACAAGTACCTTACCATGAAGATCAGGGATCTACAACACATGTCATATACTTCCAGAATAACTAAAAACAAGCTTTTGTCAGTGTCATACCACATACGTACAGGTGACCTATGCCTGACATACAAGACCATGTCCAATCAGGATTTGGTAGACATGCTCCATTGCAAGCAATCCACATCCACCAGAAACATGGGAGCTAAAGATTTGAACCTCAGCACATACATGTATAGGACATGCTGAAGGGACAGAGTCATAACTCAGAGGCATCTCAAACTCTAGCAGAGTATCCCAGTTCATGTTAGACAGAGTACCTCACTGACTCTCTTCAAGAGACATCTGGACAGCTGCATGTGGACAGGGCACAGACTAGACAGAGGCATAGTCACATTATTCAATTATGTAAGGTGGTCATAATGTGTCACTACTAAGTCAGAGGCACAATATTTCGTATCTATGCAGTACACATATTACCACTATGAGGTGTGCCAATAGCAATATTCATCAAGGACACCCTCTCCTCATGGTTGATTGCAACACACGATATATTGGACACCATCCGGTGCAATTAACCATAGGCAAGACTGCTCTGCAGTTTGTAGCATGTTACAGGCCATCCTCTGAAACTCAGGTACCTCACAGAGCTTTCATGAAAACAGTGGTGGGGATACATGTACCTGCAAACACCATCACACTGGGTGATCCCAACTATCCAAATATAGACTGGGATCAGTACTACAGCCACAACACTCTAGCCCACAGGTTCCTAGAGTTCATACACTCACATGCCATGGAAGAACTAGTCACCATCCCCACAAGAGGAGACAACATAGTAGATCTCATCATCACAAACATGGGCTCACAATGTTCAACACCAGAGGTATACCCATCATTGGTGAGATCAGATCATAACCTACTCTCAGTGGAAGTCCACATCCCACCCCAGATAGAAAAGACCACAGTGCAGAACTTCTCAGAAGCCAACTACACACTTTTAAAGGCTGGTGTGGGCTCTTTCAAAGCCCCAAGCCAGCAGACACCATTACCCAAGCCACTGTATCACTTACAACTGCCTTCTACCAGCACCTTCAGGACTGCATGGATGAGGCAATCCCAAACAAAACACAGACTCGTTGTACCAGAGGCAAGCGTCCAGTGTGGTGGACCTCAGCCATAAACAAGCACTACAACACAAGGAAGGAGGTACTACAAGATAGAGCGATATCCGTGGAAGGGTAGACACCCCTGCTCAATATAGGTGAAACACTGAGTTCCCCCATGAAATCATCCAAGGCGAATATTGGGAGTAAACCCACTAAGGACTCATGGGACAACCATGAGGCCTTTTATACATATGTTACACACCTGGGAGGAAACTCCCAGATATGCTCAGAATAGGCTCAGAATGCTGTAAATATCACTGAACCTACAGACATTGCCAACATACTGGCTGACAGGTTCAGTGCAGATTTCTCCCCCCACCCCTCCACCACAACTGGAGAGATATGTATGAAAGAGGATTGTAGCCCCCCAAACATCTCAAATGCTCAGGTGGGAACTGCTCTATCCAAGGGAAAGGATGCAGCATCCATGGGACCAGATGGTGTCCCTGGTTTTGTGCTCCATGAACTCACTCAAGAATTAAACCCGCAGTCAGGGCAGCTGTTTGATCTTAGCCTCAACTCAGGATATGTTCCCAAGGAGTGGCATATGGCAATGGTGGACCTACTTCACATGGGGGTGCCTCCACCAACCACGGAAACTACCATCCCATCAGCTTGACAAGCAGGGTCTGCTAAGCTATGGAGAAGATCATAATGGAAGTCATAGATGAGGACATAGGGGACTTGCAGACATTAGATCCAACCCAGTTAGGCTTTGTCGAGGGCAGATCATGCCTTTTAAACTTGGTTGACTGTTTCATAACAGACACCAAGGCCATTGACAAGGGCAAGGCACTCCACACAGCCTACCTTGACGTGGCAAAGGCTTTCAACACAATACCCCACTCGGGTATCATTGAAAACATCACCAGCTTAAATGTGAACCCATACATCACAAGATGGGTTGCAAACTGGCTACGTGACAGAACAGACAGGTTCAGACTTGCTGGTGCCATGTCACACTCCACAACTGTCACAAGTGGTGTCCCACAGGGCTCAGTCCTGGGCCCACTATTGCTCAGCATCTACTTTTCAGAAGTACAAGCAAACACAGCAGGATTATGGCTGACAAAGTTTGAAGATGACTGCAAACTGGGAACCATAGTTGGACACCCATCTGACACAGACATCCTTCAGAAGGGTGTCATAGACACGGATAACTGGTGCCAGAGCCATGGCCTTACATTAAACACTAAACAATGCATAGCCATACCCTTTGGGAAGAACAAGGTTACCACTAGTTCCCATGTAGGTGGCAATCCTCTAAGCACACAGGAGGTTATCAGGGACCTGGGCACCCAGGTTGACAGTAACCTTTGTTTGACACTCACGTTGCCAGGGTAGTTAGGTAGAACTTCTACATTGCCCACCTCATCATGCAGGGATTCACATCTAGATCCAGGGAGGTCATTGTTCCCCTGTACTCTTCACTCATCGGACCATTGATTGAGTGCAATGCCCCATTCAGCATGTATATGACCCGACACCTATGGCAATTGGATGGGCCCACAAATTCCTCGAAAGGAGGAGAAAGGGTCTCAAACATATTTCTTATGCTGCCCGACTGAAGGAATTCCAGCTTGATTCCGTGACTTACCGTCTGCTCAGAGGTGACCTGTGCCTGACATCCAAGGCCATGTCCAAACCTGAGTTAATGTACACGCTTCACCTCAAGACCTCTACATCCATCAGAACTACAGTGGCAGGAGATTTAAACCTCAACACAGATATTAATAGGATGTGCTGGAGGGACAGATTCTTCAACCAGAGAGTCCCTATGCTGTGGAACAACATCCTGGTACATGTGAGGCTGAGTACCTCACTGGCTTTGTTCAAGTGAGATCTTAATCAATGGATGGGAGATTGCAGGTATGCCCCAGGGATAACCTCAGTATCACTGCTTGTCAGAGGCACAGCAATATAATGGGCAAATTATCCGTCAGAGTGAAGGCGGCAGACTCCACGGAACTCTGGTCTAGGCTTATAAATGCCCTAGGGCAGATAGCCTAGTATGAACCTGTGAACCTGTGAACATAGGCCTGGGGCAGTTCCTGCTATTAGGACAGTGGTCTGCAGCAAGCTATATAGTAGTAGTCAGTTTTAGCCATTGGTGTTTGACCATGGCTAATGCATGTTGCTTCTTGTTGTGGTAACAACAGGGGTGTGTGGTTATCCATGCCATTTATTGATAGTCACCCTCATTTTGTATCTTGTTCCATGTTTTTGCACATGTACATCACTGTATGAGGTGTGACCCTGGTAGTGTCAGGGTGCTGATGTGGCATTTGACCCTGTTTTCTATTACAGCACTGATATGTGCATTCCCTATACTGTGTGCATTTACACTGCACACATCTTGCTGTTTATACCTTTGGCATTGGGTAGCATTACATCTAGGTTCCTATCCCTTGTGATAGCTATGAGGTGGGTTTGTGTTTTGTGGTTTATGATTGGTGAGGGTGGATGTTAGTCATGGTCCTCAGGTGTGCATATGATACATGGTGTTACATTACTTAACACATGGCATTCATGCCTCGGGTGGTGCTGCAGGGCTGCCTCTGTCGGATGCACATACTACACTCCCTGTACGTTTGGAAGCAGGTTGTGTCATGTTAGGCATCCCTGTTACTGTATGAGTGAGTCAGAGCGGGTATCAGTCCCAGTGTTCCTACTGACCAAGCATATGTGCTATCGTTGCCTCTTTGCCAAGGCCAGGGCATACTGGGCACGCCTCCTTCTGCCTACTGGGACAAGGTCAGGTTGTTCCTCCTCCAAGTCACCCCTGCCTGTGGTGGCCTTGGCAATGGTGGGGATGTTTGGCCCAGCCCTGTGCTGGTCCTGCTGCAGCTGTTTCCGAGGATCATATTATGTAGCATAGCACATATCATGATCATTTGGGTACATGTAGTTGGTGTGTACTGCAAAGCTCCACCAGTCGTGTCCAGACACCGGAACCGTGACTTGAGCAGCCCAAACACACGCTCTATGATATTACGTGTTTGTGCGTGTGCCTGATTATGGCGTTCCTGTTGGTGTGTGTGCATTTCTAATGGGTGTCATCAGCCACGGCTCAAGTGCATAACCAGCATCCCCACTAGGTGTCCGTGTGGGAAGTCCCCATTGGCAAATGATTGGTACAGCTGCGTCAGATGCCAGATGTGGGAATCGTGGTAGCTCCCAGGGCAGCCAGCACACACATTCATTATTATGCCCTGGGCATCACACACGACCTAGCAGTTGATGGAGGGTATCCCTTGCGGTTAATGTAGACTCTACCCCGCTCAACGGCTGGTGCCTTGATGCGTATGTGCGTGCAGTCTATTGCACCCAGCACCTCAGGGTATCCCGCTATTTGCTGGAAGAGACGCATATTGCTGGCCACAACCTCACGGTCATTAGGGACATATATATGATCACTGACATGTGGTGACATGGCATCCAGGAACTGGTGCAGTACCCTGGAGGCTGATGCCTGTGATATCCCCATCATATCGCCAGTTGGTCTCTGGAAGGTACCTGTTGCTAGTATTCTTAGGCCAACACATACCTTGGTTTCCACTGGGATGGGTTCCCCTCTGTTGGTTCTGTGTGTGAGGCGTGGCCTGCACAGCTCAACAATCTGCTGCAGGAGCTCTCTGTCCACTCTATAGCTCTACTATCTCCAGCTCATGTAACCCATGGTAGGTGACCCTGGGCCTGTATACTCTTCTCCTTCTCCTCACTCTGGGTTGTCTGTCAGCATCTGCATTATCACCACCCTCAGCAATTCGCCTATGTCTGATTATAACAGCTATGGCAGCCCCTAGCATTTCTGCTCTGAGTTCAGCTTTTTCAGTTTTCAATTCTGATAGCTTAGTTTCTGGCAGTATCTCTTGTGAGAAACAGCCTGCACTGCTCTCTGTTGTGTTTTAAGTGCTGGGTTGGGTTTCTAGTCTGCCTGTGTAATTGCCTGCTTCCAATTGTTTCCACCAATTAACTCCAGCAGTATTCCCTGGCAGTTTCCCTGTATTTTGGTTGTTTCCTGCTTCCTCTCTGTTTCCTGAGGGGAGCAATGTGCACACCAGGTTAAACACGCTCACAGTCACTTAAACGGCGTACACATCCAAACACGGTGTTACATGAGCGCACAAATCCTTACACGGTGTAAGCTAGGCTGATTCATGCTAAAACACGTGCACACTGCCTTACACACGCGTGCCAGCAAACCGTTGTAAACAGTTAGCAACACGCTGCCACATGTAGAACCTGCCTTACAGCGTGCACACGCGGCATGCACGTATATCAAGAAACTTAGAGTGTAGGGATAGCGTATGCCCTCAATTTCTTGACTTTCCTAGTGTTCTGTTGGGACACACCTCCCTCCCTGATGTCTGTCTGTCATCTCTTACCTTACGTTGCCCTCCAATCTGGTACATTTCTTTCTATCCTTTCCCACCATGATGTCACCTACCTCTTACTCTGTTCCTCCCCCTTCTCTAACTCTTACACTACTCAGAAAGTGCTCATTACCTATGTGGCAGTGTGATTCAGTATTGTAACCCTCATTTACATAGGATTGCCTAGTAATGCTTAGTTACATATCTTACACGGAGCTTCCCCTTGACAACCACTAAGCGGAGGCCATATTGTTTTGCTCTGCAAGTCCCTCCATTGACATTTCATGTAATACATAAATCCCACAATTGTGGGCTTATAAGCTTCGGTTTTCAGTTGTAGGTAGCGCACCCCGTTTGCGTGGGTGTGCGCTACAGTTAAACACATAAATCCCGTGAAAAAAAAAAGTTATATAACTTTTTGCAACACTTTCATGCCAATGGCCACATATTTGGCCATTGGCATGCTACTGTAACAAATGCACCCTTTATTTGGAGCTGACATAGCTCCGTTTTTAATTTTGCAGAAATGTACTCAGTTGTCAGCTGAGTACATTTCTGCAGCTAACACGTACGTTACACAGACTGGTTTGGGCTTCGTGGATCGCTCACATACCTCATTTGCATATCTTGGAGCTGCAAATGAGGTATTGAGCATTTCCACGCCCACTCCGTGTAAGAGACGTGTTAGCTGTCTCTTACACGGAGATTTGGGCTGTTGCTGAATCAGGAGGCTTACACGGAGGCTTACACTACTCTTAAACTCCGTGTAAGCCTTCCTGAATCTGGCCCTTTTTTTTATAATCCACTCACAAGAAACAAGTCTTAGAAGGGTAGTATACTAAGTAGGTTAAAGTATACTAGTAACAATTTATTTCTATGTGAGTGAAAAGGATATAGAAGTATTTTAAGAAGGTTTGTAATAGGAGAAACGTAAAAGATCAGAGTCAAGAAAATGTTAGTCAGGGTTAGAACAGGAGCATAACCAGTGGTTATTGAAGTAGATCTTTAGATTTCTTTTAAAAAGTGGGAGAGAGGTCTGAGGTGTAAGGTCAGGTGATAATTGATTCCATACTTTACCGACAGAGTTAGAGAACAAGGAATCACCAGCTAAGTTTTTAGATTTAGTAATATTCAAAAGCATTTTGTTTGAGGAGCGTACATTTTTGAGATTGCTATATTGTATAATGAAGCTAGAGAGTATGGGAGTATTATGGGGTTGATAAAGGGCCTTGTATGTTATTGTGAGTTGCTGAAATTGTATCTGATTCAGAAATTCTAACCAGCCTAGCTGTTTCAGATTTAGACAGTGATGAGTTCTAAATGGGGAGCCTGTAGTGAATCTGGCAATGTTATTATAGGATATAGCTAGTTTGTGAAGGTTCTTTTTAGAGAGGTTAATGTAAATGGGAGAGGCATAAAGAAGGATTGAGAGTAAATGAGTTCTAGCTATAGCAGACCTACCTAGTGGTGTAAGATAAGGTTTTATTCTATAGAGAGATCCTAATTTTCTGTTAACTGACTTTACTGTGGCATTTATGTGGGTATCAAAGTTGAGATTATTGTCAATTGTGATTCCTAAGAGTTTAATGGTTAGATCGGGAGAAATAAGGGTGACATTATTAGATGTGAGAGTGAAGTGTACAGGGGTAGTCTTTTGGGTTGGTGTAAAGAGTAAAAGTTTAGTTTTTGGGGGGTTAAGTAGGAGGCAGCGGTTAGAGAACCACTGTTCTACTGTATTCAAAGCTTTTTGTGTGTGCGACTGAAGTTCAGCCTGAGAGGTGGCTGCACAGACAATAGTAGAGTCATCTGCATATTGAATACATGTGGAGAGTGGAATGACTAAGTGGAGGTCATTGATGTAAATGGAAAACAAGAGAGGGCCTAATATGGAGCCTTGTGGAACACCTAATGTGATAGGCAGATGATTCGATAGTGTATTTTGCCATAGTACAGCCTGCTGTCTGTTTTCTAGATAGGATGTGAACCAGTTTATGGATAGTGAATTTAGTGAGTAGGACTTTAGGATGTGAGGAAGGATTTGGTGATTAACCATGTCGAAAGCTTTTGATAAATCGACAAAGACTGCTGAGGAGAGGATATTTTTGTTGCGGTTTTCATTGATGCAGTTTGTGAAGGAAAGCAAGGCAGAAGAGGTACTGTGGAAAGGTTTGAATCCATGTTGACAGTTTGCTAGTAGGTTGTGATGGAGAAGATGGTTCATTAGCTGTTTGTGGACACTTTTCTATTATTTTTGCAAGTGGAGAGAGCAGTGCTATGGGACGAAAGTTGGACATTTCGTTGGAGCTACCACCTTTGTGTAGTGGGATAATATGAGAAATTTTCCAGATGGATGGGATAATACCTTCATTTATTGTTCTATTTATCAATATGGAGATGAGATAAGCTATGGCTTTAGATGCTATTTGCAGGAATTCAGCTGGGAGTTTGTCAACTGAGGGGGTAGTTGCTTTTAGCTTTTGGAGAAGGGAGCCAATATATGATGTGGGCACTGGTTCTAACTGGAATACTGGGGGTGCCTTGGAGGTGGGAGTTTGTAGTTTTGAGATATCAGGGGATAAATGGCTAGCCAGAGTTTGGATAGTATTGGTAAAGAAAGAATTAAAGGCATTAGCTGTTTCAGTTGAATTTTCAGGATTAGCGTCTGAGGGGATGGGGGTAATAGTTACACCTAGATAAAGAAGTTTATTAATAGTAGACCAAAACTTCTGAGGTTCCTTGAGGGAGGATTGTTGTAGGTGGAGATAGTAGTTCTTTTTGTCAAGTAGGATGTCTTTTTTTGTATTATTTCTTTGCTGTCTAAAGGTTAAATGATCTGTAGAGTTCTTAGTAGTTCGCCATTTAGCCCAGGATTTGTTTCTCTGAATGATTAGTTGCCTGGTTTTGTTTGAGAGCCAAGGAGCAGGTTTAGCTTTATTTCTTGTACAGCGTATTGGGGCGTGATGGTCCAGGATTGATAGGAATGTAGAGTTGAAGTATTCAACTGCTTTGTTAATTGGGAGGGATCTTAATGGTGACCAATTACATTGTTTAAGTTCTATTTGGAAAAGCTCAGGGTTAAAATGCTTTTTGGTGTGAACAGTTCTGATAGTGTTAGGGAAGGTTGGATTGGTTTTATGTCTGATTATGTATGTTAGCAGGTGGTCACTAAGATCGTCTGGGAGTGTTCCTGCTATGTAAGTTTGGTGAGGACTATTAGTCAGAATCCAATCCAAGGTGCTTTCTTTATTGTTCAGTTTGTTAATTCTGGTGGGGGAGTTAATAGTTTGTGAGAAACCATAAAGGTTAATGTGGTTGGTAGGGTTTGTACTGCTACATGAATTCCAATCAATGTTAAAGTCTCCTAGGACTATGGTTTCTTGTGGGAGATGAGAAGAAAGCCAGTTAAGTATGTGTTCATGTGTTCCAATGTTGTTGCCTGGGGGAAGATAGATGCAGATAATGTTTATGGCTTTATGCCTGTTAAGCTGGAATTTTGAGATAACTATTTCAGCCCGAAGTCTAAAGATAGATTAAGATTTACAGTGCTAAGTTGTATGTGTGCTTTATAGAGAATTGCTACTCCTCCTCCTTTTTTGGATGTGCGATCTAATCGAATAATACTTTAGCCTGGAGGAGTAATTTCATTATCTTTTATTGTGGGATTTAGCCATGTTTCTGATAAGCAAAGGATATCAAATCGGTGGACATCAAGAAGGGCATGAACGTGAGGGATTTTATTGCACATGCTACATATGTTAAGATGAGCAATGGATATTGAATTGGGTAGGTCGATTAGAGGTAAAGTGGGAATATTGGCTTGGGGACTATTCGCAGTGTCTCGGATAGGTGTTGGGCCAGGATTAGGATGAATGTCCCCATCTGTTAAGGAGTGGAGAAATATAAAGTACTTAGGTTGGAGAAGTTTACAGTAAAAGTTAACTGTTTGTTTAGTTTTTAGATTACTGTATTTGATGTGTACTAGTCTGTGAAATAAAAAAAAAAAATATATATATATATATATATATATATATTTTAAGGGCATTCTTCTTTAACAATGCCTTTTGCATCCAGTTACACGGATGCTTTTGTTTTTGTGCGACCGATGAATCACATCTTCATCTTCCGCATCCACGCGGAATCTGAATTCCCGAAGATGTTTGGACTGCAGACGAAGGTACAAGTGAGAGGTAGGTGTGTGCATGTGTGTGTTTAAGTGTTTAAGAGGTGTGTGTGTGTGAGAAATAGGTAGAGGTGTGTGAGTGTAAGAAGTAGGTATGTAGGGGTCTAATAAGCAGGTACGTAAAGGTAGGTGTGTGTGTGTGTGAGTGTGTGTGTGTGTGTGTGTGTGTGTGTGTGTGTGTGTGTGTGTGTGTGTGTGTGTGTGTGGGGGGGTCTATATTAAAATTTCAACATCTCACAATGTCGACTCTGAAATGTTCGACACCAAAATGTCGAACTACTAAAATAGCGAATGGCCATATAACCAATTTCTTTCCAATGGAATGAAATCGGTTGGCCATTCTCTGACACCTGGCCTTTCCCTGAGTGTAGCGAGGTCTTGGAGTTAGAATATTTAGTTAGGGGGGTGTGGGGGGTACAGCCCTCCAAATTTGGGGGTTGTGGGGGGGGGTGAAGCACGCCACTTAAATATAGTTGTTTATATGCGCCTTTGGAAAGAACATTTTGTTGCCGAACATTTCAGAGTCGACATTGTGAGCTGTTGACATTTTAATATAGACCCTGTGTGTGTGTGTGTGTGTGTGTGTGTGTGTGTGTGTGTGTGTGTGTGTGTGTGCTTGTATGTGTGTGCGTGTGTGCGTGTGTGCGTGTGTGTGTGTGTGTGTGTGTGTGTGTGTGTGTGTGTGTGTGTGTGTGTGTGTGTGTGTGCGTAAGAAGTAGGTAGGTCTGGGTGTGTTTGTAAGAGGAATGTAAGTGTGTGTGTGTGTTTATGTGTAAGAAACAGGGGGATAGGAGTGTGTTTGTGTGGGGGATCATACCTCACAATTATCCAGATTTTTGCCTCATACTTTCAGTTTGTTTCTCATAAAATTGCATTTTGTTCTGGCAAATCATTGGGGACTGAAGTCAGAAAATAATGGCAGACATTTGAGTTTTAAACTTTATATCCTCAGAAAATGCATACTAATGCAAACCTTGTTGTGCTATCCACTTTCTAAGGAGGTATAGGGATGTATGTGTGCGTGTCCTCCCAACTGTACTGGTTTTCACAGTATGTCCAGATTTTTGCTTTATATTTTTGGTCTGTTCCCCATATTTTTTTTGACAAATCACTGGGATGAGCTAAGGATTAAAGGCACTAAATAATAACTTGTGGTTGAGTTTCAGACTTCATATCCTTTTAGAATGCATTCTAACACAATTATTGTTATTCTAGCAACTTTCTAAATGTGTCCCTAGTTTTGGGGCCTTTGTCCCCAACATTGTAATAGACTTTGTCCATATTTCTTGTGCTAAGAGATTCAGAGGCATGTTTTGTGTGTGTGTGTGTGTGTGTGTGTGTGTGTGTGTGTGTGTGTGTGTGTGTGTGTGTGTGTAAGAGTGTGTGTAGCATACCCCTCAGCTGTCCATGTTTTTTAAGACTGTCCAGATTTTTGCCCCATATTCCTCTTATAAAGGATTGAAGTTGCAAATATTAACAGACATTTGAGTGCTACATGTCATATCCCTTAGAAAAATGCATACTAACACAAATCCTGTTATTTTAGCAATTTTTTAAGTTCATAAAAGCATTATTTATAATCTGTCCCTATTTATTTTAGACTTTGTCCCGATTTCTTGCATTAAGAGGTCGAGGTGTGTGTGTGTGTGTGTGTGTGTGTGTGTGTGTGTGTGTGCGCGTGTGTATGTGTTTGTGTGTGTAAGAAGTAGGTAGGTCTGTGTGTGTTTGTAAGAGGAATGTAAGTGTGTGTGTGTGTTTATGTGTGAGAAAGAGGGGGATAGGAGTGTGTTTGTGTGGGGGATCATACCTCACAATTATCCAGATTTTTGCCTCATATTTTCAGTTTGTTTCTCATAAACTTGCATTTTGTTCTGGCAAATCATTGAGGACTGAAGTCAGAAAATAATGGCAGACATTTGAGTTTTAAACTTTATATCCTCAGGAAATGCATACTAATGCAAACCTTGTTGTGCTATTCACTTTCTAAGGAGGTATGGGGATGTATGTGTGTGTGTCCTCCCAACTGTACAGGTTTTCACAGAATGTTCAGATTTTTGCTTTATATTTTTGGTCTGTTCCTCATAATTTTTTTGACAAATCAGTGGGATGAGCTAAGGATTAAAGGTACTAAATAATGACATGTATTTGAGTTTCAGACTTCATATCCTTTTAAAATGCATTCTAACACAAATCTTGTTATTCTAGCAACTTTCTAAATATGCCCCTAGTTTTGGGGCCTTTGTCCTCAACATTGTAATAGACTTTGTCCATATTTCTTGTGCTAAGAGATTCAGAGGTATGCTTTGTGTGTGTGTGTGTGTGTGTGTGTGTGTGTGTGTGTGTGTGTGTGTGTGTGTGTGTGTGTGTGTGTGTGTGTGTGTGTGTAAGAGTGTGTGTAGCATACCCCTCAGCTGTCCATCTTTTTTAAGACTGTCCAGATTTTTGCCCAATATTCCTCTTAAAAAGGATTGAAGTTGCAAATAATAACAGACATTTGAGTGCTACATGTCACATCCTTTAGAAAAAATGCATACTAACACAAATCCTGTTATTTTAGCAATTTTTTAAGTTCATGAAAGCAATATTTATAATCTGTCCCTATTTATTTTAGGCTTTGTCTCAATTTCTTACATTAAGAGGTTGAGGTGTGTGTGTGTGTGTGTGTGTGTGTGTGTGTGTGTGTGTGTGTGTGTGTGTCTAAGAAGTAGATAGGTCTGTGTGTGTTTGTAAGAGGAATGTAAGTGTGTGTGTGTGTGTTTATGTGTAAGAAAGAGGAGGATAGGAGTGTGTTTGTGTGGGGGATCATACCTCACAATTATCCAGATTTTTGCCTCATATTTTCAGTTTGTTTCTCATAAAATTGCATTTTCTTCTGGTAAATCATTGAGGACTGAAGTCAGAAAATAATGGCAGACATTTGAGTTTTGAACTTTATATCCTCAGGAAATGCATACTAATGCAGACCTTGTTGTGCTCTCCACTTTCTAAGGAGGTATGGGGATGTATGTGTGTGTGTCCTCCCAACTGTACAGGTTTTAACAGAATGTCCAGATTTTTGCTTTATATTTTTGGTCTGTTCCTCATAATTTTTTTGACAAATCAGTTGGATGAGCTAAGGATTAAAGGTACTAAATAATGACATGTATTTGAGTTTCAGACTTCATATCCTTTTAAAATGGATTCTAACACAAATCTTGTTATTCTAACAACTTTCTAAATGTGTCCCTAGTTTTGGGGCCTTTGTCTCCAACATTGAAATAGACTTTGTCCATATTTCTTGTGCTAAGAGATTCAGAGGTATGTTTTGTGTGTGTGTGTGTGTGTGTGTGTGTGTGTGTGTGTGTGTGTACGAGTGTGTGTAGCATACCCCTCAGCTGTCCATGTTTTTTAAGACTGTACAGATTTTTGCCCCATATTTCTCTTAAAAAGGACTGAAGTTGCAAATAATAACAGACATTTGAGTGCTACATGTCATATCCTTTAGAAAAATGCATACTAACACAAATCCTGTTATTTTAGCATTTGTTTAAGTTCATGAAAGCAATATTTATAATCTGTCCCTATTTATTTTAGGCTTTGTCCCGATTTCTTGCATTAAGAGGTTGAGTTGTGTTTGTGTGTGTGTGTGTGTGTGTGTGTGTGTGTGTTTGTGTGTGTGTGTGTGTGTGTGTGTGTGTGTGTTTGTGTAAGAAGTCGGTAGGTCTGTGTGTGTTTGTAAGAGGAATTTAAGTGTGTGTGTGTGTTTATGTGTAAGAAAGAGGGGGATAGGAGTGTGTTTGTGTGGGGGATCATACCTCACAATTATCCAGATTTTTGCCTCATATTTTCAGTTTGTTTCTCATAAAGTTGCATTTTTTTCTGGCAAATCATTGAGGACTGAAGTCAGAAAATAATGGCAGACATTTGAGTTTTAAACTTTATATCCTCTGAAAATGCATACTAATGCAAACCTTGTTGTGCTATCCACTTTCTAAGGAGGTATGGGGATGTATGTGTGTGTGTCCTCCCAACTGTACAGGTTTTCACAGAATGTTCAGATTTTTGCTTTATATTTTTGGTCTGTTCCTCATAATTTTTTTGACAAATCAGTGGGATGAGCTAAGGATTAAAGGTACTAAATAATGACATGTATTTGAGTTTCAGACTTCATATCCTTTTAAAATGCATTCTAACACAAATCTTGTTATTCTAGCAACTTTCTAAATATGCCCCTAGTTTTGGGGCCTTTGTCCTCAACATTGTAATAGACTTTGTCCATATTTCTTGTGCTAAGAGATTCAGAGGTATGCTTTGTGTGTGTGTGTGTGTGTGTGTGTGTGTGTGTGTGTGTGTGTGTGTGTATGTGTGTAAGAGTGTGTGTAGCATACCCCTCAGCTGTCCATCTTTTTTAAGACTGTCCAGATTTTTGCCCAATATTCCTCTTAAAAAGGACTGAAGTTGCAAATAATAACAGACATTTGAGTGCTACATGTCATATCCTTTAGAAAAATGCATACTAACACAAATCCTGTTATTTTAGCATTTGTTTAAGTTCATGAAAGCAATATTTATTATCTGTCCCTATTTATTTTAGGCTTTGTCCCGATTTCTTGCATTAAGAGGTTGAGTTGTGTTTGTGTGTGTGTGTGTGTGTGTGTGTGTGTGTGTGTGTGTGTGTGTGTGTGTGTGTGTGTGTGTTTGTGTAAGAAGTCGGTAGGTCTGTGTGTGTTTGTAAGAGGAATTTAAGTGTGTGTGTGTGTTTATGTGTAAGAAAGAGGGGGATAGGAGTGTGTTTGTGTGGGGGATCATACCTCACAATTATCCAGATTTTTGCCTCATATTTTCAGTTTGTTTCTCGTAAAGTTGCATTTTTTTCTGGCAAATCATTGAGGACTGAAGTCAGAAAATAATGGCAGACATTTGAGTTTTAAACTTTATATCCTCAGAAAATGCATACTAATGCAAACCTTGTTGTGCTATCCACTTTCTAAGGAGGTATGGGGATGTATGTGTGTGTGTCCTCCCAACTGTACAGGTTTTCACAGAATGTCCAGATTTTTGCTTTATATTTTTGGTCTGTTCCTCATATTTTTTTTGACAAATCACTGGGATGAGCTAAGGATTTGAGGTACTAAATAATGACGTATTTGAGTTTTAGACTTCATATCCTTTTAAAATGCATTCTAACACAAATCTTGTTTGTTATTCTAGCAACTTTCTAAATGTGTCCCTAGTTTTGAGGCCTTTGTCCCCAACATTGTAATAGACTTTGTCCATATTTCTTGTGCTAAGAGATTCAAAGGTATGTTTTGTGTGTGTGTGTGTGTATTTGTGTGTGTATGTGTGTGTGTGTGTGTGTGTGTGTGTGTGTGTGTGTGTGTGTGTGTGTGTGTGTAAGAGTGTGTGTAGCATACCCCTCAGCTGTCCATGTTTTTTAAGACTGTCCAGATTTTTGCCCCATATTCCTCTTAAAAATTATTGAAGTTGCAAATAACAACAGACATTTGAGTGCTACATGTCATATCCTTTAGAAAAATACATACTAACACAAATCCTGTTACTTTAGCATTTTTTTATGTTCATGAAAGCAATATTTATAATCTGTCTCTATTTATGTTAGGCTTTGTCCCGATTTCTTGCATTAAGAGGTCGAGGTGTGTGTGTGTGTGTGTGTGTGTGTGTGTGTGTGTGTGTGTGTGTGTGTGTGTGTGTGTGTGTGTGTGAATGAGAGTGAAATGCCCTGATTAGAGTTAGCAGGTAGAATTTATTCTCAAGTGCATTTTCAAGGAATTGTGAGCTTCAAAGGAAGAGAAGTTTACTGCTCCTCATGCTAAGCCTGCTTAAAATATGCAACTGTTTTGTTTTGAAAATGGTTATTACTGTAGTGCTATTGAATTTTAAATCAGTGTTAGTAGCACAAATAGTAGTATACTTGCATCTTGATGTAGAGAGCTGCAGGTTCTACTCAAACAGCATGTAGATTTGTATTTTAAGGGGGTGAGGGTGCTGCAGTCCAGAGTATGTCCTCCTTTGGATGAAATGCCTAGTAACTATGAACCTGTTTTTCAACTTGCCACCCATTCCCTATTGCAATATACCAGATTACCATTTTTTAAATGTAATATAGTCAATTTATTCTTTAAGGGCAGCAGACACTAAATTTGTAGATGAAACAATGAAATATAAAGTTGTTTTCTAGCAACAACCTCTTCATTAGTTTTTTGACGATTGGGGAGAGATGGGCGACAGCTTCCAGCCTAGCCAAATACAATTTGATATACAATTCTGGCATTTGTAAATAAATGTAAAATACAGACATGTTTTCTTGAGTGTAAAAGAATCCTGTGAAATGTGGAACTGCAAAATATGTGACAACATTGCATTCTACTGGCCCAGTGAAGCATGTTGTGACCCTTTCATGTTAGAATTCGGCTCCAGTGAGTCTAGATGAAGGTTTCATGCCCATTGTTTTAAGGATAACATTTATGACCAGAATTTACATGTGGAAGGTGCTTTATTGCTCTGGTTTCTGCTAGAGTGTATATGTGGAATGCCTTATATCGTTGTAAGTTTCTGAGCAGGTGTTAGATTGATAAATAATGCAGTTTGTGGCCTGAGAAAACCTAAGTGTCAAAATGATGTAATTTGGGAGGGCCTCAGCAGAGCTGTTGATTACTGTTTTAAAAAAAATATTGTTCAGTGAGAGGCTGGGAGCATTTTGATCTTGATATCCTATGCTCACATGTAAGTTTTAGCACTGTGATTTCTTGTAGGAATAGTTAAAGCTAGTAAAGATTAATTAGGTGTTTTTCTTTGAAATCAGAACTGTACTACTGTATTATTTTAAGTTTCCGTGTGATCTCTGAACTCTTAGATATCACTGTGGTGTAGTAGTTTTGTCTTTTGTTTTAATTATTTATTATTAAATATTTTTGAAACCTTCTACCTGTGGCTGGTTTATGTAGAGATAGATTATGCTTTAGAGTATATTATATAATTATAGAGTTTACTGTCTAAGCCCCTTCAATAAGCCTAGATTGAATAGTCACATTACCACTGGATAATAATATTGCACAGTAATAATTGGACACCCTTTTAAGGGCCTTTTATGTAGCTGATATTATTAGCTGGGTGGTGACAGTAATTACTACCGTATAGTCTGGGTAAAGGGGCACAGCTGGAGAATCTGTGTCAGCCTTTTGCAGGAGTGTCTGTGAAGTTGTATAAATACTTATCTCAAAGTGTGTGTGTGTGTGTGTTGTATCAGCTACTTGGCAGGGACATGAAGCACTGGTTGTACAGAGGGGGTACTGGAGGTTCTAGCTTGCCCAGCTATGCTGAGACCTGGACCCTATAGCTGTGCCAGTGGGGAGTCTTACTGGGGACCTGGTGAACAAAGGAGCAACCAGCCCTAGACTGACTGTGATCTCTGTGTGCACTTAACGGAAATTGTACTTTACTGTGTGTATTAGTTATCCTTTTTTTCTCTTCTATGAGATGACTGAGTTGACCTCCCCGGTGTTAGTGGTGAGTATTGAGACTCCTTGATTGCTTGGCCAGGGCACGGTCATCACAAGTTTCATATATTTTTAATGTGGAATTATTTAGGTGACTTACTTCTGCAGAGATTGTGCATATTGACTGATATTGGTGGATTGTAATGACAGAAGTTTGAGTGGCTTTTTATGGTTGAAATGTTCTGAATTTGGCAGTTTGTCATTATTGGTTCATATGTTTTGTTTCTTTACTTACTGGAAAAATGTTCAAAACTATAAATTTAAAACACACTCTAACAAGTGGTGCTGTAATTCAGTTGTTATATATTATAATTAATACAATAAGGAAAGTCAAAGAAAGAACTTTTGCATGGTCCTAACAATGTGTGCAAGGGGACTATGATTTGAAAACAGATCAAATTTAAACTTAACCTGCCACTGGCTAGATGCTTTTTTCTTTGAATGTGGGTGTCAATGCTATTTCAATGAATGCGGGCTTCAAAGGCAGAAAAGTTTTAATGCTAAGTCTGTTTTCATTGTAAGAATATTGCTTTGTTTAGCAAATGTCTATTAGTGTTTGTGCTACAAAATTTGAAATAAAAGTTGTAAATTAAATCCAAATATCTGTAATCATTGTAGAAGTAAAGCATAAAACAATATGCACACTGAGAGTTTTGAACAATGTTTATGGCAACTGGGGAGAAATAGCCAAGTAATGGGACACTGGAATGACTGTGTAGGGGGGCTGCATGGGAGGATCTGGATTTTCACCCCCTTGCAAAAAATCCTGCGGGCTCCCCTGCTTGTAAGAGCTGAATGGAGACTCAACTCTAGAGATAGTAATTGACAGCTATTGTCAGACCTCCTTAGCAGTACTTAGTACTTTTACAACAGACATAAGGAATGTTGATTTCATTTCTCAAGTAAGCATGTTTTTGCTGTCTATCATAACATAATTTTCCCCATTATGTACATGACAACGAAGTGTCATGCTAACAGTGACCATCACCTACAGACAAAATTCACACCATCAGGTGGCCACAACTTCAAGTGTGTGTGTGTGTGTGTGTGTGTGTGTGTATGTGTGTGTGTGTGTATGTGTGTGTGTGTGTGTGTGTGTGTGCAGAAAAAGAATCTGAAATTTTTCTTACTGATATTCCTGCAAAACAAGTATACTTTTTCTACTCTGTCCATGCCTTATTCTTAACTTTAAAATTGGTTTGGTTTGCAATTTTGTGCTAATAAATTCTAAAATGCAACAATTTCATTTTTTTTTATTTACTTATTTTATTGCCATTTGATTACCAGGAAAGTCCAACATGGTAGAAGATTGTTTTCAGCAAAGGCCAGGGGAGAAGTTATAAAAGAAAATGGAAAGATGATTATGAAACAAATATATACATATATTAAATATATACATATATACATATATAAAATATATACATATATACATATATAAAATATATACATATATACATATATAAAATATATACATATATACATATATAAAATATATACATATATACATATATAAAATATATACATATATACATATATTAAATATATACATATATACATATATAAAATATATACATATATACATATATAAAATATATACATATATACATATATTAAATATATACATATATACATATAAAAAATATATACATATATACATATATAAAATATATACATATATACATGTATAAAATATATACATATCTACATGTATTAAATATACACATATATACATATATAAAATATATACATATATACATATATTAAATATATACATATATGCATATATAAAATATTTAAAATATATACATATATAAAATATATACATATATACATATATTAAATATATACATATATACATATATAAAATATATACATATATACATATAGAAAATATATACATATATACATATAGAAAATATATACATATATACATATAGAAAATATATACATATATACATATATAAAATATATACATATATACATATATAAAATGTGAAACTGTATGAGAAAAAAATTACATGAGTGAAGAGTGAGTCATTTGAATGCAAAGTACCTAGAAAAGTATAGCATTGCTCTGTTTCCTGATTTACAATAAGCAGACCCTGTACAAAATGTTTTATAGAATGAATGCAGAGCTGGTGCATTACTTCTGTCACGACACAGGTTATTGGATAAAGAAAGGTGTAAATAACTGCAAAGGAAGAGAGAAGATATCATGATACTATAACTACCCTCATGATTAATGACATGAATAAGTTGCTTACAGGTTATCTGATGTGTAATACATGTTACTGTTTCATGGGCAAAGTTTACAAATGCAACAAGCTTTACAAATATGGTGGGAAAAATCCAGTGGGAGATATTAACATATCTAGTAGTAGATCCAACAATAGTGATGCAATAAAAAGGGGCATCACTATTAACTGAGAAATAAGCAGAAGTTACACATGGAACATATTTAAGACACATTTGATGACTCGGTGAAAGGAAATGTTGGGATCCTCAGTTAAGGTGTTTGTTTTTCAGTTTATAGTGACATTTTGAAGGCATAAAACATTGTTCAAGCAGAGTAACAAACTATACACATTGTTGGATGATCTTGAAATACATTGCAGTTTGTCTTCATTGTGAAAAGAGACAAATGACGACTCAAGAACCTTAAGGGCACTCATAATTTGCTGTGAACATCAGGTCAAGCAACACTGCTTGCTTTTTAAATAATGATTAGCTATGACTAATAGTTCATCCTGTCCCTCGAGTGAACACATATTTAAAACTGATGTGAAGCTCACTTAGTGGGAAACAAAGTTTAAAGATAACATTGTTGATATTGATCAACTGAGCAACAAGGTACAGAAACAATGCAACAGTCCCTCCCAGGGAGAAAAACAACAGGAAATTCCTTGTAACTGACTTATATAATGTAGTGACCTGATTGTAGTTCTACTTCATAATCAAGTAGACTGTCATAGGCATGAAATTTATGCTGCTGGCACATCAGTTTTTACTTATATTACTTAATAATCATGAAATAATTTAGTTTCAAGAAGCAGGATACATAAATTGGGAAAAGTGTTTATAATTATTTACCTGTTTCTAGCCTATTATATATCGAATGATACTTTTATTGAACTTGTATGCAGCAGCAGGTTAATTAACATGATATTTATAAAACAAACATTAGTCATTAAAATGTTTCAGAATCTCATGCTGTTTTGTTAGCTTTCTGCTGTACGTTTTATGGAAATAAGGCATTATAGCACAAGGTGCACACTATATAGTAAACTTATTTGATAAAATCAGATTTACAAAAATAGACTAGTCAGTGAGAAAAAGTCACAGAGTGGTGCATTTTGGAAACAAATTCTGCAGTGAAAAATAATAAATCCATATGAAAATATGAAGAAGAGGAATGCTGACATAAAATAGTTCAAAAGCAAGCTTCTTCTAAGAAATGATGAACGTATACTCAAAGGAGTCTGCAGATCATTTTTAGCCTCTTTAAATTATATGACATGATCCAAGAAAAATAAGTAAGCTACCCTTTGAGGCTTAGGGAATCAGCTATTATACTATTTTGTTATGTTTTACTTATCATATTATATGTGATTTTTGATCTAACTATAGAACATAATGAATAATTTAATCGCAAGTGCTGTACAATTTCTTTTTTTGCTTTTCCTGTTCGGATCATCAGCAATAAAATGTAATCTAACTTCCTTACAAATTTACAGAGCAACATAGGTATCGTGTAACATCAGATAAGACTGCAATTCTTTTGTTGCTGTGGACGTATAATTTGATCTGAGCATTGCTATAGTAAATCCAATATTTTTTCCCATTTCTCAGTCATAACTTTAGGCAATTACTACTAAGCCAGATGTGTTCAAAATTGATGATGAAAATGTGCATGCCCAATAAAACATACAACTTATACAATGCACAATAAAACATACAACATATACAAACTAAAAGCACAATGAATGGAAATAAGTGAAGTTTGGCACAGATGAATTTGTCACGGGACTGTTTCATGTGGGATAGGGGTGCTGGGTGGTAGCTGTGCTAGGTTATTTGAGTGGATGAGAAGGGTTAGGAAAGGGTTAAGTGAGCTGGGATTTGAAGGGAAGTGAGGTAGTGTTAGGGGTGTGGTTTGAAGGGTTTTAAAAGGAAATCTAGAGTGAATAAGCACATTTTGGTGTGGTCTTGTGAGGCAGGAACATGTCCCAGACGACCTGAGGTTGTGAGTAAGGTAGGCCTTGGGTAGTTATAAGCAGTGAGGTGAGTATAGCTTTGTTGGGTTTTTAAGGATTCCCTTTTTATTTATTTATTTTTTTGTTTTGTTTTTTCCCCTTATAATGGATATATTAGAACGTTTAAATGTAGTGTTAGGATATACTGGTGTGGGGCTTGTTTTCCAGTTAATGGAGGCCATGGTGGTGTCGGCTTTTGGGCAAAAGGGGTATTTTAAGTGGCTTGTTAGGTTATAAGGAAGGTTTTTGTGTATTTCTTAACATTCCCTCGTGGGCTAGTACGGTTTATTTGTCATATTACATTTCCCAGTGGGCTAGTACTACGCCGTTAAATTTCCTGATACTGTTTAACTTTCCCTAGTGGTCTTGCGCTGCACTGTTTATAAGTCTTTGTATTAATATGTTCCCCGGTGGTCTAGTGCTGCACCATTAAGTTTCTTGATACTGCTGAGCTTTCCCTGGTGGTCTAGTGCTGCGCCGTTTATACGTTTGTGTATTATTACGTTACCCGGTTGTCTAGTGCTACTCCACTAAGTTTTGCTTCTGTTTAGCTTTCCCTGGTGGTCTAGTGCTGAGCTGTTAAGTTTCTTACTACTATTTAACTTTTCCTGGTGGTCTAGTGCTGGGCCGATAAGTTTCTTGCTACTGTTTAACTTCCCCTGGTGGTCTAGTGCTGTGCCATTAAGTTTCTTGTTATTTGTTTAACTTTCCCTGGTGGTCTAGTGGTGCGCCGTTAAGTTTCTTGTTATTTGTTTAACTTTTCCTGATGGTCTCGTGCTGCTCGGTCCATGGAGGAGGTTTTGCGGCAATTCACAGGCTCTCTGACTGTAAATGGCCAGATGCGTATGCTCAATGGCACCAGTGCGGCGCTCTATGGATATTTATTAAAAAAAAAAAAAAACAGAGAGAGAGAGAGAGAGAGAGAGAGAGAAATAAGTAAAGGGGATTGTTGAATCCCTTTGCTTTTCAGGCCCTTTGATTTTAAGCAGTTAACGCCCTAGCCTTTGTCCCTGGGGTCTAGTGTTGGTGTGTGGTGGTAAGTAGCATGGCTGTGTTCTATGGTGGTCGAATGTGTTTGTGTGGTGTTTGAGTGGGGATGGAGTAAGGGGGCTGTATGTATGTTGCTGCTTGTTCATTCCCCGGTGGTCTAGTGCTGGTGTATGGTGCTTGTGTGGGATGGCTGTTTGCTCATTATTTTCCTGCTGGTCTAGCGTTTTTTTTTTGTGTGGTATTGCTGTTTGGTGTCTTCCCTGGTAATCTATAGTGTATGGTGCTTGTGTGGGATGGCTGTTCGGCTGGTTTGCTTCCCTGGTGGTCTAGTGTGGATCTGTGGTGGTGCATGGTGATTGCGCAGTCCGGTTCTTGTCTTTGTATGGTTTCCTGGTGGTCTAGTGCTGAGAGGGCAGAGCAGAGATGCTCTGGTTTTCCGGGCTTGTCAAGCAGTGTGGCTTTCCAAGTATGCGCGGTAGTGTGGGCAAGCTAATATTTTTTTTTTGCTTGCTGCTGATGCATGCTTAGGCAGGAGAGGACTGTGTGGTGATTTAGATAGGATTAATATTAGGAAAAAGGCATGATGATGAGGCAAGGGTTTTTTTTTTCTCTTCTTCTTCTGGGATTTCAGAGGGACCTAGGGCGATGGTGACTACAGTGTGTATGACTGGAGTGTGAATGGGTTTGTGGCAGAATAGGCAGTTATTGAGATTAACTTTATTGTGCCAAGTTTTATTGTCATTAACTTCTTTGTTTCTTTCTAGGTGATTATGGCGGAGGCTTTAAGACAGAGATGGGCCATTTTTGTAGCGTAGGCTGAAGATTTGTTCAACGCCATTCATGCTGATTTACCAACAACTAACACGCAGGGTGTGACCATGCGCAAGAAGTGGCAGATGACTACAACCCGGGCATCCAGGGCAAAGAAAGCCAAGCATACAGCATTGGTGGAGAAGGCTACAGAGGTGATGACGCCCCCTGTATCAGCTGCAGGTAATAATTCATTAAGCTTGGGGGAGGGGGAGGAGACTGGAGCAGGTGTGGGGGATAAGGTAGGGGGCAGTGAGGGTGTCCATAGAGAGCTACTGGGTAGCAGTTTGGAGGCTTTAGCCAAGTGTGGAGGGTTTTTTGAGGATACCCTGTCCTTGTTAGATCAGGAGTTAGGGCCAGATATCCATGAGGTAGGGTCTGATTTTGGTTTATGGCTGGGGGATTGGTTGACATCACAGGCCCTGTGACAGGAAGGGGCTCCCATTTTATTGACCCCACACATATCTCTGTTAGTAAAGGAGAAGATTTGGACAGGGGAGTTTGTCGATATTTTTGAATTGATTGATGCAAATGGGGTTCAGCGGTTGAAGGAAGCAGAGACAGCTAATGGGAAGGACCTCTTGGCTGCATTGGCTGTGATAAGTCGCAAAAGGGTAGGGAGGTTTTGGTCTAAGACATGGGATAATTGGGTCCTGGGTTTCATTTATTATATGGCGGTGTGTTTGGAGAGGGACACTTTGCTGGCTCTTCCTCTTTTGGCATATTTTTTAACTATTAGGGAAGCGCAGAGGTTGAAGCCAGATTATGCATGGTTAGGATATGACCAAAGATTTCGCAAGTGTAAAGCAGTAGATAAATCTATGCGTTGGGAGGTCAGACATCTGGACATTTGGCTGTCCACCATGATGGATACCAGTGGAGGGGATAGTAGATTATCTCAGACATCTGGGGGAGGTCCAAGGATATGTTGGGCTTTTAATGCCAGTAGGTGTTCCAGGATGGATTGTAGATTTGCTCATATTTGCTCGTAGTGTATGGGTCGCATGCATTTACACAATGTGGGGGTGTGGGGGTCAAGCACCACATTTTGGGGGTATAAGAGGTTGGAATAGTTCCCGTTCAGCATTTCTAGGTGGGCGTGGTTGGGCTAAGTTTAGTGAGGTAGAGGGAGTTTTGGGGAACCATTCACCTATTAATGTGAATGTATTAAAAGACTTATTGACACATTATCTGCTGCCAGTGGTAGTGGGGGAGTTAATAGAAGTTTTTTCCAAAGGGTTTTCAATTAAGTCTGCATTGGTGGGGGGGGGGGGATTTAAGATCTGTTAAGGGCAGGGAGGGGATTTTGCAAGAGTTGGTTGACAAAGTGTCAGGCTGGGAGGGTGTTAGGTCCTTTTTGTTACTCTCCTTTCCCTAACTTTAAGGTGTCACTGTTAGGTTTGCTTCCAAAGAGAAAGCAGGGTGAATTTCGCTTAATTCATCATTTATCGTACCCTGTGGGTGAGTCAGCTAATTATTTCATTCCCAGTGAAGAGGCTAGAGTAATGTATTCATCTTTGTAATATGTAGTTCGGGTAATTAGGAGTTTCAAGGCCCCTTGGTTAGTTAAAGGAGATATCGAGTCAGCTTTTTGTTTGCTACCTGTGAGACAGGAGGATTGGCTGTTATTAGGCATGGTGGTAAGGGTCAACTTTCATTTTGACACTGCCATGCCTATGGGATGTGTGGTGGCATGTGCTACTTTTGAGAAGTTTAGCTCAGTGTTGCACTAGATATGGCAGCAGAGGGTGGAGGATCAGCAGGTCGTACATTATTTAGATGATTTTTTATTGGTGGAGCAAGGTAGGCAAGGGGTGCAGGTAGCTATGCAAGAGTTTGTGGGGATGTGTGAGGCCTTGGGGGTACCTTTGGCTAAGCATAAGTTGGAGGGCCCGGCAAGGGCCTTGGAATTTTTGGGGTTGATGATAAATGCAGAGCAGGGTTTGTTTTGTTTGCCTCAAGGTAAGATGGTTAGGCTGCGGGACAAGATAATTTGGGTGAAGTCTAGGCCTAAGGTTCTGGTGAAGGATGTTATGGAATTGTTGGGTTTGCTGAACTTTGCGTGCAGGGTAGTGCATCCTGGGTGGACGTTTTGTCAGTCTCTGGCATTTTTGTTGAAAGGACGTAAGAGTAAGCACCACAGAG
Organism: Protopterus annectens; assembly: GCF_019279795.1. Lineage (NCBI taxonomy): Eukaryota > Metazoa > Chordata > Ceratodontiformes > Protopteridae > Protopterus > Protopterus annectens. Next base: position 503,267,560 of record NC_056735.1, on the reverse strand, counting down.
TATGGGTCAGTAAGTTGGCATGAGAGGATTTAGATTTGTGGATGGAATTTTTACAACAGTTTAATGGGTTTTCATTTTCATATTCTGGGCTGCTAGGCATGTGGAGGTTAGACCCAATGGCATAAATCTGGGTTTGGTTCATTTTGGCTTAAAAATCATTTGGCATGGTGTTAGAGGGCTAAGGTGGAGTCAAATATTGCAAGAATTTAATGGGTTACAGGTTAAGTGGGGATTGCCTCAGGTGCCAGTAATTCATTCAAGTGGCAATGACTTAGGCAGGGTACCAAAGAGGTAGTTGGTTTGTCAAGTTCATGAGGACATTTTAGCATTGTGGAGGATGTATCTGGGGATGGTTTTTATCTGGTCTGAGATTATTCCTTGGCTGATATGGAAAGGGGCACAGAATTTTGCCGGTGTGGAGAAGGCTTGCAGATATGTCAATTTTAAGTTGGCAAAATATTTGGGAGAAATTGGGGTACATATGGTCCGGCATGTAGAGTTTGACAGTAAGGATCCAGTGTGGTATAGACCAGATGGTGTTCACCTCAATGATTTCGGATTGGATTTATTTAACCTTAATTTGGGTTTGATGGTGGAGGATTTTGTGAAGAAATGTATTGTTTGAAGGGGGAACAGCCCTTTTAGGGCTGGTGGGTGGAGAAGAGGGTCAGGCCTGACCCTCTTCTGTTTCCCCTCTACAGGATGGTGAATGGAAAACTGAGGAATTAAGGTGAGCGGGGATGCTACCTTTGTTGTTTATCCAAGGTGAGCGGGTATTCTGCCTTGTTTTGGCTATTGTATATAGGGGTCAGCGGGGACACTGCCTGTATGTTTGATTGATGTTTGATACAGTTTTGTTGTTGTTTCATTAGCTAACTGTATTCAAGGGAAGAGAAAGAAAGCTACCCTTATGTTTATGTCTTTTATGTTTCAATAAAGTTATGTCAAGCAATTTATCACAATAAAGGTCGTCAAATGTCTGTGGGTATTTGTGTATTTATTAGGACTGTGACAAGTGAAGTTTGGCACAGACGAATTTTTCATGGGACTGTTTAATGTGGGATGGGGGGTGCTGTGTGGTAGCTGTGCTAGGTTATTTGGGTGGCTGAGAAGGGTTAAGAAAGGGTTAAGTGAGTTGGGATTTGAAGGGAAGTGAGGTAGTGTTAGGCATGTGGTTTGAAAAGTTTGAAAGGAAATCCAGAGTAAATAAGCAAATTTTGGAGTGGTCTTGTTGCCCTCCCTGCCCCACCCAATTGATTTTGGTTTGAGGTTTGTTGGGTGAAGAAGAGGGTCAGGCCTGACCCTCTTCTGTTCCCCCTCTACAGGATGGTGAATGGAAAACTGAGGAATTAAGGTGAACGGGGATGCTGCCTTTGTTGTTTATCCAAGGTGAGCAGCTATGCTGCCTTGTCTTTGGCTATTGTATATAGTGGTGAGCAGGGATGTTGCCTGCATGTTTGATTGATGTTTGATACAGTTTTGTTGTTGTTTCATTAAACTGTATTCAAGGGATGAGCGAGAATGCTGCCCTTATGTTTATGTCTTTTATGTTTCAATAAAGTTATGTTAAGCAATTTATCACAATAAAAGTCGTCAAACGTCTGTGGGTGTTTGTATATTTATTAGGACCGTGACAAAAGTTATTTTTAAAAGGTGGAGTGCACAGCTCCTTTGTTAAAGGTATTACATATGATAAAGGCAGTTAGCACAATCACCAGTTCTGTGAGCAATATTGTTTTATTTATGTTTTTATTTATTTGAGGGGAGGGGAGGATTTCTTAACCAGGGCAGAACACTGGTTACAAATGATTGATTTCAATCTCATCCTAGATGACCAGTTTCAGCCTCTGCCCAGATAACTCATGCAGACTCAAAAACAGTAGCTTGTAACCACTTTATTACCAAACTTAGACTGTGCTGCCACTGACCACTGTGTCCTGAACTGTATAACTATTTGAAGCATTGGAACCCAGTGAGTCATTAAACATGGAGACTGAATGGTCGAAAAAAATGGACATATATATCCTAAGTCAGAAATGGCCATTTCTTTGGATATCAATCTCAGAGTTGGAAAAGATATGTATATATATATATATGTGTGTGCGTGTGCGTGTGTGTGCGTGTGTGTGTGCGTGTGTGTGTGCGTGTGCGTGTGTGTGCGTGTGTGTGTGTGTGTGTGTGTGTGTGTGTGTGTGTGTGTGTGTGTGTGTGTGTGTGTGTGTGTAGTGTGTGTGTGTGTATATATATATATATATATATATATATATATATATATATTTATATATAGATAGAGAGAGAGAGAGAGGTTTGGGGTGGGAGGGCTTGCATCCCAAAAAATAGGAGTGCAGGGGGGGCTTGCCCCCAAGCAAAAAACAAGTTTAAAAGACCAAAGTAATCTTCAAGATTTGCTCTACTCTCATAGTTCCGGTCTTTTTTTTTTTTTTTTTTTTTTGGCTTGCCGGCAATCATCATTTTGAGTGATTACATTTCAACATGGAGCCTCTGAACTTGCTTTATATAAAGCTACATACATTTTTCCATACCCTGTGTTACTCACATTTTATCTTTCACCTTGATACTGATTTACTGGGATTCATTATCATGTTAGGACACATCTGGCTTTTCAGTAGTTGTCTAAATTTGTAATGGAGAAATGGCAAATCTGGCTTTGTTGCAGGCTCCAGACAGATGAAAACAAAAAGAAGACAATAAACTGCAGATATACTCCCCAAAAAAGTAGTCAAGTAAATGTAATCACTTTAAACAGATTATTTTTAAAAACAGCAATAGTAGAATGTAACTGTAATAGATCTGGTCCTGTTCTAAGGATCAACCTCTGTCTCAAGTTAAGAAGACAAAATACCCTTCAAGAGTTTAAATAATCTCTTACAGAAAATCTAGATAGTGAAATAACACTTAAATGCTATAAGGATAATGGTTCGCAGCAAAACCTTACACAGACTAAGCAAACATTTTTCCAGAACTGCTACTCATAGTATTACAAGATGTAGTGGATGGAGTGTAACCTTAGCACATGTACTAAACAGAGTGCAAGCAATACTACAATATTATACTTTAACAAACTTTTTGTATGGAATGTAACCAATATCACATAGCACACATATATATATATATATATATATATATATATATATATATATATATATATATATATATATATATATATATATATATATATATATATATATATATATATATACATATATATATATATGTATATACATATATATATTCAATTTAGAAGAGTGAAAGCCCATAACATTGAAATTCAAAACATTGAGACCAAAAGCTTGAAAATTCAAAACTTTGAAAACTCAAAACATTGAATCCCATAACATTAAAAATACAGAGGAAACCATCATGTACTATATTCCAGCACATCTACATACTGAAACAAATAAAAAGCAAACCATATTACACTTCTTCAACTATAATCGAGGGGGTGGCAAGCGCCCCTGCACCCCACCTGGGGGGGCCGTTTGCACCCCCCACACCCCCTGCTACTTAAATATATCACCTCCAGGATCACACTATGCTATACTAAGATGTGTTATGTTGTAGTATAGCACGTAAGAAGGGAATATGACTGAGGTTACCTATGAAACTCTGCTAAGTATCAGAGAGATATATAGTAATGTCTAATGTTTTAACAGTGAAGTAGTGTTTCTAAGAGAAGGATGAGGATAGTTTTTTACAATTTAAACATGCAGTCATGAAACGCAGAATGGTATGTTTTCCATTGTGTTCTGTGTAGTGCGATCTTGGAGTTGATATACATAAGTAACAGGGGCAGGGGAGCTTGGTAATGGCATAGTTGGAGTAGAATTGGTGGAACTGCCGTAATATGCACAGATGTATAATTTTTCACTTTAAAGCGTGTGTTTTATTTGGCTCCATTACACTACATGGGGTTGGTCCTGGGATTTGAGAGTGCTGAAAGCTCATACATTGTAATAGCCGATACATGGTCTTCTGAGCTTTTCACTCAAAACATTTTAGTTTAAAGTGTGAGTGGCTAAGGTTGTAACTTTGTTGCTGGATTTAGGTCTTTGGATAATGTAATTGATCTACTATTATTAATAATTAATACATTTGTTGTTTGGCCTACATGTCTATGTCCCAGCATACTAAGTAATCTTTTCTGAGATTAAAAACTGAAAACATGGGTGAATGCCATATCCACTTAGGGGATAGGAATTAGTATCTGTGTTACGTCTGAGGGAGCATTGTCTTAGGGCAAAAATATAAGCCTTTGCGCAAGTTAACAGCATTCACATGGTGTGAGACAAAAAACGGTGCAGGGTTGTTGTGTGTAAAAGTGAAACAGTTTTAAATGAGAGCAATGGAATTGGAATCGTTTTTTTCACTCACTCTGGAGGATTCAAGCTTCAAGGGATGACACTGGCCAGATTAACATGCGTGGTATGGGTGGACCTAAAAGTGAAGCGCCGACATGGGTATATCTTCCATTCATGTTGAGCTAAGAAATTGTGTGGGGATATTATACTCCTACAAAACTGAAGCTGGAAAATGAAACTGAACAGAGAGGTTAAAGAAGTCAATCAGCCAGGGCCTGTTTGCTATGGGGCCACTAGTTCTGCAATTACTAAACAGTATTGCAATTGGGTTCTATAAAGATAAAAAAAATATATACAAATTATAAAGATATATGAACAATATACAGAATACTTTGAGGTTTAAATGGTCAAGGTATTAAAAGTTATGTTAAGCTATGGTGTGGACTGGTAGCTGGGAGTGCTGCCTTTCTCCTAGTTAATGAACAGTGGAGGCTCGGTGAAGCTTTGATCCAAAAATAGCAAGTTACTGTTACTTTATGTGAGTAGTTTGGGATGGAATGGAAATTATACTCATCATTCAGTACTGCCCTCTCTCTCCTTAACATCCCCTACTTCTCAAACCTTAATCTACTTTCTGCCCTTAACTCACCCTTCTCACTAGATCTCTCTAATCTTCCTTGACTACTCTTTCTACTGTCTTCTAAAATCTATTAAGCAAATTGCCTCAGAGAAACATTCTATTGTAATTGTCTTGCCTTCATGCAACTACAACATGATAACACTGTTTTTTGTAACCACTTACCCCAAAAGCTATACTCATCTTAATGACATATCTCTTTTTATACATCTTGAAATAGTTATGCTATACTCCTGATTATTGACACTGTATAACATTGTACTGCTACTTAATGCCTTGTAATAATCCTGTAACATTGCTGTTTAATGCTAATTTATAATGAAAATTGTATAATATGTTGGAGCTTTTCTCCCCGGGCCTCCGCTGAAAAAGAGCTCTTCAGCTCAGTCGGACAATCCCGGTCAACAAATGTAAAATAAATAAATAAAATAAATAAATAATTTCTTATTTTAGAAAACTATGTGATACTACTTTTCTCTGCTGGAGTATGACTGCCCTAGTAGAATTATTCAAGTACAGTACTGGGCTGTAAGGAGAAATACGTAGCAGTGATTGAAAAGAGGAAGGGGCATCAATTCTTCCAATAATGCTTGAAATAATGCTTGCATGCTAGAATGCTTGTATTATGTTACTGAGTAGTACTGGAGACAGCAGGAGTCATGTACACTGGGTTTAGCGAGGAAGATTGGTTTGGATGGCTACTGTCGGGAGCATGTAAATGACTCAAAATCCATCCTACAGGCAGCTATGTGGGACCAGCTTGCCTAAAACTAGGTGTTACAGACAGACGGGGCAGATTATATAGGGATCATATCCCTAAAAGGGCTTCTGTCGGGTGGTAATTAATAAGTAGTTCTTCAGGTAACTGCATGTGACTTGAATAATTGAATGCAAATTACAGTTTAACAGTAAGAAGCATTTTTAAAATCTGTAGATAGTTGTAGGTTTTCTGGTAGGACTGTTGCCAATAAAGCTGGTCAAAGTCAAAGTAAACTTTATTGTCATTCATCAGTCGCAATTGAACGGAATTATTTTACTCCAGGCTTTATGTGCAAATGTCTAACATATACAACAACTCACATTACTACATTTAAACATTCCTACTGCATAATATTTCCTGTTTTACATATCAACAAACATTTACTAAGCAAAATAGACACAATATTTATTGCAGAAAATTCCACAGCTACTTCTTATTCCACAAGATTCTGTTGGCACTAGTCTACGGAAACATATTTATTGCACAAAAATTTCACATCTGTTAGTTATTGTACAGGATACTGTTTAAGCATCAGTGGATATTGCACAGAAATAAGATTATACTATGTTAAATTAATTGCATAGTGTATTTAAGACCTTTAAGATTATTGCACACAGATATGCTTCTCACTCATCATATTACCCACTCTCCCTGCTGTCAAGTGAGATGTAAGTTGCCATTGGAGTTCAATAGCCTGATGTACAGGGGACAGAAGCTTCTGATAAATCTGGCCATTTTGCAACTTATGTTACAACAATGCCTTCCAGAGGTTAGGTGCAGGAGCAGTCCATATGTAGGGTGAGTGCAGCCTATGACTAGTTTCTTGACCGTGTTGAGACAACAAGATGGTAGAGTGGTCCTGGTAATATTTTCTACTGCTTTCACCACTCTTTGAAGAGACTTGTGGTCTGTGGTGGAGCAGTTGCCATACCAAGCTGTAAAACTGTTTGTCAGGACGCTATCAATTGTGCAGCTGTAGTAGGTTGTGAGAACAGCGGCTGGTAAATTTGCTCTTCCCAACCTTAGCAGAAACTGTTGCAGTTGCTGTGCTTTCTTGGCAATAGCATTTGTGTTCACAGACCAAGACAGGTCTTCCGAGATGTGCACCCCAAGAAACTTGGTGCTTTTTACCCTCTCCACCGTTCGCCTATTGACTGTGAGTGAGGAATGTTCCTCATGGTTTCTTCTCAAATCTACAATTACCGCTTTGGTCTTATTCACATTGCATTGGGTGCCAGATGGTTGTTACCACACTAAGTTATCATTTCTCTCATCTCCTCTCTATAGGCTGTTTCCTCCTCATCACTGATGAGACCCACAACCGTGGTATCATCTGCAAACTTGATTATATGATCGGAGCTGTACTTGGCAGTGCAGTTGTATGTTAGCAGAGTGAATAGCAGACGACTCAGAATACAGCCTTGAGGTGCACCAGTGCTCAAGGTGATACTATTTCAGGTGTTCTTTCCTGCACATATTGTTTGTGGCATTTCAGTAAGGAAGCCCAGAATCCAGCTGCACATTGGAGTGCTGACACCTAGTCGAGTTAGCTTCTCTGTCAATTGCTGAGGCTGAAGTGTTGCACATGAAGGTAGAAACTTACAGAAATATCAATCCAAAATATTAAAATAAGCATTGAAAATTGAGCATTAAGCTTAGAAGCTTATATGGTGTCATTAGTTCAATCCAAGTTACCTTGTTAGGGAGTAGCCTGAAGCCAATGTATCTTCCTTGGGAAATGTCAGTAGTTAAGGTGAGGCAAACTTTAGTGGGGAGGCCATCATAGTTAAAGTGAAGCTTAAGGATACTTTTTATGGCCTAGTTTACGGATATTAAGCATTCTGGTGAGAGTCATCCTTTGAGCTTCACTTTCAAGTTAAATTTTTTGGTATCCATGACTTAACCACAGGCACTGGCCAGCACTCTGGTAATTAGATTTGGAGTGTCTGTGTTCTTAAAAATTGTTGTTCTAAGTCACAACTGGCCAGAATGTGTTCTGTGAGGAAACCCAGACTCAGTTAATTAATTAGTTAAACTGGGTCTGTTTTGTAAATAGTAACTCCTGGAATCCATATTTAATATCCCCATGTAGTGTACTGGAGAAGCACTGAATCTTATTGACTAGATGACTAATCGTTGTTTGATTGTTAATGCTGGAACTTTGCCATTTCTATTTCTTTTCAACATACCCACTCAGACTTGGTCTCATCTGGTCCAGTCTGACTCCAACATGTTCACCCAATGTTTCCATTTCTTTTCAACATACCCACTCAGACTTGGTCTCATCTGGTCCAGTCTGACTCCAACATGTTCACCCAATGTTTCCATTTCTTTTCAACATACCCACTCAGACTTGGTCTCATCTGGTCCAGTCTGACTCCAACATGTTCACCCAATGGATCTTCATTTTGTGTCGATTTTGTACAACAGTTCAGTACTGTTTTGTAGTGCAAAAATTAGTTGCATTTTATTCTCACCGTTCAACATAGTATAAAAATATCTGTTTTAAAAATGTCTGCAGTTGTTTCATGTACATATTTTGTCCTGGTCTAATAGTGGATAAAATTATCAAATTTTTTTTAACAGATCTGAAAATCTTCTGACATAAATCAGATTTCTTTGTCAGGGAACATATGCTCAGATAAAACAAAAACAGAAAAACCCATTTTCAAACAACTGATGATACCTTGGGATGTGATTTAAAGTCATGCAACATATTTCTATCCATGCTGTATATGTATTCACTTTATTTTAAAAAGATTTAAAATAAATTGTTTCAATAAATAAATGTATAATCTCATCTAGCAAAAGCCTTGAAGTTCATATACTGTAGGTGTGATAACATTTGTATTGTCATGTTCTGTTCAATGAGATGGTAGACATGCTTTACATTACATTTTCATTTATTTTTTAATATAGCTTTGACCACCAGACTTTTCTTCTAGCTAATGTTTTCTTTTTAACAATGCCGGGCAGACCATTGTAACCTTCCTTCAGTACAGTTCTTGTCGACCCATGTGGAAGAATTAAGCAAGGGTCCCATAAGGCACAGCCTTTTTCCAGAAAAGTTTACAGTCTCCTATTCTAAAACTTTTACAAACTCTTATCAATGTTGGAAAATGCTGGCCAGCATTTTGTCACAAAAAATCTTGTGACAGTTCCTATCATTTCTTATTAAGCATGCAAACAAACCAGCCTTTGCAGGAATATCCAAAAATGTGGCATCGTCTTAATCTTTCTGTAACATTATACAATATTTCGTGTAACAAAGCACTTGATAGACTATCTGAACACCAACATTTTTCAGGTTCATAGGTTCATAGGTGTTTATTTGACTAATGACCACAAGGACCTTTTTATGTATAGCCATGCATCCCAAATCTCTGACAAGTTCTGATACCCTCGATAAGCATAAACATGAGTCTGGGAGATTAACTATTTACAATTCTGATAGTCTATCTGTATTATGTGTGATAGTTTTAGGATTATTATACCATTGTCCATCCGATAGTAAGCAAAGGCGAGTGCTTAACAGTGTTAAGAAAAAAAAAACTAACTTAAAAATAACATGGCTACGATGACTTAATCACTTAAGTAACTGGCAACCCCCCCCCCCACACACACACACAGCATATATATTCAAACTTTCTCTGGCCTTGGATATTATTCTTCTCAAACCAAACATTCTGAAATAATTCATATCCCCAAACATTCACTAGACTCATCACTTCATGACTTGCAACCCACCTCTATCTTATTCCAAATGAAAAAGTTTGAAAGACTCAACGGCTTGATGATACAGAGGCAATGTGTCTGTTTTTGCTTCTGGATACCCAAATTCAGTAATGGATTTAGGTCTCTAATACAGTTTGCTTTGGGGGGGGGGCTACATACAATGAACCAAATGATAGCCAGCACTCCTGTTCCCAGGGTGCAGGGTGGGGGACACCTGATGTCTGTATGACTTCTGATGTAGGCCAGGTGATGACAACTTGATGTCATTCAACTAAGTATCTCAAAGGTAGGAACACTGAGCAGCCAAGTGAATGATGACTCCCAGGCTCCACACTCATCACTCTACTTGAATCCTGTGTCCCAAGAGTCTAAACAGTGGATACCTCTGCAGTCAACTTTACAAACAGATCAAGGAGCAAGCTGACTCTAGAGAATGCTTTTAACTGTAAACAGACTGGACTAGAACTCAGAAACCTAAAAAAATCAAAAATGCACAGAAAAGCATGGATAGAGCACTCACAAACAGAAAATTCAACTCTCAGTATGAAAAAGCAGTTTACAGTTAAGTAATTTAGTAAACATGCAATTAGAGTAATTAACAGTATCTAGCAATGAAAAATACATTTAAAACAGTATATAACAGTACATAAATGCAGTGAGACAGTAAAAAAAGCTTTATAACAGTGCAAAATATAGTAGATTAACTCTGTAATACAATTATAAGCATTTCAGAAGTGCAATTCAATGAAATAAGTGTAAGAAATAACTTATTCTGCTCATAGAATCTTAAGGAATTTCTGCTTAGTTTTAGTAATGAATTGCCATCCACAGCCTGATAAATACAAGCATAACCTTTTCCAGACACAGGGTTTATGCACCAGTAAGGATGGAAGAATTAGAAGATCAAAAAAAAATTTAATTAATTATTTCAAATGTTTGAAAACTGCTTTAAGACTATGCTGGCTGTTATGTATAAGATGTTTTGAATTTCTAATATAATTGCTTTGTTTTCATAATACCTCAACTGCTTAGGATTTGCAAAGCTTCTCTGCAGGTTGTCTGCTTATATCAGAGACATGTTAAAAATGGAACGTCTGGTTTCTAATGAGCTGTGGCATTTTTACAGACTCACGGTATAAAGAAAACAAAATATAAGTCAATTAATTTAACTAAAAACAAAGTTAAATCTACTTAGTGGTGCTACTATTTTATTCGTAATATAAAGGAAGCAGAAAGGTGTAACCTCTACCCAAAAGCATGAATATGTTTCTCAATGGTAGTATTATGTACTCTGTATAGTGGTAGCTGCAGGCATTCCCAATCAATATTTAAGCCAAATATTTTTGGCATTTTCAATTGTTACATGCAAATCTCTTGTCAGACTCAGAAAATAATTTAATAATAATTCTGCCTGACATTTCAGTTGTACAATTATGTCATTTATGCCTGTATGTTTTTTTTTTTTAATTTATTTTCATATGTCATCAATTACAGTGTTATTATTTGACTCCTGCAGAGTTCCATACCAGATAGATGAACTCAATACAGTACTTCTACAAGTAGCACATTTATTAGAAGAAGGTATTGATAAATTTACTTTTAATCAGTATGCCTTACTAGGTAATTTATGCTTTAAGGCAAAATAAGAGAATTTTGAATTCTAAAGAAAATTTATTTTCATGCTTAAATAAAATGTACACATAGAGATGATATTCTGATAATAAAATAATGATCTCTATGCTTGTATTAGAAAGCCAAAATATTTTATATTAGAAATATATATTGATACCTGGTCTTGATGCAGAAATTGTTACATATACTGTTAAATAATAAGAAATGCAACTTTTTTTTTACAAAGAGTTTGAAAGATGTTTACAATAATCTCGGTTGCTAATATTTTATTGAGATGATACAATTTGAATTATAATTACATTAAATTTAAATAAGAAATGCAACTTTTTTTTTTTTTACAAAGAGTTTGAAAGATGTTTACAATAATCTCGGTTGCTAATATTTTATTGAGATGATACAATTATAATTATAATTAGATTAAATTTATCAACAGGAATGTGTTTGACTGCATCTAAGTGGTAATCAGGAAGTTATATCATGCAATTTTAATATAAATGGTTATAGACTTGTTAAAGTTAATTTGACATTGACAAAGCATGTTTAGGGCGAAACCATGGTTTGCTCAGTTGCCAGATTGTTAATGTTGATTGTTTTCTGTATGTTTAATAAAACAGTAATTTTAGATGGATTTAATAAAAACAAAAAGACTAACACATAACTAGTGCTGTTACTTTTATTTGGAGGCAATGTACATTTTTGTTTCCGTACACAGAGTATTTCTTCACTGACAACCTGTTTGGAGTTTCTGTTACTGAGATTAGTGATGCTGTCCAAAAGTAAATGAAGAACTGCTATGGATAAATAATAATGGCTCAAGCAAACAAAACAGGTGACCTTTAGAGAATTATTAAACGTGTAACTATTACCTAGTATGATGGTAACAGGTGTCATGCTTTAACAGCAAGGAATACAACTAGGTCAGTAAACCTTTCTGATGGACATAATGGAACAAGCTTTCAACCAGCTAACTTTTGCTTTTAAAAAGTGCGTTGCCCAATATGGGTTTTGAAAAGCCTGAGATACTATTTTTTTGAAGAAATGGTACCATGGGGTTTAGAAGTACAGTTGCAACCAGAAGTAGGTAACAATGATCCCAGGTTGCTGATACGATGGAAGTCCATACAAGAAACTGCTTCACTGATGTTTATTAAATACCTAATACAGTACTACAAAAGTATTATGTCCAGTTTGCAGAAAAAAAAATGCAGGACTGATTTCAAATTTTTTTTGAACAGATAAGATTATTTAAAGATAGCATGGAAAAGTATGACCAAGAAAGTGAGCAATGCAAAAAGAAAAACTGAATAGAGATTACAACAGCAGAAATTGTTTGCTAAAGAAAGGGTCTGGCTAGTTTGAAGCATACTATAACAACAGAAGGACAATAAAAAAAAAGCCAAGTGGAAAAGGACAACATTGTCCATGCAACAGAGGGAACAGGGCTCTGGTTCAAAAATGGAATTTTCATCTTAAATTGATATGGATATTGAGATCAGTGAATCAATCCTATACAAACAAAGAAAACAACAGAGATGTAACAATTCCTTTTTCTGAAGAAGAAGGGGAGGTAGAAAACATCATGGAAATAAAAGAGTGAATGACCACCACATTTCAAAGTCAAGCTTAAAGTAAAAGAATATGGCAACTACAGTAATTGATGACATAGTGTTCAATGTTTCCAATTATGGTTTAATGGATCCAGAAAAAAAGTTATATCTATTGTGATTTCATATTTGAAATGTTTTACTTGTGAGGTGAACTTAAAACACTGGTTCCATGCAAGATCAATACAAGGAGATGAAATGAATGGTTTGTTTGGGTTTTGTTTTAAAAAAATCTGAATTTTATCCCCCTTCACCCAGAGGTAAAAGTTTCTTGAAAAAAAAGGTACGAATGATATCATGGTTGAGCACAAATCTGCATTTCAAAAATGTCACTATCATTTAAGCATGACTGAAAAGCAAGCTCAAAATCAATTAAAGGCCAATAAAGAAGAAATTATCATTAGGGCTGAGAAAGGAGGGGCAGTAGTTGTGTGGGACAGGGTGGAATATCATAAGGAAGTGTTACATCAACTGTCATCCTCGTTATTTTATTATAAGTTAACATTAGATCTTACTAGACATTTTAAGATAGTAGTTGAGAGATGAATAGCCAAATGGAAGTAGAAAACAGTTATTCCTGTAAATTGCAATGCTATTTGAAAGTGGAGGATCCAGCCTGGCAATATGTTTATTTGGTCCCTAAAGTGCATAAACTACAAATAACCATGCCTGGGCATCCTATAGTGAGTGGTACAGGCTTGTCAACAGAGCCTCTATCAGCTTTTCTAGAGGCCTATTTGAAACCATTGTTAATACAATGGTTTCAAACCATATAAAGGATACTACACAATTTTTGTGTATATTAGAAGATCTGTTTATAGATTCAGACACATGCATGGTATCACTGGATGTTAATTCATTATGTTCTTTAATACCACATAAATATGGGAAATTGGTGGTTAAATATTATTTGGATAATACTAAAATACATAATGAGGCATTTTCTGTTGAAATTGGTGTTAACTATCAATGTTTTTAACTCTGTGGGCAACTGTTATTTACAACTGAGAGGTACAGCAATGGCCGCGATGTTTGCCTCTATATATGCAGACATATTCATGGGGTATTTTGAAGTACAATGTATATATTATTCCACTGCAAATGTTTATTTAGCCTCTATGGATTTATGGCAATGATATCTTAATGACTGCTGGATGCTGTGAATGGGAAGAATCCATAATTTGAAAAAAAATGTTATATAACAAAATAATACCAATATGGGGATACAGTTTACTTATTCAGTAGATTAGTTTGGTAACCTATTTTTGGATATACAGATTACTAAACTCATTCATAGGTCAATATTTACCTCTGTTTATATGTAAATACACACACACACACACACACACATACACACATATATATATATATATATATATATATATATATGTGTGTGTGTGTGTGTGTGTGTGTGTGTGTGTGTATGTATATCATAGGAATGTTGTTTTCATGACAAATAGTGGTCATCCAAGCCATGTAGTGAAGAAGAACCCTTATACATAATTCTTGAGACTTTGACGTATGTGTAATACAAAGGGGAATACCAAAATGAATTACACTTAATGGTAAACCAATTTAGAAACAAGAAATATGACATAAAAATGTGGAAGAAAGTGTGAACAAATAATTAAAATTAATCACTCAGAATTATTGAGATATAAAAACAAGACAGGAAATTTTAGTAACGAGGTCAGATTTATTATGACCTATGGAAGTAACACTTTAAGAATAATGCATATTCTTAACAGTCATTGGAATATACTTATCTCAGATCCTTTTTATGGGTCTCTATTAACTGATATTTGTCAATTAGCTTATAAAAGAGGTTAAAACGTGAATCAGTTTTTTTCTGGTTACAAGAGAACTACGGGAAAGCTTAGAACATCAGTAACACCATTGTAGGTAGTTTTTCATGTGGTGATTGTAATCACTGTGAATAAGTTTGCAATACCAGATTTTTTACATCAGTCAACACCACTTGCACTTATGAGATCAAACAATTTTTATTTGTAGCACTGAATGGCTGATACATATATATATATATATATATATATATATATATATATGTGTGTGTGTGTGTGTGTGTGTGTGTGTGTGTGTGTATGTGTGTGTATGTATATATGCCCATTTGTAAATGTGGTGTTTTCCATGTGGGACAAAGAATATCTTTGCCTTTGAGTGAGATTAGGTGTCAAATGGAGAGAAGTGCTTTATATAAATATTTCATGAACTATATGAGTGGAATATTTACCTTTATATCTATGAACAAACTAATTAGCATTACATTTTTAACTAAAACATCGAAACAAAGAAGGCTTGATTTTATGAAACAAAAATGGATTATTAATATGGAGGCTATGGTGCATCCAAGTTTAAATGAAGTATTTTGAATGAGAGACTGGTTAAATTAATAAAAATGTTTGCAATGATGATATCTGGCCACATGATGGCAGTGTGGTATAAAATTAATGAAAGTTTCTTGTTATACTACCAATAAAGGTAGAAAAAAATGTACACAAAAAAATGACAAAAGTTTGAAAGATTTTTATAATAATTGTGGTTGCTAATATTTTATTGAGATGATATAATGTGAATTAACAATATATTAAATTTATATTAAATTAATCAACTGGAGTGTTTTTGACTGCTTCTAGACAGTAATCATGAAGTTACATCATACCATTTCCATTACCAAAAAAAAAAAAAAAATTATTTTAAGCTTTATATTCTGTTTCTTATTTGCATGTAATATATGATATGTCACTGCCTATGGTTGGAGCTTTTCTCCCCGGGCCTCTATTGAAAATGGACATATATCCAGTTAGACTAGCCCGGTCAACAAATGTAAAATTAAATAAATAAATAAATAAAATTTTAATGTAAATAGTTATAGACTGGTCAAAGTTAATATGGCACTGAAAAAGCATGTTTAAGGTAAAACCATGGTTTGCCAAGTTGCCGAACTGTTATGTTAATTGTTTGCTGTACATTTAATAAAACAATGATTTCTAGATGGATTTAGTCAAAATAAAAAACACCAATGGAAAATGAGTACCAGTACATTTTGCTTGGAGGCATTATAGGTAGATAGACACATATATATATATATGGCTACAGTGACATCCATATAACTGATGTAATAATGCTGAAGCAACAAAGGCTGACACATTCTGTTTATGCACCAGGAGCTGGTTCCCAAACTCCCTGCTAATGTTATAAATTCTAACTCCAAGATTACAAGATCATTGGGGAAAAATTCTATTTTCCGACCTGGGTATTGGGGATCTCACAACCCTGTTGACCATCTTTCCCTTTATGCTAACCTAATGGTGTTAATCAGGTATCGACGTAACTAAACATTTGCTTCAGTGTCTGCAACCTATATATATTTGTGTGTGTGTGTGTGTGTGTGTGTGTGAGTCTATATATATATATATATATATATATATATATATATATATATATATATATATATATATATATATATATAAATGGGTCACTATCAGAAGCTCAAGATGTCAGAAACTTGAAATTCATATGCGCGAGACTATATGAATGAATTTCTGAAAAACTCAAAGCGTTTCAATAGAGATCAGAGGAGAAAAATTGTAGATTTATGTTGTTTTCCAAATCTGAGTTTTCAAAAATTCATTCACATGGTCTAGTGCATATGAATTTTGAGTTTTTGAAAACTAGAGCTTCTGATAGGGATCCATCCATATATATATATATATATATATATATATATATATATATATATATGTGTGTGTGTGTGTGTGTGTGTGTGTGTGTATATGTTTATATATATATATATATATATATATATATATATATATATATATATATATATATATATATATATATGCAATATATTAAATGCAACAATCCGACATATTCAAAATCACAAAACAATGATAGCATTGGAAATAATACTTAATGAAAGATACTATTAGAAGAATATCATCACTGTTTGATTATGTAGAGTACAACAAAAAATGATTAGCAATGGTGAGGTCTGACAGTGAAAAATTATTTGGCATGTTAAATTGGCAACACATTTAAAATTTCAAACATTCTGGACTTTTTTCTTATATTAAATTAATTTCATGGCTATATTTTTAATCAAAAGCATTTGGTAAAATTGGAATTTATTTGTCTCAAGAAATAGACATAAATAATGAAGGAAGACAGCATTGTCTATTACCACCATTACTGTTTGCCTTAGGCACAAAACTGTTAGCACATTCAGTAGACTAAATACCATCATTAAGAATAAGGAAATAAATAATACAGTTTGAACCAAGACTTTATTATTTATTGATAGCATATTAGTAACCATAACTATTATCAAGACATCACAATATTTTATTTATTTATTTATGTAATATTTGTTTGCCAGGAAAATGTGATTGGGACACAGCCCATTTTCAGCAGAGGCCTGGGGAAAAATACTCCACGCACGTCTTTGGAATGTGGGAGGAAACCAGAGCACCCAGAGGAAACCCATGTGAATGCAGTGAGGACATGCAGACTCTGCACAGTAGGCACCCCAGCTGAGAATCAAACCAGAGAGCATCTTGCTATGAGGTGACCATGCTAACCACTGCACTTAAATATAGCATTATAAGAATTTGCACACATTTCTTCTCTCAGATTTAATGAATCACATATTAAGTACTGACTTCCACCATATTTGAAATATTTACCAATTAAAATATCGAGGGGTATGTTTAGGTGCCATAATGTGTTAAAACCCTGATTACATCCCAAAGGACATGAGTTTGACTAGCAGCTTGGATGCTTGATAGCACAGGCAAAGCGGTTGGGAGTATTTGTCCTTGGGGAGATAGAGATGGTGGATAATATTCAGCTAGTGTTGTGACTCCAATGACAGTGCCCTCCTGAAGAGCACAAGATCATAATTCACTGTTGAGTGTGAGAGTTATGGGCATGCCCACTTTAGCTGGCTACAATCACCCTGTCTGGTGATGGTATCCCCTGTTTGAGCATTCAAGGGAGTATGCATGCCTGAACTGGCAGGCATAGGTGATGCCACTGTAAAGTAAGTGCTCACAACACCAGTAGCAGATGGAGGTAAGGTTCATATAAAATT
Organism: Protopterus annectens; assembly: GCF_019279795.1. Taxonomy (NCBI): domain Eukaryota; kingdom Metazoa; phylum Chordata; order Ceratodontiformes; family Protopteridae; genus Protopterus; species Protopterus annectens. The sequence goes on along the minus strand of NC_056735.1, from coordinate 503,249,760 downwards.
GCCTGCATGACTGAGAAAGCACAATGTATCCTCATGCTTGCCTAGATGATGACTCTCTGTGGCTTGATGGTTAGCAGGCATGGACCAAAAATTATTCAAATAAAAATCACTGTGGATTAACATTTTATATATTAGAAAGTTAATTCAAATTAATTTTGACCAATTATTGATGATTGTAATAAATTACTCTTGAAATCTAATAAGACATATTTTTCTTGTAATGATAGACTATAGCTGATAGCACTGATACTAATTTGTACAAGTTCATATGCATTTCAACAATTGTGGTATCCCCTGACAGAGTAGAAATAAGAAAATTTAAATGACTATGCATCATTTTTCTTTGGCATTCAAACAAATCAATGTCAGCATTTAGAACCACAATAAAATTTGAGAAAATAATGACAAAAGCTTGCCAGGCAGCCAAACATATACTATGGACTCGATATTTAAACTTATAATTAACTAGATTGATAATACTTATATTTTAGAATGGAAACAATTGCATTTATGCTTATACAGTGTAAAAATTTGACCAAAATATGAAAATAAAAATGTGGACATTAATCAGAATTTATCATCAGTATAAAATGCATACATCAATAAAAGAAAGATATATAACAATACTTAAAATATTTAAGAATTGTAAATAGCCCAACTTAAGATCATGGACACTTGCATTATATTTCTTTTGCACAACTGCAGGATTACAAGATTTATTAAATGAGCTGTATTCTTAATAATGTTGGACTGAAAAAGTACTGGTAAAATTGTTTATTGTTTAGAAGATGTTAAAGGAAGTAGACTATAGATAATATAATTAATAAATATAATCAAATACTAAAGACTGGTTAAGTTTACAAAATGTTCAGATTTGTAGTATGTCAAAAACAAAAGATATCCTAACTAATGACATTGAAAAAATACACTAAAGTACTAGAATGCACAAAGTAAAATTATCCAATAAAGGAATATTTAAATCTATTTTATGAGACATAGAAGAATTTGATACATCTTAAAGAACCATTACTGGAATTATTTTTAAAATACTTTAGTTCATACAATTAACTTTAGCCATTAAAAATAAAGATAGAACTGTAATGTTAATTTCAACAGGAAAGGTAATGATGCTCCTGTTTTGGGAAATTTGCAACTGGAAATGCTTGAGTTGCTCACTAGAACCCACAATTCAGTATTTTGCAAGTCAAAGGCATGTTGCTCCCAATGAGGTAAGACTTTATTATTGGCATATTTGCATGCCTCTGAATCACAGTTACCAGAACCATGTGAATATCATTGCTTATCTGCTCATCATAGTAGTACACTGCTGTTCACTTGGGCATTGGCATTCCCTAATCACTCTACCACATATACAAGTACACAACAGACACACACACACACACACACACACACACACACACACACACACACACACACACACACACACACACACAAAAGCACATATAACATTCTCCATGACTTTTGGTGCCCCTCCCCCATCCCTGTCCAAAAGTCGGTACAGTTATGGTACTTAACTTTTGAGTAGTCCATGGTGTCAAGTGATTTCCCCTAATCCCTATGCTGGTGTAAGTGAGGAAAAGGCACTTAACTAACAAGTATCCCTGGTGTCTAGTGACTAGTCGCTCGCATAATCCCTGTTCTGATACCATTGCAGTTATAGCACTTAACTAACCTGTATCCCTGGTGTCTAGTGATTTCCCCCAACCCCCAAACTCCACACCGATGCTGCTGTAATTATCGAAAGCCATGGAGCCAATCCTATGAAGTGCTGCACTTCTTCATGCTATTGCACTGCATATTAGGGCAATTAATTAACACCAACATGTTAATGTGATATGTAAACAGAGGTGTGCACATAATGTTACCTTCATGAATTCTCCCCCTGGACATTTTATACACCTGATAAAAATATAAACTGGTACTAGTAATAAGATATTCTGAGATGAAATACAAAGACTAAATCAAGTTTAGTTCATTTGTTGTATTGATGTTGGAATACGTTTTGATCATTTGCTCAGGTGTTGTGGACAGACACATTTGAAGTAGATTTAACTTTGTTTTCAGTTAAAATAATTTATGTTTGTTTTCTTTATGCCACAAGTCTGTAAAAACACCACAGCCTATCTTGATATGCTGTTCCACTGTCTTCATATATTAATAAAGGTAAATAACTTGTTCCATAGAGTCTGTTCACAATAACAATAAAAGTGGTCACATTAAATAAGAGAAGCCCACCTCAACATCAGGTATAGCAAATGCAATCTGTGATAAAGAAATGAAACATGTTGGAAATCATCATCTATTAATTACAAAGTCTGGCCAAAAATATGTCATTTCTGTGATATATGTAAGATACCCTATAAAAGATCAAAGAATATGACAGATCTGAAGAGAACATAAACATAGTGTAATAGTACATTGCAGGATAGAAAATGTGTATATAAAACACCTTTGTCCATAGCACATATGCTAATATTTCATGTTTAGAGATGAATGTTGTTTGTTTTAATCTGTATGTTTATTGTTTTTGTTGACTGTAAAACAGACAGTGGAAAATTTGACCTCTAGTGAATGATATCAATCACTTAGCCGATTGTTGCAGTCACTTATGTTTTGCCATTATTATTGCATCATTCAAGGTGATGGCAGGATACTGCTGAGGATTCGCTGCTTGCCAGCCTCAAAAACAGCTCACACATGACTCTCCCAATCTTTTCACATCATTCAGGCTTGAGAACCTGTTTGTTCAGTCCCACCTATGTAATTACAAGGTCATATGCATATTAGTGGTGAATGGATCTAATAGCCTTAGAGACACTGTAAATTCAGCCAGCTAAGAAATAATTCACTGACACTCTACCCTTTATTCAACCTTGAAAGTGGTCAGCTAGCTTATTAAAGCACTGAGTCACATACAACAAGGATTATTTCATGAGTGACAGTAGGTGGTTCTGAATGCCACTTTGGTAACCAATACCTTTGATGGCAGCAATATTAAGTTTATCTGGTGGGTGAAGTGTGACTTTTATATTGAGGTCTTAGGCACATTTGTATATTGTCTAGGAGGCCTAGCAGGCATTGGGATGGATTTCATTAGTACCTCAGTATATGCAGTTTTGGTGTAGCTTTGTGATATGGTATGTAGTAAGCACTGATGACCTGAGTACACAAGGGACTTCTTCTGTCTGTCTCCATTGTAAATATAAACATAAAAGTCCATCTAGGAGGATGGGGCAGTTTGTTCACTTCTTTAGTGTTTCTAATTTATGTAGACTGACAACAGAAGGAGTGCAAGGACACTTTGGTCGTATGCTGTCTGGAATTCAGTTGTGGATAAATACAGCAGATTCTGTGTAGTATGCTAGATACAACACAGTAACAGTTGTTGAGATGCTTTGATGATAATTACACAATATAGCAGTGATAGTTTTATGGAATGCAAAATAATAGCAAAGTCAAAAGGAAAAATGGATAATCAGTAAAACGGGCAGTATTTTCCAAGATTTGATTCAAATGTAGCTTACACTGTGTGTAATTACACTGCATTATACACATTTTTGTTACTAGAAACTATAACTATATGCCGTTTGATACTTTATGACTGAGACTATTGTGATACTTCAGTAATATATATGTCCAATAACTGGATTAAATGGTCACTTAGTAAGTCCATAGCAGTCTCAATATATGCATATTTCTAACATTTCTTGAAAAAAATTGCATTTAATTACTAAATTATTATAACAATTATGCTCTCCTTGTCAATCTTACCAGAGGTAGATTCTTAAGGAAGAAATAACAGCATTGCTAAAGCTTGTTTGAATGACATGTGCAATAACAAAGGCCTATCGATAGGGCTTATTATAGTAACTTTGAAAAGCTGGAGAAAGGGTTCATCATGGGACAATATTATAATGCATTACAGTCATGGTACACTGAGACATCTATCCTATACACTACTATTAAGAAGTAATTTCTAGAATAAATCATCATAAAAAAATCAATATTATTTTCACTGAGCAGTATTCAAAGCACACAATGAAGACACTATGGCTTTTGTGTGGAAAAGGACAGAAAATATCCACAGTCATCATAGGCCTGCATGTATAATACTCATCATCAAATAATGTCCTGAGTAAGGTACAATGGAATCCAGAATCTGATTCACCTATCAAGCGGCTAGATTCAAGTTATGAAAAAGGACAAATGGCAACATAAGGCACTTGTTGGTTAGAGTGGCGCATCAACAATATGGATAACTATTTGTTGTTGTGAGTCCACACAGGAGAGTCGCTGCTATATCTGTTGAGCACAAAGAGTGTCTTGTTTGCCCCAGGTTTGTTGTGAAAACTGGCCAGATAATCATGAACAGCTACCTTGTTCAGTGCAGGAAGTACAGGGTGGACTCTTTAAGTAGGTTCTTTTAAGAAATTGCTCTTATGAGAAGAGGTACAAATGAATCTATAGTCACTGGTCTGATTATGAGAACATAAAGACACTGATTAGTATGATAATAGGGATCTCTGAGTCAAGGGACAGCAAACATCACCAGAAAAAGGAAGGGACAGGCAATGTTATTGCTTAACTTACTGGCTGTATGACGAACAAAGCTAGTATGTCTGCCACTGCAAGGATGCATGCTGAAATCTATAGCTGTGACAATCCCTGAGACTGGACAGAAGGGAGCTGCAATCTTTATACAAAACTATTTGGTTTAAGAGGCTTGGAATACTAACTACAGTGCAAACAATAGCCATTGTTTCCAGAAATTGAAATCAACACACATGATGTAAAACTGCGGAGGTAAAATAAACAAATGCTTTATTCCATCTCTTTAGCAAGGAGTAAGGGGACAGTTTGTTCAAAGAGCTTTTCAAATTTTCTCATTAAAATGAAAATGGTTTTAAATTTGCTGGATATACTAAATAACAGATATTTCCCTTCCTGTTATTCATTGAGAATGTGCCTGTAACTGTTTGAAGTGCCTTTGTTAACAATACACAGAAATAATGCTGAGTTTTCATCTGTCATTATTTATCATTAATTGTTTATTGCTATTCTCATGATGTTACATATTTTAGGAATAAACTGCTTATGATAACATTTAATCTTGTTTGTATGCAGAGATTTATTTTTATCTGCAACCTTCAGCACCGATTCCCCTGATTATATTATATATTTTTATCTAGATCTTACAACTCATTTGCTTTTCAACATGAACATTGTTAAGTTTGAAACTCCAACTGTATGGTAATACTAATCTCTCTCTAAAATGTAGAAAGCATTTTGCTATTCATGGGTATTTTATTCAACTTACTTTTGGCATCCTAATAAGTGGTTAGGTCATGCATGACTAAAATGCATCCTAGCGTATTGCATGAGTGATTTATTTTAGTTCTGAAATATTTTTATCTTTTGGTCTGTGAAAGGTCCATTCATCTCAGAGAAAGAAAATTAGAAAAAAAGTGTGGTTTGCCACTGAAGGAGAAAATTGTGGGAATCCTCTTCAGCTGTCATTTTTATGACAAAAGTTCCTTTGTGACATATCTGGCTAGGATATATTATTCTAGAAAAGTAATGTATGGAAAAGAAATGCCATAATTAGAGTTATCATCAGTATTTCATAGGGGAATATTATGTGCATCAAAAATATGTTCAAAGAAAATCTTAATGCATCCTTACTTTAAAGTAATCACATATGCTCAACATCTGACAAGCAATTGACGGTGCTTCATCTTAGAAGCATTCTAACAAAAAAAAACTTAATATCCTTTTCATGGTTTTGTTATTGTTCATTGTTCAGTGAATTGAATGTGAGCTTTTCTATAAATATCTCCAGCTATAATACAGGAAAATGTTATTTTGCATAAACTGCTTTAAATCCCAGATTCAATACTAACCAAATGTGATCTTTATAAGACGTTGAAGAAGCAACATAAAAAAGCTTCTGCTCAGTTGTATGGATACATATGATGTTTTTCTCCATTAGTGGAGATTTACTATGTTTTTAGGCGACTGAGATATTTATGAATACTAAATGTCTGCCCCTTGACTTGTTGTCCTGCATAAGAATATATGGTCCTAATGATAACCAAAATATTTACAGTTAGAAGATGAACAGGAAACACAGAGTCTGCAATGAAAAATCCAATTTCTTGATCAAAAGCAAAAGATAGTTGTGGTGTTATTTATGTATGGAAGTTAGAAGTTGGCATGGTGTTTATGGATGCAGTCGAGACACAGGGGATCTGGCAGTATGTTACAGGTGTGAATTGCACTAAAGCTGCTGGCTAAAACATAGAACTCCAAGAAAGGGCAGAAAAAGAGAAGTAAAAAAATAAAATAAAATAAAATAAATAAACAGTGATTGTGAGATAGACAATGGAGAAATTTGATACCTACTTTGATGTTTTATTTGACCATGATCTTGTGTTGTCAAAGTCTGACTTGAATAATTTTTAAATAAACTAAGAGAATTGCAAGGTATTGATACTGAAAGTGCCTAGAATGTAAACTTCAAAAAATGAGGAGAAAGGTCTAGCATATAGTGATGTGTTGTATTTTATAAGTACATTGTAAGAATTACAAATGCATAACATATGTTTTTTTTTAATCTTCACAAGTGTGTAGTAATACTTGTATTTCTGCATAAACAAATGTACTCATGTGTCATGTATAAAAAACATTATAATATTTCATTTACCAGGAATAACTCACTAACTATAAAAATAAAACTGACATGGTTATGGTTACACAAGGTAAAAAGAGAATTTTGAGCTATTTAAATATCAGGCATACTGCATTTATCAATATAATACTTTAAAGGTTCAAATTATATTTCTCCTCCCCTTTCTGATAAATGAGTTGTAAACATTATACATCACGTATAATCTACCCAGTCATTGTCACTCAAACATTACATAGATCATTCAAATCCCGCTTTTTTTTAAACCTCATGCTACCCCTGTATGTACTGTTCCCACAATTCACATTTTTTCTATGTAATTTGCTCCCACCCTTTTCTGAAGACCACAGTTCCAAATATCTCTATTACTAGATTCATTACTTATAGTATAGTTGGTTTAGACTTCTGTCTCCTTTTTCTAATTGTTGCTTTTTTGGCAGCCACCATAATTATGCTCAGCAAGGTCTTACTATGTCTAGACAATTTAGATTCTGTATCATAGCTCAGAAACAATAATTTCTCTAGATGCATCAGTTTGCTCGCCCAGTATCCCTGATAAAGTTATCTACAAGCAATCTTTAAAGTCTCTCAACTTATTACACTCCTAGAAAATATTTTGCCAGTTACTACTTTCTTCCCCATCACACCTCCAACATTTGCTGTGTACCTGAGGAAAATTCTCTAGAGTCTACTTGGAGTTTAAAAATAGCTATGCAAACATTTCCAAGCAAAAATCCTAAACCTTCTCGACTTTGTTGCATATTTGGGAGGCATACATATATCCTCTCATTGTTTCTTTGTGTATTGCTTATCATATCTTTCCCAATCCTTTCTAACCTCCTCTGATTGATTCTTATAGTTATCATGCAATATTTTATATGCTGTACTAATTATTCCGTTTTTAAAATCAGCTTCTGTTCAAAATTCTGCTGAAAACTCTACCAGTGCTGGTCTTTTATTTAGGATACCCATTTCTTTCTGTTTGTGTATACTCTGATCCTTGCTAGGGAAGGCAATCACTAACCTGCAGTCCAAATAAATTGTTGGCATCTTCCCATTCTATTACATTGCCCTCTCGAGTTATTTGCTCCCCGTGCCTTGGTTACTTTGCCAGTTAGGCTGCTTAAGTGGATTTTGATACAGGCTTAGGATTAGCCTTTACCCTGGTCCTCACCTACTCTAAAACTGCCCATTCCAAGAAATATGCACAAAAACTCACTGTGGCATGTGTGGGAGACTGAGAATGATGTCATTATTTTTTGCATTTTCCTCCCAAACCTTAGAGGTGTGTAAACGTCATTTTAGCTTGTCTAGGGCTGAGCACCCTGTGGCCACTATTTCTTTTAACTATCCTCACAAAGTTCAGAGGTATGCAAAGAAGGACTCCATGGCTTGAGCAGGAGGAAGATGCTAGAAACGTTACTGCTATCATTACTTTTTTAACTTTTGTAAAAATCAAAGTTAGGTATACTGTTGGCTATCTTTTGGCGAATTGTAAGGAGGCATGCTGTGTTCATTGTTTTTTTTTTCAGTTTAATTTCAGTCTGACAACAGAGGGGCACACAGATGATACCATTCTTTTGAGAGAAGGAGGAGGAGGCATGCTGTATATATCTATGTCACCATCAACTTGAAATATATGTCTGGAGCTGTCTGTGGCTTCAGTTTCATCCCAATCTAGCAACAGAATGCTATACAGAAAGTGACTTTCCTTTTTTTGGAGGTAAGTATTTTTCCTACATTTGATTTTATGTATCCTTGCAAACATTTACCTCCTTGGTTTATTGTGAATTTCTATTTTTGACAGCTTTGATCATTAAGCCTTGGATATAACTTATTTTTTGGGGGATGCTGAATTTCTTACCTTACACATTATATATTTTTTCAGACTTTATTGTAACAAAAGGTTGGAAAAAGTAAAAAATGTGCTCCAAAGCATCTATTAGCCTGTGTCATAATTCTATATACTTTAATCCAGAGTCAATCATTGGATGAAGACTGTTAAGAAAACTCTAAAAGGCACCTCAGAACATGTAGAATATCTATGGTTTCTGGATACTTAGAAATGGGTCATCTATGAATGATTTAGTACCTGGTTTCCTATGAATGTGCACTGCATTGCTGGAGAGAGGCAGCCCCTTCTGTCATTGCTCTGAGCCATTGATGAGTGGCACTCTTCACCCACCTTGATGTCTGCTATCTCTGGCCAAACAGTGATCTACAGCACTATGGTATCATTATGGTTAGGTGAGATTCTTATTTAAATGTTTTAAGATATAATCCTTCAGTTGGTAGCTTTGCACCATTAACTCCTCAGCCAAGCACGTACTCCAAATGTCTCAAGCTGTGGTTCATCTTGTACCTAGCAGGATTACTATTGCAACAACACTTCACCAGTAAGGTAAAAATAAGCTAGCTCATGATGGTCTAATCTCATCTTGTGTTCCCTACTAGTGGGTGAACAATCCAATGATTGGTGCATTCTGCTTCATAATGATAGGAAGAGCCAAACATCAAATGATCATAAAGTGACATCACTATCAATGCTTCGCTGCCACAAGCCAATGAAGTAACTTTTCTGACACCTCCTGCTTAAAACGCAAACCACCAAATGGATCAGGAGGCACCACTTTCATGGATTGTATTCATATTGAAAATCAAGATCCTGAGAGCTTTTGCCCTTCTGCTCCACAGGAGGTTTCTGTCCTCCCTGGGCTCGACTTAGGACACTTGCATTGCTGTTTGACAGGTGTACTATGCCAGCCAAACTCCCAACTTGACACTGTCTCCAGAGTGGTTCACATCCAGATGCCCAGGTTCTTGGAGAGAGAAGTGAGAGCTCCAGTGTAGCTCACTCCAAGCTCACCAGTTAAGTGAAAACAATGATAATATTAGAGATATATCAACGGCAGCTGAGACCTTCCACTTATTCTACACCTGTCTTGTCTCTCTGCACACTAGAGTCAAGCTTAACATGTTTTTTTTCTGCTCGGATGTTGCCAAGCCCATTTCTAACCTACCAGTCCCAGGACCCTCAGCTAATTTCAGTTTCTTTCCTCCAAAGTTATTACTGTGCAGTCTTAGTTGGATTGGCTGTGTTGAAAGCATGAGGTCAAAAGCAGAAGTTAAAGAGTATGATTGCATTTGTTTATGATTGAATTTTTTATGATTGAATTTTTTTTTCTTAATACTGTTTTTCTTCGGATCGTCATTAGGCAAAAAGGTTGTTAAAAGGAAAAAAACCTCATAAATATACCTCAGAACATCTCAAGCCTAATGGCTTTTGGGGTCATGTGGCCAAGCTTAATGGAGTTATTTCTCCAACAATTATCAGAGTGCAGCCTCACCTAATTAGGATGTGTTGGACAAATGAAAGTGAAGGAAGAAGAATAAGGAGAAACACAAACTGTGAGAAAAAATAATCTGAATGATGTGGCTAGGTCTCTATGAGGAGAGGGACTAGTGTGGCTCTGGGGGTGTGGTGGAGGGAATTGGGCAGATCTGTGCCACCATGCGGCCCTTCACCTAGGGTGCCAGTTCATCTAAGGCAAGTCCCAGCTTTTAACATGCAAACATATTATACGCCTGCAACATCATTCAGGTCAGCAGGTCAGTATTAATAACACACTATGATCAAATACAGTTTTAAAAGGATATCCCTCTGATAATGTTAACAGTGATAATTCCTGTGAAACTGAAAAGCATATGTATTAACACTGAAATTAAAGCACACTGTTAGAATGAGAAAATATTTGATTTATTTGCAGAGGAAACAGACTAGTTCAGAGACCATTTCAGACAAAATGGTAGTATAAAATAGACTTAAAATAGTGCAAGCAGACTGACAGTATGTATTTATTTATTAACATTTGATTACCAGGAAGATCTCACTGGTTAGGAGCCCATTGTCAGCAGAGGCCCAGGGAGAAAAGCTCCAAAGTATTATTAAACATTTTAAGAAGAATAATTTTACAGTCTTTAGAAATAATGCAAAGAAACAACTGCAGTTTAAGTAATTGTGCTCAGTTAGACATAATATGAAAACATTGGTTAAGAACAGATACAAGTTATATGACAATGATTCAATAATTAGAGAAATGTTAGTCTGTTTATAGAGAAATTAAAGATAAGTTAGTATAATGCAAACATGAACTGCAATTTAGTCTGTTTATAGAGAAATTAAAGGTAAGTTTGTATAATACAAACAGGAATTGCAATACAACGTCAGAGAAAAGCAGGCTTATGGTATATTTAGAGAGAAATCCAGGGAAAAGAGATTGATAGAAGTAAGGAGGTGAGTAAAGAAGGGGAAGAAGGCGATGTAGATATGAATAGGAACTTGATCACATTTAGGGATATAGTTTTTCTTGGTTTTGAACAAGAACACAGCCAACATTTGGCTTGCATGTCTTTCATAAATGGTTTTGTAGGATGGGAGGGAGGGTAATGACCTGATGAATAGAGGGAGGGTAATGACCTGATGAATAAAGATAAGGAGTTCCTGGCCTTAGCAACATGGTACAAGTACAGACAGTACATGGCAGATTTGATAGGTTTGTGGACAGACAGGAGTTTTCGGTCACTGGATCATATTGACCAACTAGGAACATAGCTGTGTAGAATGTTATTTAGTGCTGGACAAGCATATGGATTCTGGATAATTTTTTATGTGGTAGAAGCAGTGAATATGTTAGTTGATGGGATAGTTCAAACCAATTTAAGCATTTAGTGCCATACAGTGGTGGGTTCTAAAAGGGGTATTTGCTGCAAATTTACCAACTTTGTTATAGCATTGTTCATAGCTTGATTTTTGTGATGTTTGAAAGTTAGTAAGGATGGGCACATCATAAAGACATTTGGGGAGGAGATAAGTAGTGGCAAGTGCAGCTTTAGTTGTGTTATTGAGAAAATGTTTGGCTCTATAAAGCATACCCAGTTTTTGATTAATTATTCTTATGTAATTTTGTATATGCAGGTCGAATTTAAGATTATTTTATTTATTTAACATTTGATTACCAGGAAAGCCCAACATGGAACAAAGCCAATTTTCAGCAGAGGCCCAGGGAGATGCACTCCAGATGCATGTCTTTGTAAGGTGGGAGGAAACCAGAGTACCTGGAGAAAACCCACACGAATGTAGGGAGGACATGCACAATCTGCACAGAAGGCACTCCAGCCATGAATCAAACCAAAGAATCTCTTGCTGTAAGGTGACAATGCTACCGCTGCACCATCTGCTGTGTCAGTGAATTGTTATGAGAAGTGTCTTCAATGGCTCTGTTATCAAGAGAGAGAACTTTTCATTTTGTTTTTTTATGGGAACAGGGTTTGAGGAAAAATTTAATAGTTTGGCCTTTTTTTAGGTCTGCACAAGTTGTGAGTTACAAAGCCATGTTTCAGTTGCTGTTAAAGCTTCCCGACTATTTTTTTGGAAGTGTGTCACATTGTCATATGTGAAAATGAGTGTGGAGCCATCTGTATTAGGGAGGCCTGTTGTTTGGCTGTATGGAGAGAGTTGGTGAGAATATTAAAGAGGAGGGGACCTAGGATAGAGCTTTGTGGTGCCCCGGTGATAACTGAGAGGTTTAGAGAGAGAATGGAGTGCCATTTTACTGACTGATACCTGTTAAATAGGTAGCTTTTGAACCATAGTAGGGTGGACTGAGAGAGACTTAATGAGGGCACTTGAAATGGATATTTGCTGTGACAAACTGTGTCAAATGCATTAGATAAGTCTATAAATAAGGAGGAGATTAGTTTGCAGTTATCCTTAACCTTATTGGTGGTATTTATATTAGGTTAGAAGGGCAGTGTAAGTACTATGGAAAGGGCAGCAGCCGAGGTATCAGAAGGATAGGAGCCCTTCCTGCAGCAAATAGTTTAGCAATTATTTTTAAATACATTTTTCAAGTATTTTGGTGAGGGGCATAAGCTTAATATAGTTCTAACCTTTGTAACCTCTGTTGAATGTCCTCCTTTATGAAGAGGGATAATGTATGACTTTTTCCAGTGAGAGTTAAACTGAGATTCCTGGACTGATCTATTTATAAGGATCATGACAGTTTAGACAATGATATTGGCTGCTGTTTTAAGGTATTCACCTAGAAGATCATCAGCTGAAGTAAAGCATGGTTTGAGTTTTTTTATGAGTAGTATTATATAGGCTTTGGGCACAGGTTTGAAGGTGATAGTGGATGTGATGATACGTGGCTGCTGGGCAGGGTTATGATTAGGTGTAATCAATTCTTGGTTACAAATGTTATAGTATCTATGAAATAAGAGTTGAATTGTATTGTGGTTTCGAGTGATGAGTTATTAAGAGAGTGGTTAGGGCTGAATTTATGGTCAGGATACAAATATTTCTTTAGTCCAGAATTTTTTAGGGTTCTGTTTACTATTGTTCTGAAATTTGTTATAGTATAGATTTTAACTTCATTAGTTTGCTTTTTAGAATGATTGTGAAACATTCTGTTGTTTTCATGATATTGAGGTGTTTTACATTTTTACCATTCATTCCATGCCTTCTATCTATCCTGCATTAGCATTGTACACTTTTTGGATAGGCAAATTAGATTATTTGTTTTTAGTCTCTTCCTTCCAGAAGGTACAAGGCTATTCATGATATATAGTTAAGTTGTATTGAATTCATTTACAGTATTATCTAACAGAAGGATTTTTAGCAAGTTCCACTTAATATATGATAGGCTAGTAGTGAACTTTTCTGGATTAAACCTGGAAAGGTTGTGTGCTGCTTTATAAACATGCTGTTTAAGTGGATGTGTGACATGTCTGGTTGTATAGACTGGGAGATGATCACCGAGACAGTCAGACATTGTACCTGAGGTAGCTGATGTATTTGTTAGGGTCTGATACTAGGATCCAGGCTAATAGGGAATTTGATGTATTGCTATAATTTGTGGAGCTATTAATTAGTACTGTAAAACCAAATACGTTCACACTAGATATAGGGGAGAACCCAGGACTACAAGCTTACAAATAATCAAATACACTATAATGTCTTACATAAAGAACAGTTAAGTGGTCAGAAAATATAACAGTATCTACAAAATTAGGTTGCAGATTATCTTACGCAAAGCAATCAAGACTTTTTCAGTGTGCAACTAATATTTACTAACCTGAGTTTTCAGTATCTTTCTCCAAACATGTTTTTGCAGAAGCACAGGCCTCTAGTCAAAGCTCCATCAAGCTCTAATCAAATCACATGTAACTGAATGAGTAACAACAGAAGATCTGTTTTTAATCTCCTTTAAAATCTTCAGGTGGGCACTAAAATTAATATTTAACAAATGATAACTATAACAAAATAATACATTGTGGTTTCTGTGTTTTTAGACTCCTTCTACACACATAAATTTGTTAGTAAATAAAACTAATATTCCTAGAAGTATTTCTTTGTTGACAGCAGAAATGTGAAAAAATTACATTTGAGCAGATTTCTGGTTTAAATCTACCATCTTTTCATTATGTTTCAGTAATTTGGTAGAAGCATAATTTAACCATTATTTGAATCATACAAGTAAAGGAGGTGTAGCTGATGAAGCCCTATGTGTGTAGGTTGTATTCTTCTGTTTGCTCATGAAAATCGATTCCCTTTAAAATGAGTGATTAAAATATATCATTTAGTGTCTCTTTGTTGAAGCAGAGATACAAATATACAATGGAAATAGTCAATTGTTCATAAAGTTTAATGTAGTATGTACTTAATTCCAATGCTTCATTCCATCCAGCATCTTAACTGGCCCAGAATCAACCAATATCCTCAGGAACATAGCATAGTATCACAATAAATGATTGCAATATTTTCATAAACAATTATTTTCTTTTACTTCTTAGCCTGTCACACAATCTTTTTCGGTTCATAAGTACTTACTAGGCTATTGATTAGTGGGGAACCTAAAAAGCCTAGCCTTACATGTCCATGATAATTTGTAGCTCTTATATTTTACACATGAATAACTTAGAGATGGATCTAACAAAAATATGTTGGAGTATTTACATGTTACCCCTCTGCATAAAGGACAGAAGTGTTAATTTGGGGGTGAATCTGTGATTGCCCATTCAGTCATCCAAACTGAAGTTGACTAGAATAAGAGAAGTATTTTGTTTAATGTGGAGTAAAAGATGGTTACGTAGCAGCTGAATTCTCTGTGATACAAACCTATCCTTTTCAAAATGTACTGTTCTATATGAAAAAGGGATCAAAATCCCTTGAGTGGCTGTTAATGATGCCACTGGACTTGTGAATGTGCAGTGGGTCTCTCAGAACATGGTATGTTCTATATGGTAGTAGCTCTATATGCAAGTAAGAGTACGCTTCTCAGTAGTCTGGATGATACAGAAAAGAGGGACAAGGCTTTGAGATGGTCTACATAGTTCTTACAATTTAGGGCCTTGACTTTTTTTGAAAAAGCATTGTAGTTACTCCAGATCTGTCAAGTGTTTCTATAACTACATAATGAAAAGTGCATTATACTCAACTATTGGTCTAATGACTACCAGGTACAATAGAACAATTACATCCCTGGATCTAGATGCAGCACCTTTAGATATAAGCTGTGCAATGAAAAAGGACTTCCTAAGGTTGGGAGGGTGGCCTAATGGGTAAGGTGTTTGCCTTACAAACACAAGGTGCAGGGTTTGAGTCTCACAAGGGATAACTGGCTAGGCTTGCAATGGCCTGCAAGGGCAGTTAGCTTAGTACTAATCTATGAATCTATGAAAAACAATATATATGTGGTGATCAAATGAAAGTTCATTGTTAATACAGATCCTAAAGTAAGGGATGAGTTTTCAGGGCTGCATTGTCAATATAATAGCTACAAGGGAAGTCCTGTTTGCTGAAGGATACAGTTTTGCACTTCCTGGCATTTAGTTTTAGTTTATGGTTTTGTCACCTGATATTTGGTTGGGATAGGTCCTCTCATAGGTTCTTGCTGTCTTCTGGGTAGTTTATGATGGAAATGAGTTTGCAGTCATCCATAAATCTTTAACATTAGCTTTGGACTCCAAGTAAATGCTAAAGAGGAGCATCCAAGAACTGCACCCTCAGTTATGCAAGTAACAGGTCTTTTAAAGGAGGTTGAGCTGCACACCATAAATTCCTGGTTTCTATTTGTGAGACAATTTGATATTCAGTTAGCTACATAGGGACTGACATTTAGCTGTGAGAGTTTTCATAGGTTCATAGGGTCATAGGCATATATTAGGTTAGCAAACTTTAGGGCCCTTATAAGCCTAGACATGCATTCCAAATGTGAACCACAAATTTGAGTTATATAGGGGTGATTTACTGACTGTCTCTGTCCATCAGCAACATAGGTGACAGACTAGGGATGGATTTCCAATTACCCATCCATTGTTCCAAGTTGCACTTAAATAGGGATAGGGAGGAAATCTGGTTGACATGGATAGGGATCCTGCTCTAGAGAGTAGGAATTCTCTGGGAAACATTATCTGTTTCTACAGCATATCCTGTTTAAGTCACAAGCAAAATTTTTGTCTTTTAATCTGCTAGTTCTGATGCTGTTTGTTTTGTTGATGTACAAAAGTTATATCAAAACTGGTTCTATGGATTCTTGTATGTCAGCAAAGATCATCTCTCCAAAGTCTGTAAGTTAAAGAGACAGGGCTTTGAGGTGATCAGCACATGCCATTGTGTTTACTCCATGTATTGTTTTTGTAAGAAAACTTTGTGGACATTCCAGTTTCTGCATGTGTCTGGTCAGGTACATATCAAAGTGGGCTTTATACTCTATGATGGGTCTTATGAAGGCCAATTACAATGGTATGATAACCTCTCTGGACCTAGATGCCATACCATTGCTTATAAGTTGAGCAACACGGAAGGATTTTCTTACTACCTTGGAAACATGTTGGTTGAAGGTTAGGTTACTATCTAAATGAGTCCCCAGATTCCTGACTAGTGAATCACCTTTTAGAGGTGTTTTATTGATAATGTAGTTGTTTGGGTTGGCTGACTTCTCAAAGAGATACTATAATGCATTTTTAGTATTGAGTTTTAAGCCATGGTTTTGGCACCAATCATTTGTCTGTTAAACCTTCCTGAAGGGTGTTCTCATCTTGGGAGGATTCAGTGACTGTCCCCAGTTTGAAATCATCTGCAAACTTGGTTAGCCCAGGCCTTTGACACTGGCTTTGACATCCAAGAAGTAGACATCAAAGAGGAGTGGGTCTTGCAGATTGTTGGGGGACCAGCCTCTTTGTGTAGGTGGCTTCACTGATTCTAACCTCCTCGGTTCTATCAGTGAGCCAGCTAGCTATCCAGCATGTTATAAAGTGACTTATACCTAGTTCCATATACATTTGTTGACAATGCCTGAGTGAGATATTGTATCAAATGCTTTAGTCAGATCTAAGTAGGCAGTATGCACTGTTTTACCCATCATCCATTGCCTTAGTGACCTTTTCAAAGAAGTTACCAGATTCAGTAAACATGACCGTCCTTTGGCAAAGCCAAACTGGGATGGATGCAATGTCTGGAAGTCTTCTATGTCCATGTTGATAATTTCCATATAAGTTCTTTCCTTGGCTTTGCAAATAAGACTAGTCAGTCTAATATGTCTGTAGTTTCCAAGATCTATTGAAGGTCCTCCCTTATGATGTGGGATGATTGTTTCTATCTTCCATTCCCATGGTACAAAGCCTGTCCGTATTTTAAACTGTTCAGGAGGCATCCTGGGATGTTATCCCTGCTAATAGTTGGAGGGTTTGTGTTTCAGGGCATGTTTTGCAGGATGGTTGGGGAGAGAAGGGTATAAAGTTGGAACTGTATTTTCCACTTAAAGGTTTGCTATATTGCTAGACTTTCTGAATGTGGCAGAATTTACCATCAGTTCAGGACATTGCTTTGTGCTGCTCTTGAAGTTTCTGATATAGATCAAGAAAGCCTTATGCTTATCTTTCACCTGGAAGACTATCTTAATCTCAAAGTTTGCTTTGCTTGACCTGATTAGCCCTGTTAGTTGCCTATTTAGTCTGATGAGAGATTTTTTTATTTTTATGGGAATTACTCTTCCTGATTTTTGCTACAATTGTTTTCTTTTTGTCGTATATCTGTTTAAATTTGAGGTGCCATCAAGGTGGTTTATTTCTGGGGCTAGTCCTGAGTTACTTCTGGTATGTACAGTAGTGTCTATGCAGACACTGACATGGTTATACAGATGTTCTGTCAGCAATTCAGCATAGGCTGTGTTCTGTGGGTATGGTGAGGCATTAAATTTGGACAAGCTATTACTTAATAAATGGTAATTTGCCTTGCAATAGCTCCTGTTACTAGATTTAATGTGATTATGGAGTTGATTTTGATTTCAAAGGAGACTGCTTTATTGTCAGACCAAACGAGGGAGGAAGAGACATTAGAGGGGTGCAGCATTCACCTAATAAGAAATGAGGCTGTTATATGAGTCTTTTTTATCAAGGAGTTATGATATAGCTATCTTGGATGATTGCTATAATAAACTTTATACACGTAAAAAGAATATTCAGAAATATAATAGGGCACAAGATACAAAGTTGGTTTCCCTTAAAAATCAGTCATTACTGAAATCACAAGAAGTTATATATTTTGTCACTACATATGGATGTTACACATCCAAGTTTATGAATATGATTTCTATGTTTTGGAAATTATTTAGTACACTGGAGAATGTCAAGCCTTGGTTGGATGTTAACCTTAAATTTTCATTCAAAAGGGGACGAAATATTAAAGACTTTCTTGTTAAAAGTAGATTTCATTATCCAGTAGTAACGATGGATAGTAACATCAGACATAAAGGGACCTATCAGTGTGGTAAATGTAAGGCATGTAGTTATATTACTCTTAGTTTTAATTATATCAACAACATTTCTTTTAATTCTAATAATTTTTATTGTTGCCACACTGAGAGGGTCATTTATGCATTAAGATGTCCTTGTAACAAAGTGTATATAGGGGAGACTAAAAGACCTTTTAAGGTTCGTTTGTCAGAACATGTAAGGGACATTGTTAATAATAGAAATGAAAGTCCTGTTGCAAGACATTTTTCTGAAAAACATCATAATAATGATAAATTGTTACAAGCTACTATTCTAGAGCAAATTAGTGAGTGTGGAAATGACCAGTCTAAAATTAAACAAATGCTACTATATAAAGAAACTATTTATATATTAAAATTTAGAACTTTATGTCCTAGAGGCTTAAATGAGGATTTTAATTGGAGAATGCTGTCAGTTTAACTGAATTTTTAAATAATTGATTATTTAATTGCCTTTAATTGATGTACTTGAATTGTATATAAAGCAATGGTTCATTTGTATTCTGTACTCCTTGAAGGCGAAGGCCGAGACGTCAGAGAATTATATTTTTTTATTAAATCGTGTTTGGTGATATCCAGTACGTTGTTGTTCTTTTCAGAAGATTCGGTGATTTGGTGTTGTTGTTACTGCTAGTTGCCTATTTAGTCTGATGAGAGATTTTTTTATTTTTATGGGAATTACTCTTCCTGATTTTTGCTACAATTGTTTTCTTTTTGTCGTATATCTGTTTAAATTTGAGGTGCCATCAAGGTGGTTTATTTCTGGGGCTAGTCCTGAGTTACTTCTGGTATGTACAGTAGTGTCTATGCAGACACTGACATGGTTATACAGATGTTCTGTCAGCAATTCAGCATAGGCTGTGTTCTGTGGGTATGGTGAGGCATTAAATTTGGACAAGCTATTACTTAATAAATGGTAATTTGCCTTGCAATAGTTCCTGTTACTAGATTTAATGTGATTATGGAGTTGATTTTGATTTCAAAGGAGACTGCTTTATTGTCAGACCAAACGAGGGAGGAAGAGACATTAGAGGGGTGCCGCATTCACCTATATTTATGAGCATGTGGTCCAGTAAGTTGGAACTTCAAGTGGACGTATTCACTATTTGGTCAATGATGATTGTATTTACAAACTCCAGGAATCTCTGTACCTATAGATTTGAGTCCATCTAGGATTCCCAGTCTATAGAGGGGTAATTAAAGTATCCTGTGAGTAGGGAGTTTTTTGGATGATAAGTGTTTCCAGTAAGTCCAAGTATGCATTGTGGGCTTCTTGGTTTGTGGAAGATAACCCATATCTGGCTAGGATATGGTACAGGATTTTTTCTATGGTGATCTGCATGTGAAGAAAGTGCAGCATGTCATCCTGTTGGACCACCCTGGAGGTATGTTTCTTATTGATGTATATTGAGATACTTCCACCTTTAGCCGTTTTCTGTGCAGTTCCTGGTCTATAACGTGGAAGTCCTTGAAATCTTACACTGCCAGGGTATTTATAAAAAGTCTTTTGGCTTTTCCCATTTAGGGGTTGCCATGGCGGAACTCCGGTCTGCTAATGATTGGCAGTTGATTTTTACTGTGCCGAGTTGGCAGCCCAATGCCCAACCTTCAAAGAAGGCACACCCATTCATGCACACACCTAGTTGCATGTCTTTAAGCATCACTGGACCACGGGGCGGACATGCAGACTCCACACAGAAGGTGCTGCAGCCGAGAATTGAACTGGAGAGCCTATTGCTGTGAGACAGCAATGCTAACCACTGCACCACAAAGTTAAAACTAGGATGTGACTAACAGTACAAGCAGTAGACAATATTTTTATATATAGGAACAACACTACTCCAGATACCAAATATTGCCATAAGGTCTGGAGGGCAGTGACAAAGACTAATAAAAACACAACAGCAAACATGCTGGAGAGTTGGCACAACAACAAATGGTAGGAGGGTTGGGAAAAAAATGTCCTTGAACAAGCATGGTAGATAGACAGGCATCTAATGAAAGACAACGAATGCAACTTTAACCAGGTAAATGATAAGCAGAACTTAAAAGTACTGAAGCACAAACTGGAGCAGAGACAATTCTCTCACTATTGAAGAACACTTGTTGGTTAGGGAACTTATTTGGCAGTTGAAATTAAATGCTACAGCACCCCTTGGGATGAATGAAGCTTGCTCTATTAGCCCTTTATTAAAGTTAAAAAGTTTATATGTTTAGTAGTTTTCTTTAGAATAGATATTATTTATGTAATTTTAAAGTTGGTGTTATGTAAACATATATTCAACATCTAATAAATTAAGTGTCTGTTGTCCTAATGTGAACCCATTTATCATTCAGGGGCATATACATTTGTTTTTATACTTTTTTATGTATTTGGGTTTTTGTTCAAGCACTAGGCACTATATAACTTTTAGTGTTTCATTATTTTATTAATTTGAATGGTTCATTGAATGTCACATGATTAGTTTGAGATGTATTTAAATGGCTTGTGTTTTAATAATGGGAGTTCTGAAGAAGTCCCACTTGGGGATGAAAGTGCTTAACCGTCTGTAATAAATCTGTGGAGTTTTATCTGGACCTTTGCTCTTTTTCCACATTCCTGCTGTGCTTATTAGTTGGATTCTTGTCCGTCTGATTTTTCTCACTATAAGTGCAACATAAATATATAAGCAAAATTGAAATAATTCTCTTTCCTTTTTGATGTAAAGTTAGTTATTCAAAGTTACACACCTTTCCAAGTCTGGCATAAAATATACCTGAATTTGGAATGGTGACTAACACATTTGCAAGGTATATATATATATATATATATATATATATATATATATATATATATATATATATATATATAAATATACACTGTGCACTGATTTACCCTTATCCATTGCTTCAAGAACTTTTTCAAAGAAGTTACCATGGTTAAGTAGGCAGGGCCTGCTCTTGATGGATCTGAACTGGGTTAGGTCAAGAGTCTGCATGTTACCTATATCCTTATTTATTAATTCCATAATAATCCTTTCCATAGCCTAAAAAATGAGTTTGGTCAGGCCTATAAGTCTATAATAACCTGAGTACATTGATGTGCCACCTTTATGTAAGGGAAACAATGTTACTATCCTCTATTCATCTGACATGAAGTCTCTTTTCAGGCTGATATTGAATAGCTTCTGTAAGATATCAGACAAGTCAAATTTAAGTCTGACTAGTAGGCAGCCTGGTATGTTATCTGGCCTGAAAGGTATATTAGCTGGGAAGGCTAATAAAATATTTTTAGTTTTCTTCTTGGCCTTAGATAGTGCCTAAAGAGGTTGCTCTTAGGAGAAATGTGGGAGTAGGTGTGCGTATATGATTTGAGAATATTAGATGGAAGAGGGTGGTAAAGTTTAAGCTAAATTTGTCTGCTAGTAGACTGACTATGTCCTCTCGGTCTAAGTAAGTCAGATTATCTACTATTATCACAATGCAGAGATTGTTTATGAAATTTTTTAAAATAACTAAAGAAGGCTTTGTGGTTACCCTTCACCTGGGAATCTATTTTTACCTCATATCTGCTCTGGCTGATTTGATTAGAGTCTGGAATTCATTGTTTAGTTTAGTAAGAACATTTTTGGCATATTAAGATAATTTATTTGCATGCAATGATTCATATTTCACTTATTGTATAATCTGTGCATACTTCAGTTCCACAACAGGAGTTTAATTTTTGAATTTGGTTGTGTACTTATTTTTTCTTTATGTTTGAGGGGGACAGATGTGACAACTCAGTTATTTACATGAAAATAGAATCTTGCAGTGAATCATGCTGCATACGCAGTGGAGTGATAAAGATGGAATAGAGGGTTTTAAATTTAGCTGGGCTATCACTTAGTTTTAGTATAGCCTTTGCATACCCTGTGAATATAGGTCTATTGGAAGATGCTTCTGACTTCAGTGTTATGATAAATGAGCTTGATGTGTGGTTTAAGTTGAGCAGGATAGAAGTCACAGTTTATTCTAATCCTTGTTTCCTCTGGAGAACAGCAGCATCTTACTTTTTTTAGGCAGAATGCCATTACAATATATTTTCTTAAGCCTTCTGTGACAAGGCAAAATTAGTATATTTTATTCAGCTTCTAATACTGTACCTTTGGGTGACAACAGAATCAATGTACAAATTGCTGCACATTGGTGCAGCAATTAGCATTATCACTTCACAGCAAGAGGTTCAGTTCTTGGCTGGGGTGCTTACTGTGTGGAGTCTGCATGCCGTCCCTAAATTTGCATTTCCTCTGGGTACTCTGATTTCATCCCACATTCCAAAGACATGCATCTGAAACACTTCTCCCCACGCCTCCACTGAAAATGGGCTCTGACCCAGTTGAACTTTCCCAGTAAACAAATGTGAAATAAATAAATTTATAAAGGATTTGTGGTACTTTTATAATTAGGATGGAAGAGCATGTGAGAAGGAAGAGTCTGTACCTTTTGATTTGCTTTGCATGCATCTGACATAAAGAAATGAGACATTTGTTTGCGAGTAGTAGGAAGGACAAAGCAAGAAACAGTTAAAGAGTGATTGATTTGTCCATGAAGTGGTCAATGAAGATGGTCATATTGATAGATTCCTGCATATCAGTATAATGAGACAGTTTCTATATGGTTCATTTCATATGTGATGAAGGGAAAAATGATGGTGATGACGGATATTCTAATATTGGTACCAAAGTGACTGACTTAGTTTTTCTTTTCAGCTAAAGATCACCTTCTGGGAGGTCAGATGTTACTTGCAGTTTCCAGATGCAATTTAAAGAAAAGTAGCCTGCTTCCTACGATGAGCAAGATGTTAGAGCAGTGGAAAGCCATTGGTTACCAGTCAGGTTTTCACCAGGTTTCTTGAATTCCAGCAATGCCAGTATTGTTATATAACATCCATGCATGGATGGTGTCTGTTTTATTGTATAATCCACCACAATTTACAAGGGAAAATTTTAGTTCTGGAGCTGGAGTTTGTAAAGTGGAACATTTTAAGGTGGTCCAAGGTTAATCTCAACTTCTCCTGAAATAATACAATGAACAGAAATATATTCTTGAGTGCAATTTTGAAGAGTGCATATACTTTCAGATGTTTATGAGATGGCTTTATTTGCGTTAAAACTGAATCAATTCAGACCCAGAAATGCATAAAGCAGTGACAAGCAACCATTAAAAAGCATAACCATTGCTGACTGTACTCTCTGTTAAACAGACATATACTGCATTGGCTTTGAGATGTTGCTGGGAATATGTGACGTATTCATGTATGCCTCAGGCAAAAAAATTTGGACATCTTAAGTAGGTTAAACAGGATTAAGGGTAATGATGACACAGCCATTGTTCACATTGAAATGAACACTCAGATGAGCTTCTTCCTAATGGATTTGCAAAAAGATTTGGGGAAGTTATGCATGACCTAAAAAGCAATGGGAAAAAAAACATCTGTTTTGAGAAATTATCCCACAGCCTTCAATATCTCCTCTTGTAGGGCCACATCCAATCCACATAATGAAAGTCAGCTACTGATAATTTTGTCACCATGCACTATATAACGTCTGTTAACAGATTCTCTATCTCTCTTTTCCAAGTCACAAGGCACAAAATCAGTTGGCTTGATACAAGATATAATTGCTGGCATCAGTAAGACTGATTGGTTTGATACTCTGCACGTAGCTGTTAAGGGATAACACCCTGAGCTGGAGACCGCCTCACTAGTTATAAGGTTATACTTCATACCTCTAAGAGAGACAGACCTTACATGTCGTTTCCTGCTGATATGCATTTTTTCATTATTTGCTTGATTTTCTGCAGAATTTGTTCAAACTGGCCAGTAAGTTGCTGGTGCTTGTGGCCTGATCTAATGCATCTGAATTCCAAAACTCTGAAAAAATGGTAAACCCTTTGCTTTTATATAGCCTATTGTCAAAAAAAAAAAAAAGGAGACAGAGAGAAAGGTTCCATGATTCCACAATGTAGTGTAAAAGTTCATTTGTATTTGGATGATAGCCTTGGGTGAAGTCTCTATTATTTTAAGTAACACTAATACCGGGGGCAATATTCCATAAACTGCCAGTACTGGAACTCCCTAAAAAGAATAAGTGTATTGACATTTTATACTAGGTCTTGACAAGGCTCATGTGATGACATTTCGTCTTTAGACTGTCCCCTCCTATACTGTTTGCATTCAAGGCAGTATATGGCAGATTTTTCTATTTCAGTACACATTCCAGGCCAAAATGGCAAATAATGAGTCTATTCTTTGCACTTGGGAATTACCAGGTAAGCTCTGTGAATCAGTTATACATTCAACTTTCTCAGTGGGTGTAGGCAAAGCCAGTCTGTTATATTTTCACTGTAGCCTTTGATTAAATCTTAATTTTTTTTCTCAGTAACTGAATAATAACTGAGTTAACAGATGCTCCTCTTCCATTCCTTATGGCAGCCATGTAGCACTGCTAGCTTTAATTGTTGCATCTCTGGGTCCTCTGTGGTGGTACATCATATGAAGTCATGATGTCATCATTTTACCCTGAAGGAATATTGATGCAGCAAGTACAGCTGACTGACTAGAAACGTTTCCTTACATTCCTTGAGACAGAGCCTGCTGACGTCTTCCCCTTGCATGTCTTTATCAGATTTAGAGTTTATTTGAATACTAAAACATAAACTGAAGAGTTTGATGCAACATGTTCTAAAAATGTTATCTGAGGACATGTAGTCAGACCTGCCATTAATATATCTGTAAACCTGTTCTCAGCCACATACAATGGCTAACAATTTCTACTTATCTCCTCTGTGTGCCCATCATAGCTTTGGATACATATTCCAACTGTAGGCTATCATGGAGAAGAACAGCAACAAAATCAGACAGCCATCTGCTTATTTGACTGCCAAACATTTTTGCATCATACTATTACAGGATAGAAACTGCAATCTTGTTTATGCTTGCAGTGCTACCCATATGTCGTTATTTATTAAACTATCTGTCTATCTATCTATCTATCTATCTATCTATCTATCTATCTATCTATCTATCTATCTATTTGCTTGCCTTTGATTACCAAAAAAGTCCAATCTAGTAAAGGCATTTTCTAGGTTGCTGAGAGGAGGAAAGCTCCACATAATATTCTATTCTTATAACATTCTTTTTTAAAGAGTTTCTGAAGCATCAGGGGCATATGAGACAGACTGGTTATGAATTTTCACAGGTGTTGCATTTTATACAAATATCTTAGGAGTGATTACTCATCCTCCAGCTATCCCATCCTGCATGGTGGAGCTTTAGTTCCTATATTCTTTAGTGAAGGCCACTCTATTGAGTGGGTGACATACATGAGTACAAGCTCAATTGCCCTGAGGTTCCAGGATTTTGTAAATACAAATGCTGTGGAGCAGTTAGTCTGCACCCCCAGAAGGGGCTCAAATATTCTTGACTTAATACTCACCAATATGGGGAGGAGCACTGCACTATGACCTGTGTTCTGCCCTCCCTAGTAAGGTCAGACCATAAATCTGCCTCGTTTGAAGTAACAATCAGACCTGACACATCCACAAGAGCAATAAAAATGAGAAACTACTCCAAAACAAACTATACCATACTAAGCAATGGTTTGAAAATTCTCAAAGTCCTGGTAACACAGCCAACAATGACTCCTATGCAGAGGAGTATACAAACATCATGTATAGCCACTTAGACAACTGTATTGACTCTGCTGCACCTGACAGAATTAAAATCCAAGTCCCCCCCCCCCCCGCTAAAACAAGCCACCCTGGTGGACCTTGAGTATAAACAATTTATATAACAAAATGAAGAAATTGATATCTAAAACAAGAGGGAACTTGGTCAGCAGAGAAAGAATACCCTCAACAGCTTGAACAATCAGATCAGATATCTGGTAAAGTCCTTTAAAACTAGTTATGAGACTAAATTAACTTCTCTAGCTAAAGACAATCATAAGGCATTCTTTAGCTATGTCCAAAATCTGAAAGGTTATACCCAGCTGTGTGCCAAACTCATACTGGATGGAACCACTCATACTGACCCTGGGGAAACTGCCAACCTGTTAGCCGACAGATTTTTTTATAAATTTCACCACCCTGTCCTCACCAGCCATATCCCAAAGCATACCTGACACCTGTCCTCTCAACAGTATCACCAATGATCAGGTCATATCTGCAAGACCAAAAACACTGCCTATATGAGACCAGATGATATCCCAGGCTGCTTACTAAACAGCCTAAAATATGACCTAGCAGATCCACTTGGTACTCTCTTTAACCATAGCCTGAGTACTGGCTTTGTTCCACCAGAGTGGAGAATAACAACTGTAATCCCTTTACACAAAGGGGGTCCATCAACTGACCCTGGGAAGTATAGACCCATAAGCCTAACCAGCCTTATCTGCAAAACCATGGAAAGAATAATCATGGGCCTTTTCAACAAGGACATAGGCAACCTTCAAACTCTTGACCTGACTCAGTTTGGCTTTGTTAGGTGTAGATCATGCTTACTAAACCTGGTGGACTTCTTCACAAATGTCAGCAAAGCACCGGATGAAGGCAAAGCAGTACATACCACCTATCTTGACTTAGCCAAGGCTTTTGACACAATACCCCACTCAGGCTTCATTGAGAACCTCTCCCAGGTGAGGAATATGGAAAATGTGGAAATATTCCTGCAATGGAGCCAAGCCAGGTCCAGGAGGAGGATGCCCCACTGCTGTAGTAGGAGGTAGCAGTACATACAAATCACAAGAACTGATAGGCCAAAGAAGTGTCATAAAGAAAATAGAGTGAACTATTGAGGATAAAAAAGAAATTATGTATTGTTACTATTTTGCATGAAGCCCAGAATTTCCATAGGTTCATAGGTTGGTACTAGGCTATCAGCGCTAGGGCCTATACAAGCCTAGCCATAACAATTCACTGGCTATTTCTTCCTACACTATTTACTTCCCTGGACCCCTGTCTAGTAGGGCTACTGACGTGATCCCTGGGGTGAATTTCCTTTCTCCCATCCAATCGTCAAGGCTCCTTTTGAAGAGGGCCAAAGAGGCACTCTGCTTGACATGTATGGGCAATCTATTCCAGAGTCTGGGGAGTCTCTGGGTCAGGAACCTATCCCAGACACAATATATACAAAAAGAATAAGAGAGAGATTAGAGGAAAGAAAAATACTTTACACAAGAAAAACTTTCAGAAGTTTCAAATAAAATTTGTGTTAATTAGTACAACAGATTTGTCAAAAACATTATATAGACCAGGAAACTTTGACCTGTTTGGAAAAAGAAGCATCTGAGGAAGTGCAAAAATAAAACAACACAACCTAGAGATTTTTGAAAAGTATAAAAAAGAAATATGGACTTGGAAAAGAAAGAGAGATTTGATATGGTGCGATATTTATGCAAAGACAAAAGCAAAAATTAATCAATACAAAAAAGGCAACTCCAAAGATATTCAAAGAAAAATACAGGTAAAGGCAACCAGATATAGAAAAAGCACAATAAAAAAATAATATCACAAAGAGGGAATGTATAAAAGATTAGTAAAGTAGAAGTTAAAATAGAAGTTGAAGTTATGGAATGCCTGTGAAGTGAAGGATTTGTTGTAGAAGATCTAACACAAGTTACATCACAGCATGATGGAACAAGTCCATAGGTTCATATGTTCATAGGTTCATAGTAGGCTATCTGCCCAAGGGCATTTATAAGCCTAGCCCATAGTTATCTGGCTTTCGCCACCCCTTTAGTTTGAATAAAACTATGCCTATTATTTTGCTGTGCCTCTATCAAGCAGTGACACTGAAGTAATCCCTGGGGTATATCTGCGATCTCCCATCCGTTGGTCAAGATTCCTCTTGAACAAGGCCAGCGAGGTGCTCTGCCTCACATGTACCGGGATTTTGTTCCACAGCATAGGGAGTCTCTGGGTGATGAATCTGTCCCTCCAGCACGTTCTATTAATAACCGTGTCAAGATTTAAGTCTCCCGCCCTTGTGGTTCTGAGGGATCTAGATTTTTTGAGGTGAAGCATATTCATCAAATCTGGGTTTGACATGGCCTTATATGTCAGGCACAGGTCACCTTTGAGCAAGCAGTATGAGACTGAATAGAGCTGGAGTTCTTTCAGTCGGGCAGCATAAGACATATTTTTGAGACCCTTTATCCTTTTGGTGAGGAACTTTTGGGGCCTTTCCAGCTGCTGCAGGTGTTGGGTCAGATACATTCCGAATGGGGCATTGTACTCAATCATAGGTCTAATAAGTGATAAGTACAGGGGGATGATGACCTCCCTTGATCTAGATGTGAATCCCTTCATGATCAGGTGGGCAATGTAGAAGGTTTTCCTAACTACTTTAGCAACATGAGTGTCAAACGAAAGGCTACTGTCAACCTGGGTCCCCAGATCCCTGATGACTTCTTCTGTGCTCAGTGGATTGCCACCTATATGGTAGCTAGGGGTAACCTTGTTTTTCCCGAAGGGTATGACTATGCATTTCTTGGCGTTTAACTTTAGGCCATGGATCTGGCACCAGTTATCCGTTTTTGTGAGGCAATTCTGAAGGATATCTGTGTCAGATGTGTTTTCGACTATGGCGCCCAGTTTGCAGTCATCTGCAAACTTTGTCAGCCATAACCCTCCTGTGTTTGCTTGTACTTCAGAAAAGTAGATGCCGAACAAGAGTGGACCCAGGACTGAGCCCTGTGGGACACCACTTGTGACAGGCTTTGAGTCTGACATGGCTCCAGCAACTCTGACCCTGTGGGTTCTGTCACTTAGCCAGTTTGCAACCCATCTTGTGATGTATGGGTTTACATTCAAGCTAATGAGTTTTTCGATGATACCCGAGTGGGGTATTGTGTCGAAGGCCTTTGCCAGGTCGAGGTAGGCTGTATGGACTGCCTTTCCCTCATCAATGGCCTTGGTGACTGTCTCGAAAAAGTCAACCAAGTTTAAAAGGCATGATCTGCCTTTGACAAAGCCAAACTGGGTTGGATCCAAAGTCTGCAAGTTCCCTATGTCTTTATTTATGAGTTCCATTATGATCCTCTCCATGGCTTTGCAGATAAGGCTTGTCAAGCTAATGGGACGGTAATTTCCAGGGTCGGTGGAGGCACCGCCCTTGTGAAGTGGGACCACAGTCGCCGTGCGCCACTCCTTGGGTACGTATCCTGAGGTGAGGCTAAGATTAAACAGCTGTCCTAACTGTGGGTTTAATTCCTCATTGAGTTCGTGGAGCACACAGCCGGGGACACCATCCGGTCCCATGGATGCTGTGTTTTTTGCCTTGGAGAGAGCAGTTCTCACCTGGGCGTTGGAGATGTTTGGGGGGCTACAATCCTCTGGTATAGATATCTCTCCTTTTGGGGGGGGAGAAGTTTGCACTGAACCTGTCAGCCAGTATGTTGGCAATGTGTGTAGGTTCAGTAATCTTCACATCATTTTGAACTAATTCTGAGCATATCTGGGAGTTTCCTCCTAGATTTCTAACATAGCTAAAGAAGGCCTTATGATTGTCTTTTGAGTCCTTGGCGATTTGTCTCTCAAAATTTGCCTTGGATGATTTTATGAGAGCTCTTAGTTTTTTACTTATAATGATCAAAGGTGTCTTACCTTTCAAGGATTTTGCTCTATCTTGTAGTAGCTTCCTCCTTTTGTTGTAGAGCTTGTTTATGGCTGGGGTCCACCAGACTGGATGCTTGCCTTTGGTACAAAGAGTCTTAGTTTTGTTTGGGATTGCCTGATCCATGCAGTCCTGTAGGTGCTGGTAGAAGGCATTTGTAAGTGATTCAGTGGTTTGAGTAATGTTTACCACTGGCTCAGGGGCCTTAAAGGAGATCACACTAGTTTTTAGAAGTGTGAAGTCGGCTTTTGAGAAGTTTTTCACTGTGGTCTTTTTATTTCAGGTGGGGGCGGGATGAGGACCTCCAGCGAGATTAGTTTATGATCTGATCTCACCAGTGAGGGGTATACTTCCGGTGTTGAACATTGTGATCCCATGTTCGTGATGATGAGATCAAGTATGTTTTCTCCTCTTGTGCGGATGGTGACTAGTTGTTCCATGGCATTTGAGTTTATGAACTCCAGGAACCTTTGGGCTAGAGTGTTTGGGCTTGAGTAGTGTTCCCAGTCTATATTAGGGTAGTTGAAGTTACCTAGTATGATGGTGTTTGGAGATACATTTATCCCCTCCAATGTTTTCAGGAAGGCCATGTGAGGTTCCTGAGTTTGAGAGGGTGGTCTGTAACATGCTACAAATTGCAGAGCAGTCTTGCCTATGGTTAATTGCACCTGGATTGTCTCCGATGCATCGTGCGTTGCCACCAACCTTGAGGTGTGGGTGTCCTTTATGAATATGGACACCCCCCCTCCTTTCTTGGTGTTGTCCGGATTTTGGGGCCGGAACGCATGATATGAGCTGAAACCTGATAGTGCTGGGGTGCTCTCAGGAGCCTTGAACCAGATTTCTGTCACAGCACAGACATCGATGTTCTCCATACTGAGAAGGGCCTCGAGTGCGTGCATCTTGAGATTGAGACTTCTGGCATTGAGCAGCATTACCCTTAGTTTTTTCCTTTTTTGTGTTCTAGGGTGGTAGGTTTACAATTTGAGCCTTGCCTAAAAAAGGCACTATGGGGGTGGCAAGAGCCTTTGCCAATATCCGGAAGCCTAGGGGTGACAGGTGCAAGCCGTCCCTTGCAAAGCAGCGTGGCTTGTCCAGCATGTCATCCCAGGCAGACAGACATTGGATCCCCTTTAAATGACACCAGAATTTAAGCCAATTATTAAAGCTGATCATCTTATCACTGTATTGTGGCATCATTCTAGGTGAAGTCTTCAAAGTAAGGAGAAACAGGAAGATCAGGAGACATCTGCAGAAGAAATATGGACATGGCAAAGAAAAAGAGATTTAATATGGTCTAATATTTATGCAAAGGAGAAAGCAAAACTAATCAATACAAAAAGAGCAGCACCAAAGATATTTGAAGAGAAATACAGGCAAAGGCATCTGGACACGGAAAACTTTAGAATACAAAAATAAGAAGACAAAGTGGTAAAGTAGAAAAGAAGTCTAGTAATGGAGAAGTTAAAGGACTACAAACCAAGGTTATGGAGTATCTGTGAAGTGAAGGATTCAGTGTAGAAAATCTAACTCAGAAAATATGACAGCAGGACAGAGCAATGGACATCTATTTTAAGGAGAAACCAGTGGAATGGGAAGCAACTGGTCTGTTGTCATATGAAGATATTTTGGAGCCTTCCACAGGAAACAAGTATAAATGTACACTTGAAGCTGGACAGCAAGGGAAGGAACAGGAAATGGTGGCAACTGTGACAGTCAATGCTGAGGAGTGATAGGCCACTGAGTTTTCATATGACAGAGCAACTGACGACACAGGATGAAGCTGAAGAGAATGTGCCACAGGAAGATGCTATAGAACTTTCTATAGTATGCCTACAGGAAATGAAGAACAAAAATGTGCTCTCCGTTTAGAAAAAAATGAGCTAAGTGAAGAGTTGCTTGATTTAATACAGATAGATAGACATATTAAGATCAATGAAAGAAATAGACTTCAGAATGTCAATAAAACCCCAAAAGTTAGAAATTTGATAAAACAAATGAACACAGTAATTAGGACTGTCCATAGAGATTCATATGATATAACAGAAGTAAGCATGATATATTACTGTGCAACTAAGTTATTTATTTATTATTTATTTATTTATTGACATTTGTTGACCGGGTTAGTCCAACTGGGATTTTGTCCCATTTTCAGTGAAGACCCAAGGAGAAAAGCTCCAGATAGTACAATAAAAAAAAAACACTACAGTAGTATACAGGTATAGCAAACAATAGAAATAAAACTAGTCATTTCAGTAGTAAAACACAAACAAAACACTACAGTAGTAAATAAAAACAAAATTAACAATAGTTAAATGACAGCATAAGGTTTTTTTTTTTTTTTTTTTTTTTTTTGCTATGTAACTGTACTGGTGGGGATAGAGTTAATAACAGATAAAATTCTACCACAAGAACACAAGGTAGTAAGGGAAAGGAAGGAGAGAAATCAAATACCATCATATGGGAGTATCAAATAGAAGAAACTATAAAGCAATTAGGACAAGAAGTGTCACTGTTAGAAGAGTATAGAAAATGGAACAGATCAACAAAAATACTCATAAAGATAGACGTGATAAAAGTAATGCACAATATCAGGACAGAACAGCATCTATCATGCACAATTGCAAATAAACTAAAAATCTCAGCACAGGCAAAAAAAATAGAAGATATGTAGATAAATATAAAGGAAAGGTACAACATAAGCAATTTATTGATGACCCCAAAAAGTTCTATAGAGAATTGGGAAACAAGGCACGAGGAATTGAAAGACCACCCAAAAAAGAAGAAATAGATATTTTTTGGAGGAATATCTATGAAGATCTCATGGAACATAACAAAGACACTAAATGGATAGAAGAAATAAAAGAGAGAATAAGAAGTTCAAATGTACATGATATGAAATGGGATGAAGTAACAGCCATAGAGATTGAAATAAAGTTAAGAAAAGCCTCAAACTGAAAACCCCAGGCCCAGATGCAGTACCTAACTTCTAGCTGAAATTATCAACATCTCTGTATGAAGATTTAACCATGAGTAAGAACTATTTATATGCACACCCTGAACAGACACCAGCCGGGTTAACAACAGGAAAAACAATGCTCCTACTTAAGAGTAAAGCTGCAAGTTATCCTAAAAATTATAGACCAATAACTTGCCTTCCAACAACATATAAAGTATACATCGGAATTGATGCTGACAGAGTTTATAGTAATTTAGAAGTAAACACAATCATGGCAATAGAACAAAAGGGTAATAAAAGAAAGTCACATGGAACAAAGGGTCATTTGTTGTTAAATAAAGTCATAATGGAGAACTGTAAAAAAGGGGAAGAATGCCATGGGAAGTACGGCATGAATTGACTACAAAAAAGCATTTCATCGTATCCCACATTCATGGATAAAAGAGTGCCTAAAAATGTATAAGAAACATTCTACACTGATTGATTACATTACAGTAAACCATGAAACAGTGGCAGACCACTTTGCAATTAAGCCATGATAAAGGACAAATTATTATTCCAGGGATACAAATTCAAAGGGGAATATTTCAGGGTGACTCCATGTCACTGCTGCTATTCTGTCTTCCTTTAACCCATTAAGCTGTCTACTTAGGTCCTGGCTATAATTTATTTACTAGAAAACAACAAAGTGTAAAGACCTCTCATCTTCTTTTAGTGGATGATTTAAAACTGTATAGTTCATTAGATAAGAGACAGCATATAAATATTTGGGAATTTATGAAAGATCAACAATAAAACATGAACAGATGCAAATAAAACTCAGTAAGGAATATTTTAGAAGGCCTAAATTAATACTAAAAATAGCATTGACATCTAGGAAAAAAAGTCCAATCTATAAACCAATTTGCTCTTCTTGTCTTAACTTACAGTTGTGGAGTGATTGATTAGCCCCAAAATGTGTTGGAAAAGTTTTACAGGAAAATAAGAAGGATGCTTCATGCCAATCAAATGATTTATAAAAATCAGTCCATGCCATGATTATATATACCATATTCTGAAGGATGCCTGGGCCTTCTCGAAATCAATTAAATATATAGATCTGTAATCGTGGGACTGCATACATATTTGTTGACTTCACAAGATGCAAATGTAGTGAAAGTTCTTAAACATTTGGAGAAAAATTCTAAGATGACTTCCCTACTCAGTTTAGCAGAAGCATGTCGGCATCGAGCAGCAATGGAAATCAAACCAGAAGTAGATAAAAGTCAGGCAGCAACTGAATCTGCCAAAGAAACAAAAGAAAGAATATAAGATGAAGGATCAGATGAGAAGTCAAGAAATGTAGAAAATGCATAAATATAGCTGCAAGTATAGGAAACTCTTGGACGAACCTTATGTTGATCAGGATCGAACACAGGAATAATTAAGAAGAGGTGAATTTAAAACAAAAGATGAAAGGTTAATATTGGCAGCCCAAGAAAATGGACAGCATACATGCTGGTTTAAAAAATATTTTAAATTTATTATTTGAACATTTTTCCAGTAGGTAATGAAACAAAATGCATGAACCAATAATGACAAAACTGCCCAATTCAGAACATTTCCATCATAAAAGTCTACTTACACACACACACACACACACACACACAATATTATATGTATATATATATATATATATATATATATATATATATATATATATATATATATATATATATATATATTTATGTCAGTAGTGTAAGCCATAGGCATCTCGCACAACTTCTCACACTTATTTTCAATTTCAGTTTTTTTTTTTTGGGGGGGGGGTGAACGGGGACAAAGGCCAAAAATCAGGAATACATTGTAAACATTGCTTGTATAATTTTGGAAAGTTGCTAGAAGGAAATGTGTTACCACCACGCATTTCACTGCCAAGGCTTGAACCCAGGACCCTGTGTACTACAGTCAAAGCAACATACCACTATGCCAAATCAGCAGTTTCCTGATAGATGGGAAGACTGAAACTGAAATGGCTATAATTTAGTGAATTCAGTTCTCACTTCTCACCATAGCTCTCAACCACTTACCACAAAAAACCTGGACAAATCCAACAATTGGGGAATACATCCCCAAAATACTTTTACTGATCTTATACACTTAGAACATTTTTAGAATAAAAGGTTTTGTGTTATCATTTATTTTCTGAAGAATATGAAGTCTGAAATTCAAATGCCTGTCATTATTTATTGAATTCAATCCTTCAGTGATTTGCCACAAAAATCCTGAAAAACCACAGATTTTATGAGGAACAGAACAACAATATGAGGCATAAATTCACAAGTGGTGGTGGCTAGGGACTTTTGGCTCTTTTTCCCTGTACCCAAGGTACAGGGTTTGAGCATGAGTACCTCTAGCCAACAGGGTATTCACTTGGGGCATTTACATACACACACACACACACACACACACACACACACACACACACACACACGCACACACACGCACATACACACTCACATGCACACGCGTACACACACACACACACACACACACATACACACACACACACACACACACACACACACACACACACACACACACACACACACACACACACACACACACACACGCACAGTCTGTTCAGCAGAAATTAAAAACAAATACCTCACCAAGCAGCAAATGAGAAGTTCAGAAACAAAGTATACCTTAAACAAATACCTCCACTATGCAGCAAATGAGAAGTTCAGAAATAAGGTATACATTAAGCGATACTCTAGGTAGGTCTTTTCAGCCCATACCTAAATCTGTTCATCAGAAATGAAAAAACAAATACCTTAGGCTACTGACAAAAATAAATCCCCCACGCAGCAAATGAGAAGTTCAGAAACAAGGTATACGTTAAGCGACTGCCTAAAATAAATGTTCAGAAACAAAATAAATCCAACACCTTTCTCTAGGTAATACATCTGTTCAGCTTGATGTACCCACGAAGCAGCATCCAAATAAAAAAACCTTAAGCTACTGCCAAAACAGAGCAGTTAGTGAAAGCAGTCCTGATGCCTTAAGCTACTGCTGTTGCCATTCAGGCACACAGCAAATGTGAAATAAACAGCATCCAGATAAAAAAATACCTTAAGCTAGAGGGCAGTTAGTGAAAGCAGTCTTGATGCCTTAAGTAACTGCCATTGCCATTCAACCATGCAGCAAAAGAGTAGTAAGCATTCAGATAAAAAAAAATACCTTAAGCTACTGCCAAAACAGAGCAGTTAGTGAAAGCAGCCACACTGAAGCAGATCCATCCAAACAGAGCAGTTAGTGAAAGCAGTCCCACTCGCATATCCATTCAAAGTTTTCAAACAGTGCAGCCAGACGGGAATGTGTGCACAGCCCTTGAGCTCAATTTCGACAGGCTGATGGAGCTGACGTCATCATGCACATGATGACGTCAGCTCAAAAGCAGAAAAAAAAAGCTGGGAACAATTTCAGAAATTAGGGGTGCCAGTCGGGAATTGTGGCACCCCATTATTTGGACCCCAAAACCCAATAAAAAGTGAGTAATTTGGTACAGTTTGGAGGTATGTGCACATCCAGGATCTTGGACTCTTATTAGGAAAGTGTTTTAATGGCTTTTTGAAAAGCCCAACTAAGACTTCTTAAAAGCTAAGCATTTAACAGCTACTTTGTTAAAGTCAGTTACATAATCCAAATATCTGGTGCAGTGCAAATGACAGAAGACCAGGAACCAAATAGAAAATGCACCAAACAAGCCTGCATATGAACTCCATTTATTGCAGTAAAAACACACCAAGATTAAGTGCTTTCGTCTTTCACATAGAAGACTTCATCAGAATAAAGCACACTAATTTAAAAAACATTTTTATACCAGTACATGTTACATAATAGATAAAAATTGAGCCAATGATATTGTCAAAAAAAAAATCACATGTGAAAAGATCACATGAGCAATATTAAATACAAACGGTGTTAATATTCAAGCTGACCTAGCTTTTTACAAATAGAAAACTGATATATATTAAATACCTTCAGCATATGTTTAAAAATGCAGGCACAGTAATGCATGTAAAAATGTTAAAATACTTAAAGTTTAATAGATTTTTCCTTCAGGGCTGGAACTATTGTCAAGGAATCATTTATACCTGGTGGAAAATTAGCTGCTAGTCTGAGTTGCCAAACCAGCTCTTTTTTACGTAATATATTCTTCCAGTCAGTCCCCCTCAAATCTATGTCCACTGTATTCAAAATACTAAATTTAAAACGTATAAAATTGGAGCAATTGAGGGAATACGTATATACTGCATTCGTATCCTTCTTGTTTTTAACATCATATACATGCTCATAGATTCTGCTCTTTAATGCACTCTCTGTTTTTCCAACATAGAACCTGTTGCACGTATCACATAGAGCAAGGTACACCACTCTGGTGGTAAAACAATTACCTTTCTTGAATATAACATTAGATGCCATCTAACATCATAACAACAATTATTATTATTATCACTGTCACTGCAATACCATGAAACTAAAGTATGAGGATAGTAAAGGAAGAAAAAACAGACATAAAAAGGAGACTAAACTGTGACTAGAGTATAACAGCTAATGCTCCTCAATATGATAACGCCAAGGTATTCTTTCCATAGCCTTCTTATGTTGGGTATAAAAGCAGGCATGAATTGAAAATTATCTGTCCCCTGGAGTTTGTGATCAGATGAAGAAGGCAATAGTGGTAGTAATAGCAATAATAATAATAATAATAATAATAATAATAATAATGACAATTATTATTCTCATTATAACCATTATTCCAATAAACTTTTACTGAAATATAAGGATAGTAACGGAAGAAGAAAACAGATGCAAGAACAGATTAGATAAGAGCATTTGGATCAATAATCCTAGACCCTGTTTTGGCTTCAAGGCATCCTCATGCCCTCTGGAATCTCATTTGTTGCTGCTATAATGTCTGTTAGGACAATAAGAATCCTGGAAAGAGCTGACCATCTTGTGTGATTTAAGTCCTAAGAAGCAGGACCTCCTGATACCAGCAGTATAATGGTGTGCTTTTCTGACATCTTTAATTAGACTTGATAGGTCTCCTAATATCTGATGGGTCATAGACAGGCTTTTATATTCAGGAAGAAGAAGAAGCGGTCAAGTAGTAGGTTTGTCATTTAGTTGCATTTTGAAATATAGCAACAGTGTGCAATCAGAGCTCCATTCCTTTTTCAAAGTGAAGTATTGCAACTCACTCTGATAGAAGTCCAGTCATGTGATGCAGTACAAATGAGCAGAATGCCTGCATCCATCACCTGCTCTTTTAATGGGATGAATAGATTTGCTCATTTTGTTATGTAGCACTTATAGGCTATGCTTTGACTCATGACAGTGGACAGTCTCTATTGGACATCCTTATCACTCTGTCACTACTAGTACTGCTTTATTCCAGGCTATTAATGGACCCCTAAAGCGCTTACCTGCTCCCAAAAAGAAAAAAAAAAAAAAGAGAGAGAGACAGAGCAAGAGGGAAACTGGCAAAACTCCAGGCAACTTTGAATGATTCATGCTCCACTTGCATATTCATCCATTTTAAGTATCACTACTTAGTATTTTTCTCTAAGAAATGACTTGAAATGTGCTTAATTGCACAGATTATGTGACAGAATTGTGGTCTCACATCCTCCCAATAGTTTGATCAGATTCTTATTAACTGAAGTGCTTACATAAATGCCTTCATATCCGTTTGTTGTTGTTTTTTTTCTGTTTGTTCATTTTTGCAACATTTCAGACATTAATAATTTTCTCTCTGAGGGTCTATTTGATATCCTGTGGCTGAATCTGCTTGAGAAAATGTGGTTTGTACTTTTAAACAGATGTTTTAGCAGTCAAAGGTTTAGAACTTCAAATATCGTTTCTCAACAAGAGCATGACTCCTATGCAATTCTTATAAATATGGGCATTAGCTAATGATGGAAATGAAGACATGTTAAAGAAACTACCAACAGACCTGTAAGAATGCACAGCATTAGGGGATTTACTGGCACTATCACTAGAAAAGGACTCTGCATTAATGACTGCATTAATGGCTTTGGGCACTAGGTATATTGTTTTCTAAAAGTTCTTGCACTATGGCATTAGTGCATTAAAGCTGCATCAATAATATGCTTGAGCAGAATAGCCGTTCCATTCTTTAACCTTCCTGATCATTTCATCACTCATTGCCAAAGTCTATACGATAGTAACAGTGTGAAAAATGGCAGACGTATGTATTGTTGTATGTACGCATCTCTGGCATCTGTTTTAAAATATGTAGCCACACATGCACATCTACCTTATTTTCAAAAAATCCATTGACACCACAAAAACAATTTCTCAACTAATTATGACATTAACGATATTTATGTTTCTCTGCCCAGAAGACAGAACTACTGTATTTAACAGACTCTCCCTACATCAGCTAGAACACAGCTTGCAAATATTTGTATATACCTCATTCAAAGTATATAGTGCTCCACAAACGCTGGCAAATAATAATCTGTTTATTTATAAGTATTGCACCAAAAACAATGCAACATTTTCAGATATCAGTGAAAAAAGTAATAACCATCTTAATAGCGTATCGGCTACAATACCTTCAAATGAAAAATGGCTTAACTTGGAACTTTCAGTAAAAAAAAACATTCAGCATGGACATGAATGGGTTCAGTTGATGGACATCACCACTGCCCTTAAGAATGCTTTTTAGCAAACTAATTTAGAAAGCCTTGTATATAGTTATGATGTATTCTTTTCTCATACCCATCAACCTCTTAGCACAAAACAAATCTGGAAAAAGCCTAAAATATTAAAGGGAAAACAGCCCCAAATCAGATCACTTTTTACGAGAAACAAGCCAAAATATGTGGCACAAAATCTGGACAGGTTTGTCTTTTTTGGAAAATAGTTACAAACATCATCTTAAGTCATAGGGAAACACAGGTAACACCCTCCCACTAATATGCAGTGTTAGAAATGATTTCTTCTCATATGCCAAAGAATTTATCTCCTTTTTCTGTTTGTTTCAAGTAAAATTAAAAATGGCCCACAACCAATATTTTAAAATGTGGCATAAAAGCACAAAGTCCATGCAGCTTATACAGCATGACCACCAATGTTAATCTAACTTACTATTAGGTTACCACAGCAAATATTTCCATTTGTTTTTTTTTTCAATAAAAAGGACTTTAAAGCAAATAACAGCAACATCATGAGACCCAATAACATCCAGTGTGCAAATCTGTCATTATATTTCACTTCGAGCAACTATTGAATCATTTATATTTGTAGTATTAATTTTATTCCTTTGAACCCAAAGAGGTGTCAGTATTTTATTACTTTTTTGTGTTTCTGTCAGAGATGTCAGAGAACTGATTTATTTAGATAACTTAGGCTCAAACAATAATATGCCATTGCTGACTGCTAGTTTGCAAAGTAACTTTACTAGTGCACTAATGGTTAAAGTCACTGTCATCAAAATAATCATGAGAAAGCTATATAAATCATGTTGGTGGCCTTCAAATCATGCTACTATAGCAAACAATAACCATACTTCAGAAAATGTCATATGGAAGAAACATCAGCCTTCTGCCTGTCCAGCACTAAGCAACCTAATCAAACCCTACCAACCAAACAGAACCCTAAGATCTGACGACAAAAAATTGCTAACTATCTTTCAATCCTCAAAAAACCAGGACAGTGTCTCTACTCATACTCTGTAACAAAAGTATGGAGTTCCCTCCCCATTGCTATTAGATCAAAATCCAGCTTAGCAGGCTACAAAGAAATAACACATGGCTGTGCACATACTGTACTTCAGGTTATTATCAGTTCTGCTTTTTCTTCGTTATACCCCCCTTCTCCTATATCTTAACTATTTTTACTTCTACTTTCTCTGTTTTTTAATTCTATGCTATTATATTACTTAGAATAAAGTGATATCTGCTTGTTTTCTATTTTTTGACTGCCCGTTCATCTGTACTGCTATACATGTATATATATATATACTTTCATCATTCAAAGCTATGTGATGATACTGTAAAATATAAGTGCTATGTTTTAAGTTGCTACATATGTCTACACTTGTCTTTGTCTTTATTTTGATAGTATGTGGTGGTATTGTAAGATATGAAAGCTATCTTTGAATGGCTACATATGTCTGTATTTGGAGGGTTTCTCCCCGGGCCACTGCTGAAAATGGGTTCTGTTGACCCATTCGGACTATCCAGGTAAACAAATGTCAAATAAATAAATATATAAATAATGCTTCATTCCTGCTCTTTAATTAAAAGTTTGTTGTTGTTGTTTCATAACAGCTTTCAGACTAACAAACAACTGAAACTGATTTCACCTGAGCGTAGTTGTGGTATTATTGCTTTGCATTTTATTGTCTTGCAGTATAACAAATGGTATTTTGAATAATTGCACTGCCCTGTTTCCATTATTTTTCTTAGAGTTGAAGTGAAATATTCGTGTTTTACAGAATAAAATCACAGGAAATTTATCATCATTATTACTACCCTTTTTTTCCAACCTCCTACAAATAGGGTAATTTGGCAAACGTCACCATCTCTCTCATTTTAATACCACTCTCATGCCTTCTTCAACAGTTATGCCTGATTTTCATAGGTTTATAGGTTCATACTAGGCTATCTGCCCTAGGGCATTTATAAGCGTAGCCAGAGTGTGTTTGGCTTTCGCCACCCATTTTAAATGAATTTTGCTATGCCCTTTTTCGAGGTTAGTATACTGTGCCTCTGTCTAACAGTAGCTATTCTTCATGCAGTCCATTCATCTCATTGACGGATGTCCTCATTTCCTCTTGCCTTTTTCCCCACTTCCAAAATCATCTTCAAAAAAATCATCCTCTGCTTTATTGTGCACAATACTCTGTTTTATTTTATCTCCAGTGCAATAGGACCTAATTTAGCATCTGCTTTGTTGTTGTCCTCATTTCTTCATCTGCCCCACAGTGTGCATCCTACCACCTATCTAAGGCATCCCCATCATGTCTAGTTTCCTGACCTGTCTGCCTTGACTGGTCAGGTTTCTGTGCCATACAATAGTATTGGTCTCATCATTATTTTGGCCATTTTATTTTTCAGCCTTTTTACCATTGATCTGTCACATACTATCCGTAACAATCTATGCCAGTTGTCTGCAGTCCCTCTGATTCTAACTTTAGCCTTAATATTCAATCTTCTATTTTCCTCCCAGATACTTGAAACTGTTTACCTGTTCCACAATTGTTTCTTCTATTTAAATGCTCATCTTCTGCTGATTTCCCTTATTTGCTTCCATAACAACTGCCATGCCCTCTACATCTTCAGCTGAGCAAGCCTCCAGTAATGGTACCACTTAACATTGTGTAGGCATTGCGGTCCAGTAATGTGAACATTACCATCCAGAAATGGTACCACTTAAAACAGTACCACTTAACATTGTGTGTACATTGTGGTCCCATAATGGTACCATTTAACATTGTGTAGACATTGCTGGATGAGGTGAGAGCAAGTTTAAGTTTCTGAAACTTATCGGAAACATTATGTTTATGTTGGGCTGTTTTAAAACAAGCAGAAAAAATGATAACAATAATAATAATAATAATAACAACAACAATACAAATATTTTAGGTGCAACATTTATTTGCTTGAAAAAAGAG
Source organism: Protopterus annectens (assembly GCF_019279795.1). Taxonomy (NCBI): domain Eukaryota; kingdom Metazoa; phylum Chordata; order Ceratodontiformes; family Protopteridae; genus Protopterus; species Protopterus annectens. The sequence continues at coordinate 503,206,932 of NC_056735.1, read as the reverse complement.
AGGGACTGCAGCTCTGCAACACAATAAGAACAACCATCCATGCCAGTGAGTGTATCTGCCTCTCAAAAGTTCTAAAGCCATAGAGATTTTATATGCTGAAATGGGTAAATATTATCTATACAAAAGCAAAATGCCTTGTTTGCTAAAGAGAGAAACCAAGCCCATACCCAAGCAAATGATATACCTGTTTTGCTCAGGAATGTGATAGAAGCTAGGCATACTGTACTTGCACTAGGCCAAAACTACCCCAACACCTTACACTAGGAAGAAGTTCAAAAAAAGTGGTCATTCAGTTGAAATTATTCTTAATGTCACCTATCAGCATAATACAGTTCTCAAAGTATACAAACCTGCATGATGAAATGTGATTACATGATTGTAGAAAAGAAAAAAAATTACAAAAAAGAGCAGACGTTTCACCTGAATGTGTATCACTTCCACACCTCTAGGATGACCAATATCTCTGTAGAAACAATAAAAATTCATCTTGCCTTATGGGACAGTAATCAATTTACAATGTGTTTGGTGTTGGCTTGCTGTATGTGTTCAAGCCAATACAGAAATGTAAGTGCATATCAGCGTCATGGATAGCTGATACTGTTCTCTGAAGCAAAAACATTCATCCAGTAAGACTATTACCCTGTTGCTTGACTACGCAGATGGATTTATTACAGCTATAATGGCCAGCAGTGAGCTATAGTTTCATGACATAAATTAGGAGAGGCTAAATCTCCCTGCCATCAAAATATGAGTTCCACAAATGTTTCTTGAGTTCTGTTACTTTGGCAGATTTATTGCTGCTTTAGTTTTAGTCTGATTTACAAGTGGTAAGTGAAATCAAGGGATGAGGGAGAAAAAGAATCTGATCAGTGGTGGCTTGCTGTAGTATCCTTTGCAAATGCTTTGTTGTCTACAGCAAAATGCTTTAATTGGTGTCCCATGATCACAATCTGTAACCCAAGAATGTTTTATCTCATCTATGTAAGATACATTTCAAATGTTTGCTAGTTCATGTGGCAGCTCATGTGAATGCAATCATTTTTATCAAAATAAAATAATACTGTTTCTCATGATGATATTTCTTTGTTGAATTATGAGAAATCAAGTTTAGATGTTAGTTATTCCTATATGGTGCTTATGAAAGCAGTGCATTTTTTCAGAACAAGAGCACACTGCTCACATGTAAAGTATGTTTCAAGTTATTTACTAGCACTTCTGACATTATGTATGAAAGCAGCAGATGTCTTATTTTTTTTATAAAGAATAAGAAACAGTATATTACTGCCACAGGATCACAACCAGCACAAATCCATTTTAATTTTTTACTAGTGTTTCTGACATCTTGGAAAAGGCAGTGTGAACATTCCTTTCCAACAGTTAACTCATGCTCTTAATTGTTTGTTAACATTTCTCAAAGTACTTTTGATAGCGACGTATTTTTTCTAAATCAAGTGCAAAATGAAGTTTTATTTTTTTCCTCTTGCCTCCAAAAAGTATGAAGTATAAGCAAGAACATTTCTTTTTAGCTCAAAGTCCATTGCATGTTTTTACTAGCTCTTCTGAAAGCATTTTTTGAAAGCAATATAAAATGCTTTTTGTGGGCCAAATGTAGTATATTTTCTTCATGATCATTTTTCTATGAATTATGTAAAATTAGTTCAAATATTTGCTGACAATACTTATGGAAGCATCTTATTTTTATCAAGACCAAAATGCTGGATGTGACATTTTGCTTTTCTGTAAAGAGAAAATGCTAATCAAGAATGTATTAGCTTATATACATATTTAACTTTGCTATGAACTCTGTATATAATTCTTTTTCAGTAATGATTGTAAATATATTATTGTTGGTATTGTTCTTATTAAAATAAAACCATTTTTGAAAAAAAAGAATGTGTCAGCTCATGTCAATTCAACCAGCGGTAAAGGCATTATAGGCAGGTAGCATGCCTTGCTGCATGGTATTTCTCTATGGTCATTTTTATCATTCTGTATGTTGCTTTCCCATGGCACACACTTTATAGCAATAATGGTGCAGAAAAATTAGTATCAGGAGTGATAACAATTCTCCTGTCAGTATTGGAAATGTGTCTTATAAAAAGTAAAATCCTTAATATTGCTTTATGTGATCATTTATAAAATTCAATTATCACTTCTCTGTGATGATGGCAGATGCTATATTGTCCCAGACATGGCCTACAATTAAGGAGCCTGCTCTAAAAATGTAGGAACAGCCCTAAGAAAATGAAGTCAGGGTCACAGCCGATATGACTGAGATGTTACTTAACTTATCAGAGAAATTACTCCAGTGAGTACTCACTACTCTAAGGAGGGAAAGACATGTTCTGGATGACTAGAGAATAAGCATTCTAGTGGCAGTGTACAAGATCAAAGGGAATATTCACACTTGTGACCAGTATAGATGTTTCAAACTCCTGTCACACTGCATAAATGTACTTGTCTAAGTGACTGATAAATTTGCAGAGTAACATAAAGTAGAGTGACAGATAAACAGTTTGGATTCTAATTATAATATACATTAACTGACCCAATGTTTGCAGTGACAGTAATAGTGGATTAGAAGGTACAACTGAGGGCTAAATCCAAATTAGCATTCCTAATCTTGGAGAAAATGTATGACAATGTCCAAAGGATGGTAATTTAGGCAGGCTTGTGATGATATGAAGTCATGGAAACATTGACAGAATCAATGCGGACTATGTTCAAGGACCCACTGACACAAATACACATGGTGTTTGGACTCACAAAGGGTTTGCCAGTTTGACTGGATGCATGTCAGGATTCAAGTCTGAGCCCACTGCTGTTAATTCTGGTGATGGACTGTATTAGCCAATAGGTTGGAGAGGACAGATCAATAAAGTTGCCATATGCAGCTGATGTTACACTACAGGCAGACTTTAAATATGAATTTCAGCAAGAGATTAGAGAATGGAGTGCAAAAGTGAAGGCACATGGAATGGCAGTTTTGTTGACTGGATAAAAAAATGTGAAAGTGTTCCATGGAAATGTTTCATGAGAGTTTAAAATGGAAGTTGTGGGGTGGGGGGTACAGTATACAGGGAAAATGCGTGTGTGTGTGTGTGTGTGTGTGTGTGTGTGTGTGTGTGTGTGTGTGTGTGTGTGTGTGTGTGTGTGTGTGTGTTTATGTACATTTAGATAATTAAATAATATCAATTTCTAAGAAGTGGCAATAACAAAGCATATGATGGGAAGAAAATTAAATTATTATAAATCTGCAGGAATGCAGAGAAGTCAAAACAAAGAAATCATTGCAGAATAATAAAGAAGAGCAACTAATAAGTAATGACATAAAATAGTGAAAATGAATACATCATTTTCTTTTGCTGAGACAGTGATAACAGTTTGGTATATATTTTTGTCTTTCTAATAAGTTTTCATTATGAGAAGATCAGCAACTGATGATGTGTTAGTTAAGAGACTACAATATAAAAAACAATGCCTTTGGTCTTTTTACACCTCTTCCAATTTTTTTTCCTGTCCTTCACTTACCATAATTCGAGAAAGAAAATGTCTTCCAATGAACACATTTAATTACTTTGATTGTGCTACATTAGTTTTTAAATCCTTTTATATATCATTTAATTAAAGAATTAGAAAAAAGGTTGAAAGTAGGACTCGTGTTTTCATTTAACGAAGATTTGCATCTTTAGATGTGAGTTCTGAGTATTGACTTTGTAAGATATTTCTGGAATATGCACAACTTCTGTTGTTTGATTACTTCTGTCTGTTGAACAATAATATATGAAACAACCAAGAATTACTGACTGATGGTGGTTTAGCTTTTTTATTGTAAAAAATATAGTTTCTACCCGAGTCTTCCTCAGTAAATCAGCTTACCCATTTGGGATAATCTGATTAACAAATGAATATGTAAGGAAATAAATAATTTGATCAAACATTATTTGTACTCTCTGCATATCCTGAAGAAACAAAAATTCTTTGAATAGGATAAATTATTATAAGTATTGTTTACACAATAAGAAGTGTGGATAAGAAAACATCATAAATTATCAAGTGCATTGGAAGGCAGAATACGCTTCTTGTTTTTGAAAGTTTCTATATATGAAAGGCAGGATTTAGACTAGCTGTCTGTAAGCACAAGGTGATATGACTATCTTATCTGTTTGCCTGTCTAGATCTTGTCCTGGGAGACATGCTGAGTGTCCTCATAGCAGTAGGATGGACCTGTTGATTCTTCTCGATCTTGTCCTGGGAGACATGCTGAGTGTCCTCATAGCAGTAGGATGGACCTGTTGATTCTTCTCGATCTTGTCCTGGGAGACATGCTGAGTGTCCTCATAGCAGTAGGATGGACCTGTTGATTCTTCTCGATTTTGTCCTGGGAGACATGCTGAGTGTCCTCATAGCAGTAGGATGGACCTGTTGATTCTTCTCGATCTTGTCCTGGGAGACATGCTGAGTGTCCTCATAGCAGTAGGATGGACCTGTTGATTCTTCTCGATCTTGTCCTGGGAGACATGCTGAGTGTCCTCATAGCAGTAGGATGGACCTGTTGATTCTTCTCGATCTTGTCCTGGGAGACATGCTGAGTGTCCTCATAGCAGTAGGATGGACCTGTTGATTCTTCTCGATCTTGCCTGGGAGACATGCTGAGTGTCCTCATAGCAGTAGGATGGACCTGTTGATTCTTCTCGATCTTGTCCTGGGAGACATGCTGAGTGTCCTCATAGCAGTAGGATGGACCTGTTGATTCTTCTCGATCTTGTCCTGGGAGACATGCTGAGTGTCCTCATAGCAGTAGGATGGACCTGTTGATTCTTCTCGATCTTGTCCTGGGAGACATGCTGACTGTCCTCATAGCAGTAGGATGGACCTGTTGATTCTTCTCGATCTTGTCCTGGGAGACATGCTGAGTGTCCTCATAGCAGTAGAATGGACCTGTTGATTCTTCTCGATCTTGTCCTGGGAGACATGCTGAGTGTCCTCCTAGCAGTAGGATGGACCTGTTGATTCTTCTCGATCTTGTCCTGTGAGACATGCTGAGTGTCCTCATAGCAGTAGGATGGACCTGTTGATTCTTCTCGATCTTGTCCTGGGAGACATGCTGAGTGTCCTCATAGCAGTAGGATGGACCTGTTGATTCTTCTCGATCTTGTCCTGGGAGACATGCTGAGTGTCCTCATAGCAGTAGGATGGACCTGTTGATTCTTCTCGATCTTGCCCTGGGAGACATGCTGAGTGTCCTCAGAGCATTAGGATGGACCTGTTGATTCTTCTCGATCTTGTCGTGGGAGACATGCTGAGTGTCCTCATAGCAGTAGGATGGACCTGTTGATTCTTCTCAATCTTGTCCTGGGAGACATGCTGAGTGTCCTCATAGCAGTAGGATGGACCTGTTGATTCTTCTTGATCTTGTCCTGGGAGACATGCTGAGTGTCCTCATAGCAGTAGGATGGACCTGTTGATTCTTCTTGATCTTGTCCTGGGAGACATGCTGAGTGTCCTCATAGCAGTAGGATGGACCTGTTGATTCTTCTCGATCTTGTCCTGGGAGACATGCTGAGTGTCCTCATAGCAGTAGGATGGTTCTGTTGATTCCTCTCGATCTTGTCCTGGGAGACATGCTGAGTGTCCTCATAGCAGTAGGATGGTTCTGTTGATTCTTCTCGATCTTGTCCTGGGAGACATGCTGAGTGTCCTCATAGCAGTAGGATGGACCTGTTGATTCTTCTCAATCTTGTCCTGGGAGACATGCTGAGTGTCCTCATAGCAGTAGGATGGACCAGTTGATTCTTCTCGATCTTGTCCTGGGAGACATGCTGAGTTTCCTCATAACAGTAGGATGGACCTGTTGATTCTTCTCAATCTTGTCCTGGGAGACATGCTGAGTGTCCTCATAGCAGTAGGATGGACCTGTTGATTCTTCTCGATCTTGTCCTGGGAGACATGCTGAGTGTCCTCATAGCAGTAGGATGGACCTGTTGATTCTTCTCGATCTTGTCCTGGGAGACATGCTGAGTGTCCTCATAGCAGTAGGATGGACCTGTTGATTCTTCTCGATCTTGTCCTGGGAGACATGCTGAGTGTCCTCATAGCAGTAGGATGGACCTGTTGATTCTTCTCGATCTTGTCCTGGGAGACATGCTGAGTGTCCTCATAGCAGTAGGATGGACCTGTTGATTCTTCTCGATCTTGTCCTGGGAGACATGCTGAGTGTCCTCATAGCAGTAGGACGGACCTGTTGATTCTTCTCTCCAGTGTGTCACAAGTGCTGATGTGCTGCATAAGAAGGAATGAATCACAAGTTCTCCTCCACTGTTACTGCACAAGCAATGGTGATTTTGTGACTTATCGATGTAGACAAGTTCTCGTCATAAGTTCATAGAAGGTTACTAGGCTAATGGCCCTAGAGCCCTTACAAGCCTAGCCATATTTATCCTGACTTGCCCCATGTGTTTGTGGTTAGGCGAGTTACATTCTGGCTCTGTGGTAGTTAATACCGACTTCCTCTGTCCAAGAGGACATGGGTACCACCACAGGAGTGAATTTGTGGTCACCCATCCATTGACCTAGGTTACGTTTCTTGCTGAAGCAGAACCATAATAACATAACACCTACAGTTTTATAATGAGCTGTATCATATATGTCTGTTAATAGATGTACAAATTTGTTGGATAGTTTCATAGGTCAGTACTAGGCTAACCATCCTTGACTGTCATATTAAGCCTAGCTAATCATCCCTTTTGTGAATTAAATCCCACACTTTGTGTTTGTAAGGTAAACACCTTAACCATTGTGTCTACCTTGAATCTCTCATGTATTAATACATTTTTGAATAAAAAAAGGTTACCCTTGTGATAGATGATGAGTGCAAGTGTGTGACTAGAGAATTTAGATGAAATAGTCTTGCTGAAGTCAATTTTTCTTACCAAATTTCAAAAATCTGAATTCAGAAAAAGATGCCAAGTGTGGATTGTTTTGAGTGTAGTGATTCAGGGAAACGATCCCCCTGGATCTCTCTGAATAATGACATTTGGGCTTATCCCCCTCAAAAAAGAGATGGACACAGTTTCTTGTACATATTTTTAATATACAGTAATTCTACAATGTTTGCATTGCTACACTGATGTAGCAAATTCATGATTTATATTATACAGTAATTCTATGATATTTGCATTGTTATGTTGCTGGAGTAGATTCATGATTTATCTTCTTCTTCTTCTTTCAGTTTTTTCCCAGTTAGGGGTTGCCACAGCGGATCACCATCTGCTCATGATTGGCAGTGGAGTTTTACAGTGTTGAGTTGCCAGCCCGGCACCCAACCTTCCACAGAAGGCACATTCATGCATGCATTCATACCTAGGGCCTATTTAGTGTGTCCAGTCCACCTACGGCATGTCTTTGGGATGTGGGAGGAAACCGGAGCACCCGCAGGAAACCCACATGACCACAGGGAGGACATGCAGACTCCGCACAGAAGGCACCCCAGCTGAGTATCAAACCGGAGAACCTCTTGCTGTGAGGTGGCAATGCTGCACCACCGTGGCTGCCCAGATTCCATGATTTATACTATACAGTAATTCTACAATGTTGGCTTTGTTGCATTGGTGAAGCAAGTACTTCCTGTACCACTAAGTGGCTGTGCATGACCTTTATCATCAATACCATGTGCTGCTAGTTCCAGATCTATTTATTTATTCACATGCCTTTGTTAACCAAGGTAGAACACTGTTCTACATGGATCCGTTACAGTCTTAGCCCAGAAATGGTATTTGCATCACAAAAAGCAACTCAATAAAAGCTCACAGCCTTAAGTCTCTCTACCAGTTACCATAAAGTTATTTCTGAAAACAAGATCTTAGTTTAACCCTCAAGCTTATTTTGAGACTACTTTATCTTTCTCATCCATAAAAAGAAACCAAGGAATCTAATCTATTTAAGCAAAAGGTTAACATAATATCATTGACAAAGGATGTTTAAAATTTCACGTGAAATATTTAGATGTGGTGAAAAGGTAAAAGAAGCAGCATGCCTGCACTATCTAACTATAAAGTATTTTTAAACCATATGCTGAGTTGAACAGAAGACTGATATTTTTGAAATGAATGCATTTTATTACAAAATATAACATCAGATGATCTGCCATGGCAAATCACTTCTTACTCCTATACGTTTATTTTGAGATCTGCCTTCTCTGCACAACAGGCAACATTTATTTAGAACTTTCTACAACTGCAATAACTGCAGCATTAGGATGTCTAAACCCTGGCTACAGGCAAGGACCATCCTTTCATGTTTCTTGAAGTGGGTTGTCATGTAATTGTTTATGTCAAGCATAATATCAATGCTGAATGTGGCAACAAAACTCAATGGCTTGGGCTACTATAGTTCAGGATGTCAAGCACTATTAGTTTTTCTGCATTTCTTTTCTGCTCTTGTTATACATTTTCACATAATACAAGAACATTCACATCTTTTCAGGTTCACAGGATATCACAATAAGTACTACCTTCATTGCCACCCTATTCTTTACCGGTAAATCCCCTTTATGTTTTATACAGTTATAACCAGTCTAGCACTGAATACACTGATTACCATGATGCTCTGATATCACTACATCTCATCTGAGCCTTGAAGAACAGAAATAAATTATTTTCTGAAATTTCATATTATACACACTTGCATATTAAAATGTACATTTTTTTCATTTTGAAAACATGTTGTATCAAAAGTATTTATTACTTCTGTACAATATACATATTTTCAGTAACAGAGAGCATACTGAGTCTTTTACAAGTCATATGAGCTTATCAATTGTATCCCTGTTTTGCTGTTGACAACTATCTAAGCCTAATGTGTAACATGAAAAGTGCTCGCATATCCCCAGTCCTGCTAGCCATTCTTTTTTAATTTGGCACCATCTCCTGTCAGTGTCTGCTAATGCTTAGGAAGATAAAGCTCTAGCTTAAGTTTGCCATCAATTTGTTGCAATAAATCTGCTGTTGTTATTTATGCATGGGACAGTTGGTTTAGCAACATAGTAATAAAGTGGTACTGGTGTGGACACCCACATAGACGTGGCCTTTTCAAAAGTGTGCTCTTAGGCATAACCCATGTTCATGATATAGCTTTCCATAGAAGTTGTGTTAAAGGATGAAGGTCCTGTACAAATCATGGCATGAATTTGCAGAGACAGTTCACCATGATAAATATATGACAGACTTTGGTGACATTGCATGGACTTGTCAATTCACTCAAAGCATTTTCTTTATTTGAATTTGGCCTAATCCTGTCTCTTCTAATGCAGTGTCTGAAATACTGAGTAATGTCACTTTGTAGGCTTGCACCTGTGAAAGCCATCCCCTTTGACCTTCTCATGGCTATTCTCTTGTTTTTATTTATGTTATGGAATGATTTATTACAACTGAAGCCATGATAACTCAAAGCAGTTTAGTATAACAAGATATTAAGAACTAGTAGTGGCCACATCTCACAAGAGGGACAAAACCCTAACTGCAACCCAGACAACCTGTGTTGATTATCAGAATAGTGACTGGAGAGATGCAGGGGGAGGACAGCAGTGAGTGGGCAATGTCAGCTCACACATCCTTGGAGGAGAGAGGTAGATTAGGCTCACCGAAATGTGCAATGAACTTACCTGTTCAGCTCTGTTCAGTTTCACTAGTTAGCTGCTTGATCATGAGATTGCACCAAAGCACTAGTGTGCCATTTGAGGGCAGAAATTGTGCAGCTGGCCATGCTGCTGTGAGGGGGCTTGAGTTATGGCATTCTCCCCAGCAAGCAGTATGACATTTGCACCAGTGTCTGCAATCTCCTTACCAGCCCATATAGGGGTCAGCTGGAACCTGGGTAGGCTATGGTTGGTTTGGTAGACCTAAGAAACATATGAAGGATCTGGCAGCAGCTGATGGCCAGCTGTCTGGGGGATGTGATACCAAGAATCAGTTTCTTCAAAATCTAGTGTTGGTGAAATGCATTATAGTGAATAATGTACTTCATCACATTACAGTATTAGTAGTGGTGGTGAGTTTTGTATAAATTCCATGCATTGTAAAAGTATGATCACTGAGACAACATCTGAAAGAAGGTAGGCTGTCTGTGTGTCAGGAAGAGATGAAGACTACCTCCTCATGTGTCATGTACAGCCCCTTGAAAAAGAAAAAAGAAAAAAAGGTTTGACTTGTACATTTTTATATTACTTCCATTTCACTTTTTTGAAGAAATGTGGATTAGTTTTGGCCTCTGATGTTCATTTCATAGTTTTTTTAATACAAACGTCTGTTTCCTGAAGTAGTTTTAAGTTGTGTGTACTTTTAAAGGTTAGCATGGCTTTAAAATTTGTATCATGGTTGTCACAATTCCTGTGCCAACATAAGCAGTTTAATTTTATGTTAAGTATTCCTATAAATTTCTCTGTCTCTTAGAGAATTAATTTTCCACTTTTACTAGCATATTGCATATCTTAAATGCTTCAAGTAAATTCATGCACGTTTTGTCAAATAGTGGTTTAAATAATGGCACTCCCCTTTCCTTTAAGCCAGTCTTATTCAAGTAAATAGTCTATTAGCAATTTTAATGTGGCACAGATGCATTATTGTCATAGTATCTGAGCCTGCAGGGTTTAACTAGGGGCATTATTAACTTTATGTCTGTATTTACAGTCATTTTAATCTTGCATTTATTTTTTATGCAACTTAATAATGTTATATTTCATTCATCTCTACAGGGAACAACTTTCTTTTCAGTTCTGGTCACTTCCATTTTGCTAGCAGGTGACTATATGTAAGGATCTCTTGAGATTACCACTACTCTTTTGTTTATTTTGTCAGTTGCATGTTATCTTTTAGGTATCTGTATGCAATGGTACATCGCTGTGTGTGTGTGTGTGTGTGTGTGTATGTGCACACACACACACACACACACACACACACACACACACACACACACACACACACACACACACACACACATATGCACACACGTACACACACACACACACACACACACACACACACACACCTAAACACACATACACATACAGATTCATTCAAGCCAAAGCGATCTCCACATCTCTTCTGTAACTAAAGAGTTTGTTTTCAACCATTTCATCCCTTGTGTTTGTGATTACTGTTTAAGTAACAGACCTCTACTGAAATATTTTTAGACACAGGATGAGAGAGAATTGTGTACTGTGTTGGACTTTAAATGTATCAATATATAATGGCAAGCCTATATGAAATGTTTTTCTATACTTAATAATAATTACAGTCACTACCTGAATACTGTTATCATCTCAACAATGAAACTCACATCCAAAAATCTGAAGGCTTTCTGATTGCTCTCAGTATTGCTATTACAATTACAGTTCTGGTATAAAATGATAGAAACATACCCAGCTGTTTAAGTCTAGTCTTAAATAAAATTTTAAATGGATCTACACATTTTATTATACTTTATTTAAAAAGGTTCAGTCTGATGTTAATATAATTTTTTTTATAATTCTATGTATGGTTTTCCTGGAACAATTAAACGGAATACACTGGCAATTAGGAAACAGTCATATTCAATATTTAACATGCTTTTATATCTCTATGACAGGAAAATGTTTAAAAAAGCAGTGTTTTTTTTTATAAACGTGGTACTTTAAATTATGATATCATAAACAAGTAGACATGATTAAAAACACAGTCATTATTAATATACAACGCATCATGTAAGACAAAAGATCAGTCTGCATAGTGAAGTAACATCCCAAGTGAATACATTACTATATTCAGTTCCATAGCTGAAGAACTATTAATATTGTTATCTTTCAGTTGGATTTCATTTACTAGAAGGAAAAAGGTTAAACAATTCTGAAAATGCAGTATCTTATGAGCATTCTTTTATAAATGTTGCACTCTACTATAAGAAACACACTTTGTAACAGGTGACATTTTGTTTGTGAGATACAGCTATAGAGTAATTTAAAATATGTCACTACTTATTAGTTATTTATCAAGTTTTTCAATATATAAGTGCAAATATTACTCATACATCACTGTGCTGCAATGTCTTTGTAATGAGATTCTGGCATTCTAATTCATCTTGAAATGTCTTGGCATTTGATTAATAACTACAATTTGTGAATACTTTCAAGTAATACAAATGCCATGTGTAGGTCCCACATGCCACAGTGAGATCAAAAAGAACATATTAGAATTTGAGAAACTGCAGTGCTACATATAAAAAGTAATGCTTTCCATTCTTTTGCAGGAAATTATAAAACACCGTATAAATATGAAGGCAGGATTATTTACCCTGAAATTCCATAGTAGTGTATAAGAATAAAATGTCCTCAAATTTCATCTCTGTATCATAATATAGAAACTTATGAAAATGTGATGCATACCAGGTTTTAAAAGAATATTTTTTAACTGATCACTTTGATAAGCACAGTGTGAACAAGTAACTCCAATTATTATTATTATTATTATTATTTTTATTATTATTATTATTATTATTATTATTATTATTACTACTACTACTGGTAATCATTTGGGTTATTTGCACCTGTAATATTCATGAGAGTCAAACCATAAATGTAGTCTGGACAGAAATTTTTTCAAAATGGTTAATACTTTATTGTTTGTGGCAAAGATTAGGCATTATTTTTTAATCTTAAGCAGGGATGAAGATGGTGACTCAGTTAACTGTATTTTGGGTTATTGTTCAGAGTGTGGCCAGTTTAGAATGTAGATACTCAGAAGGACTGATTCAGAATGTTGACAAGTCAAAATGTAAACAGATTTGAAAGTTGACAGATATAAATTGGATGGTATTAGGACTGAGAATATTGTTGTGTGAATGTTGGTGGGTTAGGGGAAAGGTTAAGTAAGTATTGTGCACATTTGTTGGTGCATGTATGTGTATCTGACCCTGTCTTGTGTAGTGGTGGTATAACAGAAAGGGGTTTACTAAGGTAAGCTGAAGTATTAGGATTGGGGCAAAGTTAGGGTTAAGATAGTATTAGTAATGTATTAGTACAAATGCATGCTAACCTATACTCTAACCTTAACCCAAACTCTAACCATAGCCCTAAATCTACACCTTAACTTAGAAAAACCCTTTCTGTAACACCAGGACTCGTCCTATGGTATTGGCATGGTTTATTTTATTTATTTATTTTCTTTTTTAGTATAAATTGATAAAAGAATTAGACCACATGTATATTTTGTTAATAATTTAATGTGGGTTTAGATGTCCATAATTTGATGTTTCTACATTTTGAACTCTATTATGTTGGTGTCAGTATTATGAGTGGATATACTCATATTTTGACAGGCATCAAGTATGAATGTTTAAGTAAACATTGAAGTTTATAGCTCAAAATTAAAACATAGAAATAATAGCAATGAAACTTGTAGGATGGAACACAGGAACTCAGCGGAAATACAGTGAATGTCTCAGAAATATAATTGTTTTCTAGAAATGTGGGCAAATTACATGAGAAGAAAAGATAGCACTGCTATCATTAACACAACAGATGTTTGTGTACTTAAAATATAAGAAACTATAGACTTCCTTATAAATTTATTAAATATGATAAAATAGAATTTTGTAGTAATCATTTCATCTGGTTAATAAAGCTTACCTTAGAAGGAAATTGATTTCAATCTTTAGACCCTACATATATGAAATCAATTCTAAAAACAGTTAAGAAATATGTTTTTAAAACACCCTTAATTTTAAAATGGAAATGTTTGTACTTTCCCAGCACACACACACACACACACACACACACACACACACACACACACACACACAAACCTGTAGATTTATGGAAACTCAGAACAATGTTAAAATAAATTTACAAAAATGAATGGGTTAGCATTATTGCCTGATTGCTTTGAAAAAGGGAAAGCTAAGTGAGCAGAATATTTAATGATAGATTTTAAGCTGGATGAATCTGGTAATCAGGTAATATTATCCATTGATAAGAAGTTGAATGAATTTGTAGGTAATATGAGTGAAGAGGACCAGAATACTATTCCCCATTATATCAGTATATGAGTGCTATCATCAAAGGTAAATTCACCTACAAAGAAAGCTTGTCTAAGCTATATAAGTTAATTATAAATAATAATAACTCTGATGCAAAATTCTGGAACTTTTTAGATAGGAGAAGATTGAGTGACTCAGTAGGTGATAAGAATAAAACTTTGCTACATATGTCAATCAAACATCTTCAACATTATAATGGAAAGTTTTTATGTGGAAATATATACATAGAATGTCTGTTACCACAATTTCTAAGTTTAGTCAAATGACTTTTTTCGTTTGGTGGTGATGCAGTAAAGATATAAAAGCTGATTGGGTACATATGTTTATGAATTGTGAAAAATTAAATGTTGATTGATAAAGGATAAGTATTTTTTAAGGGTCTGATATTTCTTTAACTAGATCTCTAACTTGAACAATACTAATTAATAGTTTGTCTCCTTTATCAGGAAAAAACAAACAATTGGATTAAAAAAAACAAAAAGAAAAATCTAGCAAAACTAGACTTTCTACTGTGTGATACCTTAAATCTCTTGTATCAGTGGCAATATGGGATATATGCAAATTACTCTTTAAGGATATCAGGTGTTTCAGCTAAATGACAATTCTGAATGTCCATGACTTTTTCTTTTACTTTTATTTTTAAGTCTATTTATGGACAATTTCAGGCCAATAAAGCCAAACCCTCTAGATGTGGACATGCATGTTTTTGCCTTCTTATGGCGTCCTCAGCACAGAATGGGAAAATACAGGCTATAAAGCAGCAGTGATTCCATAATGGGCAGTCAGGTCAGCCAAACTGATCTCATATCTAAGACTAGATAACAGAAGTTTAAAAAAAATGGTTTCTAGTTGTAGACTGCCTCAACTGCAGTAAGGCATATTGCATGTGTGTGTATGTGTGTGTGTGTGTGTGTGTGTGTGTGTGTGTGTGTGTGTGTGTGTGTGTGTGTGTGTGTGTGTGTGTGTGTATGTGTGTGTGTGTGTGTGTGTGTGTGTGCCTAAGATTAATAATCAAGTCAGAAAACCACTTTGGAAAAATAGGACAAAATAACGGTTTAAAATATGACAAATATAGTAGTAATGAATGAAACAGGGCAAGAAAACAAGTACTACAATGGGAAAAATCTATAGCTGATTATGTGACCAGATATCAATAGCAGGTCATCATTTTAGTTAATAACTTTAGATGTGACAGATGAGATAACTATATTACTGTTAGAATAGCATGGGTATCTGTACTATGGTAAAAACAGAAGCTACAGTCTGTAGGATTAAAAGGAACTCCACAATTTTAAAATAAATGTGCATTGACAATTAAATGTAGAGAAGTATAATATTTAGGAATTAGTAACAAACGTGAAAAAGATAGCTAATTAATTGGCTGAGGAGAAGAGTACCTCATGCTAATTGCAAAAGCACATGATATGTTGAAAAATAATATCCTGTTCTATAGAGGCTGTTCCAAGACTACGGAGAAAGCCTTGAGCTTTTACATAACTTTTTTAAACAAATTGTATTGTACATTAACACAGTATCATAAGTTAAAACAGTAATTTCTTGCATAATACACAGTCCACAAACCATCAACCTTAAAACTGATGAAAATATAAAAATATATCATTATCATATCTGATAATATAACAATAGATAATCTATATTCAATATATGAACCAATTCTATCCTAAGAATCTAATAACCACACTTAATAGCCTGATAAGACATTCCAAGAAAAAATTAAGATACAACAATACTTGTTGAGTTGCTCAAACTCAAAGTTCTTCATGGAAGTGTATAGGCTATGAACATAGCTGAAGAGGTCAGGAGAAATGTCATATTTGACCCAGTTCCAATGTTTAAATAAAATGGCTGCCACAACCAAGGTTGCATGAAAGATGCACTTCTGCTCATTCCTAAAAGAATAATAACTCTGGCAGGATATATCTAAAAGCCAGAAACAGGTCACCATAATGGCAGGGATAGGCTTTCTCAATGCCCAAGCAAAGGCAGAGAGGGTTCTGTACTATAGAAGCTTAGTAAAAGGGCAAAACCATAACAAATGTATAAAGTTCGCATTTTCAATATTACATCTACAACACAAGCTTTCATTAATCTGGGCTAGTGATAAATGACAGAAATTAATATTTTTAAATGTGAAAATTAGAGAGGAATATGTCCACCCTAATCTGCAAGCACAATTAAAGCCTTATGTGATACTGACTCTAAAATGTTACAGTGTAATAAATGTATCCATTTTCACCTGTCCTGCTTAAAGGCATTGGGCATTGGTATCCTATTCATCCAACAAACAGTAGAATATCAAAAGAGCATGGAGTCTAGGAAAGAGGATATCAGACATGCATACCACTTAAAGACCACTAGTGCCACCTTTTCTACATGCAGCAACACTATAGCTGATCAATTGAAGGCATCACTGCCACAGTAGACATTGATCTGCACCTTTGGTCCAACATCTCAAAAGGGGGAGGGGGCCCTCCAACATCCGAGGGAATAAGTCAACCTAAAAAAATATCCCATTTTGAATACAGCTGGGGCAAAAAGCAGAATCCCAATTAATCAAAAATCCAATGTTGCCCTAAATCCAGTTGCAGTGATGAATACTTTCTCTAACTACCTTCCATGTGTAATATAATCCTCCTTATCCTACCATCAAGGCGACTTGTATCCCAGACTTTCCATTTCTCTTTTTATGATATAATCTGGTTTTGTTGATGAAAAAGCACTACAGAAAAGACCCAGAAGGGAGAAGGGAGATATATTGCTGCTACCTGCATAGTAAAATTAGCTGCCTGTCAATAGCATATAAGTTCAAAAAGCCCTAGTCTTCCATATCATGTAGAAGACATCATTTTTTTCCTGGGAATTTTGGGATGCCTAAAGACCCAGATAAAATCTAAAATGTATTTTTGCAGCATAATTAAAATGGATTGAGATACCAATACTGGAATAGCTATAAAAAAGCCTCTCAATGCCTTTCAAACCTTACATTGATCAATGCAGTAAAACATACTCTCAATGCCTTTCAAACCTTAAATCAATTCATGCAATACAGGTGAAAGATGGCCCACATAAATGTTTTAATATGATTGGGCTACATAAATACTTAAATGGTGATTAGAAGTTTTCTACTGAATGTTAAATGTCATATTTTAGAATCATAGGTTTTATCTCATCATGTGCCTCATCTGATGTGAAAAAAAACAGTCTTATGCTAGTTTAATCTTTAGCCCAGAGAGACTACCAGTTCTATGCAACATTATGTACATCTGGTGTAACATGCTAGGGGGTTGTAAAACCATATGATGGAGTCATCTGCAAGCCACATGTCTGCACTGAAGATTCTGGATTTGTCTGGATGAGAGCAGTGTTGATGCATAAACAGACTAATAGCAAGTGAGATAGTGGACAGGTTTGGTGAGAACCTGAGCGTACCTCAAAGAGAAAAGAACATGCATTTTGGGTAACTACCTGTGTGAGAAGCTATGTATATAACAGTTAACATTTAATGAAGAGATTATATATGTCAAAAGCTTGGAGCATTTGCCTTGGGAATTTCATTTGATGGAAATCAAAGGCTTTATAAAAGACAAAAAATATGCAACTTGAGGGTTGCTATCAAATCTAATCAGTTGGTGAATATTATAGATACATCTAAGATGTCCTGCGATACTCTGACTACCCTTTATGAATATTTGCTGCATATATTATTTGGACATGTTTTAAGTCAGACATTTTGGATAGTATTTTAGTCTCAACAGGCAGTAATAATACTGACCCATAATGTCAAGGGTCCAAAGGATCCTTGCTTTCTTTTAAAAACATCATTACTTTGGGCACTCCTAACTGATAAAACAGCTATTCTTTCTTCAGATTGTTTAAATAGAGTGAATATGGATTGGGAGACAACTCATTTGCTAAAGATTTATATAGCTCTGCTGGCAGGCCAGGCACAGGGCTTTCCCTGATTTTGCATCATTGATTCCCTTGTGAATTTTGCTGATCAAAATGGGCTTCATCAATTTAGTACCAGGCTGTTCTTCCAATGTAGGCCAATTATTCTTCACCACAAAGATCATCCATTCATTCATGTTAAATGCAGACTCTGCCTGATGACTTTTATGCAAATAGATAGTTATATATTCATTAATGGTTAAAGCAGAGTGGCATATATTGCCCGTCTCATCCCATAAAGATTGAATTGTTATCATCTGTCTCCTCTTCTTAAGCCTCTGAATGAACAGTTTTGTTGAAGTAATCTGTTTGGCTCAGTAAAATAATTTAATACTCTCCCTTCTTTGGTTCATAGGTTCATAAGTGTGTACTAGGCTAATGGCCCTAGAGCCTTTACAAGCTTAGCCCATAGAAGTGCCCTGTCACTAATCCAAATGTGACACTCAATCTCTCACTTAGTGCCTCAAGTCCTTAAACAATGATTTTGAGGGGATTGATTGGGAAAGATTACTACAGTGATTTGAGAGTATTGATAGAGTATTGATCAGTAAGGACTGTCTCTTTATTTTCCTGGTTTTTGAGATACTCTTGATTAAACTGATCCTGCTATTTGCCAAGGTAACAGAAAAACTCAAGAATATCCTGTTTAAAGGTCTGCCTTATTTGCCATTCCCTAAATTCACTCACCTTAAAGTAAAGTAGTATTGACTGTGGGTTGATAAAGACTGATGAGGCATATGCCAGGGAAGGGATATGGTAGGTAGTAGCATTGGCCTTCTGTGCTTGATCAGACAAAACATTTTGAACTGAAAGAGTACAACTAATCTTTTAGTTTGAACATGGTTTGGTGTGGTCATTAATGTGCTATCAGATGATAGATAGGAAAGTAAGTTGTACTGTGTTGGCACTGATTTAGGTATATAGACCATAAGTTTTGTTTTATGGGAGATTAAGAATCCAGATGCCAGATTTCAACAAATGTGATGAAATGCTCAGTGACTTTTTGAATTCAGAGATAGAGGCTGCTCAACAGATGATGGTGTAGTCAACTGACTACTGGATCAGAGTGAAGATGGTTAGCACATTGCGCAGATTGTTGATGGATATATTTAAGAAAGTAGACCAAGGAATGATCTTTCAGCAACACTGACTGGGACAGAAGAGTTCTGTGGTGAAGGTAAGATTTGAACTACAAGATTTTTTTGTCTAACTAGATACTGTTTGATGGTTTTGACGGGAACTTGTTGAAGTAGATTTTTTCAGTATGGCATGTAGAAGTTGGAACTGAATTTGTGCTGTGGTTAGAGTTTGAGAGAGAGAGGCAATGATACAAAAAAAAAAGTTTGCATTAAAAGTACAAGCTACACTGAAGTCAGATTCGGTAGATAGAGGATTAGGTTGTGAGGGTTTTCCTGCTTTTAAAAATTAAGAAATGGTAGAACAGAACAGTTTGGGGATTTGAAGTGTTCATTCTACTGAGAGGTGAAATAAGTATTTTACTGAATTTATCAGTGCTTTGGCTTTATTACACAGGTGACAGTAATATTGAAAGCTGTTTGTGGTCATATCCTTTTTCCAGGTTTTCCATGATGTATCTTAGAGATGAGTGAGTTGCTTGGTGGATAGTGTAAGCCAGTGACTGCATTTTATTTGATTCTTTTGTACTGAAGGGTGACATGAGAATTTAAGATGCCTGCAAAGTATTATTAAAGTAGTGTACATCTTCATCTCATAAGAGTGCTGGTCATAAGCCTGAAGAGATACAAGAAATGAATTGAGTTGAATTTAAATAAATTCCTGACAGTCGTATAGATTGTTAACTTGGGTAGAGAATGAAGAACAAATATTTGTTTGTAGTCACTTCTGGGTATCTGGCAGAACAGCTGTATGAAAGATGGCACCTAAAGTATTAGTTAGGATCTAGTCTAATATAGATTATTAGCCTGCATGTTTATTATGCTTAGTAGTGAAGTTAATTAATTCAGTAAAAGTGAAAAAGATTATGCAAGGAGGTTGATCTGGGAGTGTTGTAGAAGATCAAATAAAATTTCAACACTTCAATGGCTTCACCTGGTATATTTGAGGAAAACCAGTAGAATTTATTTTTTTTATTTTTATTTATTTTACATTAGTTTACCAGGAAATTCCGACTGGATGCAGGTCCTTTTTAAGCGGATGCCCAGAGAAAAGCTCCACATCACTACATGGTAAATAGAGATCCAAAGTTGCAGCAATAGTAAACAACATTGCAGGTTGTTGGCTTTAATACAATAACAATATACTGATTATTGACAGTATATACAGTAAATGTTGCAAGTTAAGATAGTTTCTTGTCATTTATAATATTAGTAACAAAGTTGTCAGACAAGATTTTAAAGTATGTAAAGACAACTAGTTAAATTCTGATTGTGGTTAGTAGTGGTGGTAGTATAGTTGGGTTAAGAGTCTAGTTGGGGGGGGGGTAAGGGTGGGGTGATAGTCTGGATTAGAACAAGGACAGAGCCAGTGCAAATTTAAGTGGAATTTGAGTGCAGTCTTGAAAAGACTGCTGGAAGGTAGATTAGTTATAGAGGGTGGAAGATTGTTCCAAAGTTTAGATATGGTACATGAAAATATGGCTTCTCCTGCTGAGTTTTTGGGTTTGATAACAGTGAGTTGTTTTTTGTTGTTTGATCTTCGGGGCCTAGTGGAGTGATAGGGTTGGAGAAGGGTTTGAAAGGAAGGGATGTTATGGGTGTGGTTAATAAGTTTATGAGCAAGGGTGAGTTGATTAAAGTGAAGGAGTTGTGGGAGTTCTATCCAGTTTAGTTCTTTAAGGGATATACAATGATGGCTGTGGTAGGAGGCTCCAGTGGCAAATGCAGCAATTTTGTTGTAACACGCATCCAGCTTGTGTATGTCTGTCTGTCTAAGGTTGCTAAGTATGGGGGATGCATAGAGTAGGGTAGAGATTAGCTGGGAATTGGCTATGGAGGTTCTATCCACCTGGGTTAGGAATTGGTGGCTTCGATATAATGCACCAAGTTACTTGTAAACTTTTTTTATTGTGAGAAATATGTGGGTCTCAAATCTAAGTTTATTGTCTATTTCCACACCAAGTAATTTTGTGTGTTCTGATAGAGAGATGATGGTATTGTCTTTGGTGAGAATGTTGAAGTGGGGGGGTGTTTTGGGTAGCTTTGGAAGGTTGGAACACAAGATGTTTTGTCTTACTTGGGCTGAGTAGGAGCTGAGCATTGGATAGCCAGCTTTCTACAGAAGAGAATGATTTCTATGTGATTTGGTGTAGTTCTGGTAGAGTGGGGGCAGAGCAGATGAGAGTAGAGTCATCTGTGTACTGTATAAGAGCTGCTTGTGTGGTGGTAGTATGTAGGTTGTTAGTGAAAAGTGAGAATAGCAGAGGGCCAAGAATAGACCCTTGGGGAACTCTGAGAGTAACTGGGAGGCAAAGTGATAGGTTATCATCCCAGATTACTGATTGCTAGCATCCGTGTAGACAGCTGTGGAACCAGTTGCAGGCTGATTCTGAGAAGGAGAGGTTGGGGAGAGTAGAGAGTAGTAGCTCGTGAGATACCATGTCAAATGCCTTTGAGAGATCTAGAAATACGGCAGTAGAGAAGAGGCCATTGTTTTTGTGATTAAATATAGTGTTGAAGGAGAGCAGAGCGGAGGTAGTGCTGTGATATGGCCTGAAAGCATGTTGAGTTTTGGAGAGGAGATTATTAGCTAGGAGGTAGTTGGAGACCTGGATGTTGATACATTTTTCAAGTATCTCGGAGAGAGGTGAGAGGATAGCAATGGGGTGGTAATTAGAGAGGTCGGTCAAGGGGGTGCCTTTGTGGAGGGGAATGATGTAGGATATTTTCCATAATAAGGGAACATAACCTTCTGTTATGGAACAGTTGATTAGAATTGAAATTGGGTAGGCTAGTGTATCAGCTGCAATTTTCAAGTATTCAGAGGGGAGGTTGTCAGCTGCGAGTTTGGTGGGTTTAAATTTTGACAATAGTCTTTTTATGTTGGAGGTAGGTACTGAGGTGAAGAAGAAAAGAAGAGTGGGGTGTTTAGGGTTAGGAGTTGGGGGGTTGTTGTAGGGAAGTGTTGCTTGTTGAAATATATTATAGTTTCAGTGAAGTGTTTGTTGAAGGATTCAGCAATACTGCTGGAGGAGGGGGGACTGGACGGCTGGGGGTATCAACCTTTCCTGGGAGGAGGATAGTGTTAGTAGTGGACCAGAATTGCTTAGGGTTGTGGTTGGTAGAGATTAGGGTGGATTTATAATAGAGGGATTTGTCTAATTTTATTTGCTTTTTGGCTTTATTGTGCAGTTGAAGGAATGATTGCCTATCTGAGTTATTTTTTGTTAGTCGCCACTGCTCCTAGGCCTTATCTCTGGATTTCATTAGGATTCTGGTGGTCTTTTGTAACCATGGGGCTTGCCTGGATCTGACTTTGGCATTTCTTACAGGAGCATGGGTGTTTAGGATGGAGAGGAAGGTACTGTTGAAGAAGTGGACCGCCTCATCTAGGTAGAGGTATCTTAGTGGTGACCAGTTAATTTTTTGCAGGGAGGAGATGAAGAAGTTGGGGTTGAAGTTGGACTTGTTCTGTATTTGCCTGTGGATAAAGTGCTTGGGATTGTTTGTGTGGTGCCGAATTAGGAAAGTGGGGAAGTGGTCACTAAGACTGTCAGGTAAGCAGCCTGCTAGGTAAGAGAGAGGGGCTTTGTTGACTAGGATCCAGTCAAGTAATGTATGATTGTTAGGGTTTTTGTTGATTCAGGTAGGGCATTGGATGTGTTGCGTGAACCCATGGAGATTAAGGTGAATGGCCTGGAGATTGTTATTACAGGATAGCCAGCTGACGTTAAAGTTGCTGAGAATGATGGTTTCCTGCAGTAGAGATAGAGTAGCCCAGTTTAAGAGATTATCTAGGGGTGTAATATTTTGCCCTGGTGGGAAGTAGCATCCTATGATATTGATTGTTTTGTTTGGGTTTAGTTTGAGATTGGCATAAAGGATTTCTTCATTGTTGTGTTTAGGGGCAGATGTGTCCAGGAATTGTTTGCAATATGTTAGAGTTGGAAATGCTAGAGGGTAGGATGTAGTGAACTGTTTTTGCATTGTTAATCTTTAGGAGAGAGATCAGGATTTTTACTTTTGAGAAACATAAATGTAATTTTAGTTGTAAAAAAAGATGGACATTATTTTGGTAGAGTACTGCTATACCATCCCCTTTTTTTGTTAGTGTAGTCAAGGCATAGTAAGCCCTAAGTAGATGGTAAAATCACTCAATACGCTATATTGGTTTTAAAGAGTTATGGTTATAATGTCGGGATTGTTTGATTCAATCCAGGAGTCAGGATTTTATCACAAATGCTGTGAGCATTTTGATGAAAGTATTTTATTGCCTTGATGCTAGTTGAATGTTTGTGTGATGTATTGCTTGTTCACTGCATGGGTGACCCCGAGTTTCAGTAGATATCACAACTGCATAGAAGTTAATCAAAATTAGAAGGCAATATAACTGAACAATCTGTTAAATTTATTAGATTGGTAACAGTCAGAGAACTTGTGATGTTGGGAATATGGGATAAGATAGTAAAGTCTTAGAAGGTGACAGAAACTGCTATGAAAAAAGTTGTGGAGTGATAGAGTAAGACTGGATGGGAAAGGAATTATCAGTATTTTTAGATTTGGTATTCAAGGGCAGAGTAGGTAATGTGCTAGTTGTTGAGCATAGTAGGGATGAAAATAAAGAGTATTTAAGGGCATGGACTATAATATTATTTGGATTAGACTTTGTGAAGAAATTGGCACGAGTGAGGAGATAACCAAGAACTATGCTGGTAATGTGTCAAGACTAAGCTAAGTACTATAGCTGGAAGAAAAAGGTGTTGAGATAGTAGGCAGAGGAAGGAAGAGTTTGATAATTACTTGGCAGAATATTTTATTTTCTGAGGTTTTAAATGGTTGATAAGTAAACGGGAGAGTGGCTGTTTAAGTATAAATATTGAGCTGGGGAGGGAATTGGGGTAGTCTAGATGACTGGAACAGGTTGCATCAGCAGAGGGCTAATGCTTTCCACTTACATAAGCTATCTGTTTAACCAGTATTGAAGTGGATATGTTAAAAATGTGTATCCAAAAACAAATACAAGATTGGTGTAGAATGCAGTTATAATATGCAAAAAAAAAAAAAAAAAAAAATTCTACCTTTCTGTATATTGAAGAAGCTAGAAGGAGTTGGATTTAATTGGGTATGGGATTAGAAACATGATTTTAAAAATAGAGCCACAACAGCTATACTACCTGGAGAGCAACAGGCTGAGGGGAGGGGAACTCAGGTGGTGCAATGAAACGTAGTCGTTCCTCCCAAATACCAATGAGGTAAAAATGGGCAGAGAGAGAGAGATTGAGAATGAGAAGTTATTGTTACTCTTAATGCTTGAAATGGTCACAGCTTTTAATTTTACTGTTATGGGAGCGGTGTTTATCTGAAGTCTGTTAAGTCTACCAGAAGGCTGGTGACAATAAGCTTCATTAGTTGTAGGCTAGGCAGTCCTTTAGTATTGTTTGTAAATGGTTGGAAAAGTCTCAGCTGAGGAAATGTTTATCACCAGATGAATTTTTGCTCTGCTAAAGTAAAATCTGACAAATTGTTAAATTAGAGTCAACAATAGCAGTGCAAATATCTGTAGGGTGGAGGTGTAGTTGGGGGTGGGAGCCTTCCAGCATAAGTTCATGGGTTCACAGGTGATTATTACACTAATGGCACAAGATCCTTTACAAGCCTAGTCAATAATACAAAGGATATGACGATATTAAACCTTAATTACCCAAATATGGGATGGGGTAGTATCAAGTAGTGGGTCTTTGGGTGTTGGAACCCTGAGCCATTTCATACACTGCTTCTGTCCATAACGGACTTGGGCAGCACACTGAGGGATGGCTCCCCATCCAAATTTTTTTGAAGGGAGTGAAGGATGGGCTTTGTTTTATGAAGATGGAAAGTTTATTCCATAGATGAAGTGGCCTTTGGGATGCAAATCTGTCTCTCCAACAAGTTCTGTTAGAGTCACAAATAAGGTTCAGGTCCATGGAACTCGTAACCTTCATGTAATTTTTATTGCAAATATGCAAAATTTTCATCCAGACTAGATCAAGCTTGTATGTGAGGCATAACTTCTCCTTTCAATAAATGATATGAGATAGAGTAAAGGGATAGGGACTTTAGTCGGTCTGCATAAGACATGTCATACGCTTTGCATTTTTTTAATGAGAATCCTTTGGGCTGCTCGAATTTCTTAGTACATGCAGAAGGGAACATTGTAGTCAAATATGGGCCTGATAAGGGCCAAGTACAATGGTACTATGACTTCTTTGATCTTAATGCCATGCCTTTATTTATAAGTTGAGCCACACACAGGGATTTCCTTACTAACTTAGCTATGGTGGTCAACGTTTAGGTTACTATCTGTGTTCTTTGGTCCCTCACCACTGAGTCTAGATTTGGGGTTGTGCTATCAATATTAAAATGTGTGGGGATATCTAATTTATCAAAAGATATGATTACTCATTTTTTATTATTTTGTCCCAGACTATGGTTTTGGCACCAGTCATTTGTCATTTTTAGGCCTATTTGTAGTTTGTCAACATCATTTGGGGATTCAGTGATTGCTCCCAACTTACAGTCTTCAGCAAACTTGGTAAGCTAGAGGTCCTCAACACTGGCCTTCACCTCAGAGAAGTATATGACAAATGAGAGATCCCAGCACTGAGCCCTAAGGGGCACCGCTAGTAATAGGTTTCTTATCAGAAGTGGATTCACCTATCGGAAAACATATGTCCTCTCAATGAGCCAGTTTATTCTTAACTTAGTAAGTTTATCTATGATCCCCAAGTGGTGGATTGTTTTGAAAGCTTTGGTCAGGTCTAGATTAGCAGAGTGCATCGTTTTACCCTCATCCATGGCCCTGGTGAATTTCTTGAAGAAATTCACCAAATTGAACAGGCAAGATCTCCCATTGACAAAGCCAAATTGGGTCTGGTCCATTGTTTGGAGAGTTCCTATGTTGTTATTGATCAGATCCACGATAATTATCTCTATGACCTTGCAAATAAGACTTGTCAAATTTATGTGTCTGTAGTTTCCTGGGTCAGTTGATAGACCCCCTATTGTGCAGAGGAAGGACGACTGCAATCTTCCATTCTTCAGGGACAAAGCCCATCTAGAGGGTATGGCTAGAGTGTTTCTAGTGGCCCTGATAGATTCTCTTTTAAGCTATTTAAGAAGTGCCTGGAATGTTGTTGGGACCCATGGAGGCTGTATTTTTGACATTAGCAAAAACAGTAAGGACCTGTTCCCTAGTAATGACCAGTAGAGGGATGGTTGTGGGTATTTCTTTGGGTGTGGTAGGATGTCATGGGGGGATATCAACTGAAATTGTCAGCAGGTCGATTTAACCAGCTCTCTAATTTGTTTGTTTGGTAAGTGTCTTTTTGCACTGTTTTATCTGTTCCTTCATGGCTTTGGAGAGTATTTTTACCCTTTGTTGAATAGCCTATTTATGCTAGGGGTCCACCGAGGTTCATAGGTTTATAGGTTCATAGGTGTGTGTTAGGCAAATGGCCCTGGAGCCTTTACAAGCCAAGCCCATAGATGTGCCCTGGCATTGTGCCTCCTGACATTAGTTCCCTCTATCAGGTAGAGCCATTGCAGTGATCACCAGGGTGAACTTTCTATTACCCATCCACTCATCAAGATTTTTCTTGAAGAGGGGCAGCGAGGTGGTCAGTTTGACATGTATGTAACATCTATTCTAGAGCATGGGCAGTCTCTTGGTGAGGAACCTGTCTCTCCAGCATGTTCTGTTGATTGTGGTAATGAGGTTGAGGTCTCTGAACCCTGTGGTGAAGAGGGATTGGGATTTCTTTACATGTAGCATTTCTAACAGGGTTGGGTCAGACATGGCTTTGTAAGTCAAGTAAAGATCGCCTCTAAGTAGCCGATATGAGACAGAGAATAGCCGTAGTCTTTTGAGTCTGTCCATGTAGGACATGTGTTTAATGCCTAAGATCCTCTTCATGAGGTACTGCTTTGACCTCTCCAGCTGTTGCAGGTGTCTAGTGAGGTACATGCCAAATAGGGCATTATACTCAATGATTGGTCTAATGAGGGAAGAGTAGAGAGAGAAGATGACCTCTTTCTTCCTGAATGCAAAACACTTGGTAATGAGATGTGCCACATAGAAGGACTTTCTGACCACAGTGGCAATGTGGTGGTCAAAGGAGAGTTTGCTGTCAACCTGCATTCCCAGATCTCTTATAACACCTTCAGTCTTCTGTGGGCTCCCAACAATATGATAATCAGTGGGAACTGAGTTTTTACCAAAGGGGATGATGACACATTTTTTGGCATTAAGCTTAAGGCCATGGTTTTGACACCATTCATTGGTCTCAGTAAGGCCTTTCTGTAGGATGTCTGCATCACTTGAGGAGTTAATAATGGCTCCCAGCTTGCCGTCCTCTGTGAACTTGGTCAGCAGAGTCCCTTTGTCTTAGCCTGGGCTTCTGAGAAGTAGATGCTGAACAGGAGAGGATCCAGGACCGATCCCTGCGGGAATCCATTCATGACTGCTTGGCAGTCTAACTTGGAGTCTACTACTTTCACACTGCATGTTCTATCTGTGAGCCAATTTGCAACCCACCTAGTGATATAGGGGTTGATGCCTAATTTGGTGAGTTTATCAATAATTCCCAAGTGAGGAATGGTGGGTCTATGTCATTAAATCAAACTTTCAAAATGTCGAACACCATATGTTCGAACTTGGAAGTTTGAAATATGACATTGAAAACTCAGAACAGCAATTTTTTTCCCAGGGGAAATGTTTTGCTGTTCTGGAAAACACACATACAGCACAAGCACAGCAAAAACCTAATAAACCTACACTACACCTTACATACACAACTATCTATGCATTAACCCTAACCCAAGCAGTAACCCTAAGGTCCGTCACACTTGCCTTACCCGCACCCTATCCCTAAAGTCCGTCACACTCGCACACCTAACTTACCTGCACCCTAACCCTAAAGTCCATCACAGTCTCACATGTACCTTACCCGCACCCTAACCCTAAAGTCCATCACACTCGCACACTTACCTTACCCGCACCCTAACCCTAAAGTCCGTCACACTCTCACATGTACCTTACCCGCACCCTAACCCTAAAGTCCATTACACTCGCACACTTACCTTACCCACACTCTAACCCTAAAGTCCATCACACTTGCACACTTACCTTACCCGCACCTTACCCCAATGTCCATCACACTCACATACTTACCTTAACCCAATCCGTAACTTTCGCACCAAACTGGAGAAAATGTCAAAGCCGCAGAAACAGCCTACCAATTTTTTTTTTCTGGGAAAGAATTTATATTTCTGCAGCTTCAACATTTTCATTTTTCGAACTTCCCCATTTGAACATCTAGCATTCAACATTCTGGACTGTCATTTAACTGAAATAGACGCAGAATGGTATCAAAGGCTTTGGCCAATATCAAGGCAGGCTGCGTGTACTGCCTTACCTTCATCCACAGCCCTGGTGACTGACTCAAAGAAATCAACCAGGTTGAGCAGGCATGATCTCCCTTTCACAAAGCCAAATTGCATGGGGTCTGGAGTTTGGAGATTTCCTATATCTTTGTTTATCAGGTCCATGATGATGCGCTCCATAGCTTTACATATCAGACTCATCAGGCTAATGGGGTAATAATTCCCAGGGTCTGTAGTTACTCCCCCTTTATGGAGAGGGATGACTGTAGCAGTGCACCATTTGGTAGGGACAAAGCCTGAGGTGAGGCTATGACTGAACAGGGCACACTGATATGGTGCAAGTTCGCTTTGTAGTTCATGTAGAACACAGCCTGGGATATTATCGGGTCCCATGTAAGCTGTATTCTTGGCCTTGAACAATGCAGCTTTAATCTGTGCTGCAGTAATGCTGGGTGCCATTCTTTAGGTATTGTGATTGGTCCTTTGGGGGGAGGGGTAAAGTTGGCACTGAATCTGTCGGCCAGTATGTTGGCATTATTTGTTGTCTCAGTATAGAAGGTACCATTGTGAAGTAACTCAGAGCAAATCTGGGTATTGCCGTGGCGGTTCTTGATATAACTATAGAAGGCTTTGTGATTGTTTTGAGTATCTGCAGCAATTCTGACTTCATAGCTGGCTTTAGAGGATTTGATGAGGGTTCTCAACGTTTTGTTGAGGCTAATAAGGGAATTTTTCCAGTCTTGAGACTTCACCTTTTTCTGCAACAGTTTCTTCCTTCTGTTGCAGAATTTATTAATGGCATGGGACCACCAAATTGGCTTCCATTTTTTGGAGGAGAGCTTCTTGGGTTCTTTTGGGTATGGCTAGTTCCATGCATTTATTTACATGTTCATACAGTGCATTGGTGTATGATTTGGCAGTTATGCAGCTATTTTCCATTGGCATTAGGTGCTGTGAAGTTAGCAACCTCTGTTTTTAGGAGATCAAAGTCAGCTTTGGAGAAGTTTTTCAAGGTGGCTACATTTGCGGGGGGTGTGGGTGAGATGTGGATTTCCATGGTGATTAGTTTATGGTCAGGTCTGACCAGGGAGGGATTGACTACTGGTGTAGAGCAATGGTTGCCCATATTAGTAATAACCAGGTCAAGGATGTTGCTTCCTCTAGTAGGGGTCAGAATCAGCTGGTCCAGGGCATTAGACTTGATGAATTCCAGGAAGCGTTGGGCCAGTATATTGGTGCTTGAGTAGTTCTCCCAGTTGATGGAGGGGTAGTTGAAATCTCCTAGTATGAGAGTAATGGGTTAGACCTTGATAGATTCCAGGGTGCTTAGGAATGTGGAGTGAGGGCCTAGGGAGATTGCTGGGGACCTATAGCAGGTTATGACCTGGATCACCATCTTACCCAAACATTACCCAATGTTAGTTGTACCTCAAGTATCTCAGATGCGTTATGCTGGGCTACTAGTCTGGAGATGTGAATATCCTTTATGAATATGGAGACACCACTGCCTTTGTAGCTACAGTCCATGTTTTCAGGGTGGAAAGGTGTGGAATGAGTTATAGCCTGTTAGTGCAGGGGTGCTTTCTGCTGCTTTAAACCTGGTCTCCGTTACAGCACAAATGTTGATGTTCTCCATTTTGAGGAGTGCTTCGAGTAAGTGCATCTTGAGATTTAGACTTCTAGCATTGAGCAGCATGACCCTCAAATTGCATTTATTTATAGCTGTTACAGTGGAAATTTGGTCTTTGGAACACTTCCTAAAAAAGGCACTATAGAGGTGGCAAGAGCCTTAGCCAGTACGTGGAAACCCAGAGGTGACAGATGCAGGCCCTCTCTGGCAATGCATCGAGGTCTGTCAGTCATGTCATCCCAAGGAGACAGATACTGGATCCCCTTAGAATGACACTAGAAACTTAGCCAATTGTTGAAGTCAGTCATTTTTGGTTTGTACTGCGGTATCATTCTGGGTGATGGTAGGATACTGCTCATGGGCTAGTGTCATACTTGCCTGGGCTACATAATCCGAAAGCTCCACTACATCTCTTTTCATGTAGTCCAGGGAGGTGCATCTCAGGTCATTCACACCCACATGGACAATGACAAGAGTCATACTTGTCATAAATCCAAAAACGACTACTGGAACCACGACACTTGTGCAAACACAGATTTATTGAAATAAAGCACTTTTCGTCTCGACAATAGTAGACTTCCTCAGACAAATGACATAAAAATTTCCTTCATTTAAATACAAGTCAACTGGCTCTAATTAAAAACATTAAGCCTATCAGCATACTCTTTTACATGACATCACTAAATACAAATCTATGTACAGATTATACACAAAATTAAAGAAATAGTCCGCTGTCATCTTTCTTTTAAAATAAATAAATAACTTCACTTATAAATTAATGCAAGTTATAAAAGTGTGTATGTGTAACTAATCTACATCATTTACTTTGTTTGGAGAACAATGTGTTTAAATATATTTAAATTTAAATTTAAATGTTCTCCTAATGTATTAAGCTTTTCAGCTTCAAAATACACACGATTGAAGTTACTTCATTTAAACCTAGAGGGGCATAAGAATTCAGTCGGAGTTGCCAGAGAAGCTTATGCTTCTCTAACAATAAATGTTGGGGGCCTCCTTTTATACTTGCAGGAACTTGACCTATCACTTTGAAAAGAAAGTGATGTGTGGGGTTCTCGGTGCAATGCCTAGCTAATGCATTTGTTGAAGTCTTTTTCCGAATATGCTAAGTATGCTCATATATTCTTTCCCTTAATCTCCTGTTGGTCTTTCCCACATAAAAAGCTGGGCAGACCTGACAGGCTGCTAGGTAAACCACAGATCTGGAATTACAAATATATCTACCTTCTCCAATTTATTTCCTGTTGCTATGTATTTGCAATAATTACAACTTTCATATTTATAGGTACCTTCTGTTCTAAAAAATGACTTATGGTCCATTTCTAAAATGTTTTTTAGATTCCTACCTTTTTTGTAAACAAGTTGTGGACCATTCCCTAGTTTCTCATGGACTTCTTGTTCTGTTGCAAACAGATTCCAATTTCTTCTTAAAATACCTTCAATTTCCTTAGCCTCTAGACAAAATGGAGTAATAAAACTAATACTTGGTTTCTCACTGATGACTTTACTTTCTGACTGGTAACTCAGTGCTAGATTATTAGATGGTACCACATCATTAACCTCCTCTACTGGGTGGACAGGGTGGGCAGACATTAGAATTGGTTTATAAAACCCTGTTCTCCTTTTATACTACAATTCATCTAAAAGGTCAAGCACTAAACTGTGTGGGTAACCCCGACTCAAAAACATTTGTTTTAGTGTTTCACATTCATCTAGAAAAGCACAGTCCTCTGTAACCATCTGTGCTACCCGGACAAACTGGCCTTTCAGCACTGATCTCTTCTGGTAAAACGGATGGCAACTCGAAAAGTGTAACATGGTATTGGAGTACGTTGGTTTACGATGTATTCTGTCCTCAAACCTTTTCTCCTCTGTATTTTTCTTTAACTCTACATCAAGGTAGGTTATGATGTTGTCATGATAAGTATGTGTAAAATTGAAGAAACTGGTACTGTTGTTTAGGTAGTCTAAGAAGTTCTGGGCTTCGTGTTCAGTGCCCTTGAACAGAATAAAAATGTCATCCAAAAACCTTGTGTACATCATTGTTTTTTCAGACCATTCTTCATTCATAAAAATGGTCTTGTGTTCCCAGTTCACTAGGACCAAGTTGGCATAGCTCCCCCCACATGGGGAACCCATTGCAACACCCACCAACTGTTTGTATATTTCATTATCAGACATTACAACGTTATTGTTCAAGATGATGTCCATAATTTCCTGAAATAATCTAACTTCTGTGTTGATTGCACTTTGGAATAGCAATCTTTCCACTACCCATTCTATTCCTTCTTCATGTGGAATGGAAATATATAAGTCCATAACATCAATTGTCGGGAACCTTACATCTTCTTGGTACTCGAGTTATTTTATAGCTGTCAAAAAGGACCAAGAGTCTTTACAGACTTGCTTTTCTTTGATCACATACTTCTTCGAAATGGAATCCACATATTTGGCACAAGCATAGGTGATGGAACCCCTAGCATTTACCAGTGCCCTCATTGGTGGATTAAGTTGGTCTTTATGTACTTTAGGTAAACCAAATAAAGTTGGGATTTTTGGACTTAAGCTGGTCAAATAATTAAAGGTCTCTACGTCAATCAAGCTTTCATTGAACAAATCATTGAAAAAGTTATGAATCCTTTTGTATGCTCCATTCATTTCATTGATGCTTGATTTACCATATGTATTACTGTCCAACACAGTCTGCATCTTTGACTTATAGTCATCAGTATCCATGACAACCAGCCCACCTCCTTTATCTTGTTTGTGTACATGCACAGGCAACTATTTAATTGAATTTAAGGTTTCAATTCCTTTTTCATCAAGGTTGTTCGACTTCACTTTTCTGTTGTTTCTCTGAAGGTGCCTCAAATTGACCTTGCACAGAAGTTTGAATAAAGTTAATAAAGGGTGCATTGGTGGGTTAAATGTACTAGATACCCTTAATTTGTCATTTATTTGGATGCTCTTGCCAAAGAGTAAAGAAAAGTTCAACTTTCGAGTGTATAGTTTAAGATCAATTAAAGTATCCGGTAATCTGAAGTGATGGTCAGGTACAAAATTCAATCCCCTACTAAAGATTTCACATAGTTCAGGGTCTAGATCAAAGTTTGAAAAATTGTAAATTTTAAAATCTCCACTTGCATTGAGTAAAACAGCATGTCATACTTGCACTTGTTGGGGAGTGACCTGAGTGCGTATGTTATGTGTCAGATTCTGGCACCTGATATACAGCCGACTGTTACCTTCTCCTTTTTCAACCTAGTGAGTGGGACATCTGTGTGATTCGCTATTGAGTCACCTATGATTAGTGTATTGGGCAATGTGTTTAGGCTTAGGGGCTTAGGTTGAGGGGCACACTGTGGAGGTGAGCTATGTGTCCTGTGGTCTGTGCTGTGTTGTGGTGGTCAAGTGTATTTCTGTCTTGGAAATCTCTACTGTTTGGGTAAATTTCTATTGAGAGCCTCTGTGAAGGTGGGTGTATGGTTTGTGCTTTTATGTGAGATATGTGATGGTGGGTGTTTTGGAGAGGTATGTGTTCCATGTGGTGTGGTGCAGGTGTTGACCTTCTTCTCTTGACCAGCTAGTCTGGTCTTGGCTGGAGACTGCGTAGCTTCCAATTTGGTGATATAAGTGCATCTCTCACAAGTCTGAGTGTTGGAAGGTAAGAGGAAGGGGCTGTCTGTGTACATGAGGCAGTTGCTACACTGCCTCAGAATGCCCAATTGCACCAGATTAATTGGAGAAAGCACAGGGAACTGCCATTTAATCATTTCAGGAGAGGTGGTCATAACTACTAAGTACTGGAACTATTTTTGTGAAGAACGACTAGTGCTGATGGCACTTAGGTGTACTACAATAATTGCTACAAAAACCTTTTGAAATGCAAAGCGATTAAGCTAATTGAAGAGCAAGAGAGAAAGAACTAGCAAGATTCAAGGGAAATACTCAAGAGCAGACTTTCTGGCACCAGTAAGAGTTTAGCTCAGCTCAGCGCCGCTAGGTGGAGCTTAAACAAGCGTAAACCAACGCAAACATGAGCTTTTAAAACAGAAAGTTGTAAGGGATGGAAAATTGCCCAAATAGCCAATAAATTACACTTTCCGGGCCAGAAACTACTCTTCTTGTGGTAGATAGGCTACCTAGTTCTTACCAGTCCAACTGATAAGCTAGAGGGCTTCCCTGCAACACAGAAAGGCTTGGGAGCTCAGAAGCTTGCAAACTGTCCTGGATACAGCAAATCTGTATCTGGACTATACTAGTTACCGGAAAGGTGGGAAATAAGCTTAGAACTTTTTTTTTTTTTTTTTTACAGAAAAGCAGCTAAAACAGCAGTAAAAATAATTCAAACACAGATCAAGCTAGCGCACTTGACTGTGTAGCAATATTAAAGCAAATAGAGTTTAAATAAATGCAATGAAATAAAACAAAATGACTAAAACAAGTGTAGAAAGCAGTAAGTTATGAAAAAATCAAAATGGAGGCACTTACAGTATATCTTTCCCCTTCCTGATGCTATTGCAGTCTGCAGCACACCAAAATTGGATCCACAGAGCTTAAACAAGTGCAAACCCATGCAAACGTGGGCTTTTAAGCCAGAAAGCTGAAAGGGATGGAAAAACTGCCCAAATGGCCAATAAACTATAGTTTCTGGGCCAGAAACCACTCCTCTTGTGGTAGCTAGGCTACCTAGTGATTACCACTCCCACTGATAATTTAGAAGGCTTCCCTCCAACACAGAAAGGCTTGGGGGGCTCAGAAGCTTACAAACAGTCCTGGATATAGCAAATCTGTATCTGGACAAGACTAGATACAGGAAAGGTGGGAAACAGGCATGAACACAAGCTTTTAAACCAGAAAGTTGAAAGGGATGGAAAAACTGCACAGACAGTCAATAAACTACAGTTCAGGCCAGACATCACTCCTCTTGTGGTAGATAGACTACCTAGTACTTAACACTCCCACTGAAAGGCTTGTGACCTAAGAAGCTTACAAATAGTCCTGGATACAGCAAATCTATATCTGGCCTAGACTAGTTACAGGAAAGGTGGGAAACAAGTGCAAACATGGGCTTTTATACCAGAAAGTTGAAAGGGATGGAAAAACTGCCCAAACGGCAAATAAACAACAATTTCTGGGCCAAAAAACACTCCTCTTGTGGTAGATATACTACCTAGTGCTTACCACTCCCACTGATAAGCTAGAAGGCTTCTCTCCAACACAGAAAGACTTGGGGGGGGGATTCCGAAGCTTACAAACAGTCCTGGGTAGAGCAAATCTGTATCTGGACTAGACTAGTTACAGGAAAGGTGGGAAACAAGCTTAGAACTTTTTTTTTTTTTTTAACAGAAAAGCAACTAAAACAGCAGTAAAACAATTCAAATGCAATGTAAGCTAGCACACCTGAGTGTGTAGCAGTATTAAAGCAAATACATTTTAAATTTTACTGCCTGCACTTTAACAAAGTTGTTTTTGTGTTTATATTACCTGTTTAACTGTTGTAGGCTACACACTCAAACATGATAGCAATTTCTGTGCATTTAAAGTGTTTTTTTGATTATATCTGCTTTATTTTCTGAAAAAAAACAAAAAAATATATATACTTGTTTTCCCACCTTTCTAAGCTAGTATAGTCCAGTTTTCAGGTTAGCGCTGAGTTCAGGGCTGTGTTACAAGTTTCTGTGTTTGCTCATACCTTACTTGGATAGAAAGAAGTTTCTCTGTTGTGAGAGACCGAGCTTTGAGCAGCCTATCTGTCCCTGGAGGAGTGGTTTCAACCCAGAAATTAGTAGTTTATTTGCCATTTTGGGCTAATTCCTATCTCTTTCATTCCTTTGCTATAAAACCCACATTTGCAAGGTTTTTGTGCATTAGCATTAGTATACAGCTCAGCAAGCTCCTGCCTGGTGCCCTGCAGAGTTCTACAGCCGCAGAGAGACAAAAGAGAGACTTTGGAGTGATTAAGTATCATTTTTCTGCATTTTCTTGCTGCCTTTAGCTAATTCCACCTAAAACTCAGATTTTCTAGAGTTTCTGTGATTTAAAAATCTTGTTTCAGCTACATATTGTACTTATTTTACTGCATGCACTTTAATAAAGTCATTTTTGTGTTTAAATTACCTGTTTAACTGTTGTAGGCTACACACTCAAGTGTGATAGCCATTTCTGTGCATTTAAAGTGTTTTTTGATTGTATCTGCTTTATTTTCTGAAAAAAAAAACAAAAAAATATATATACTTGTTTTCCTGCCTATCTACGCTAGTATAGTCCAGTTTTCAGGTTAGTGCTGAATTCAGGGCTGTGTTACAAGTTTCTGTGTTTGCCCATACCTTACTTGAATAGAAGGACGTTTCTCTGTTCACTGTGAGAGAGGGAGCTTTGAGCAGCCTATCTGTCCCTGGAAGACTGGTTTCAGCCCAGAAATTAGTAGTTTATTGGCCATTTTGGGCTAATTCCTGTCTCTTTCATTTCCCTGCTATAAAACCTGCATTTGCAAAGTTTTTGTGCTAGTATACAGCTCAGCAAGCTCCTGCCTGGTGCCCTGCAGAGTTCTAAAGCAGCAGAGAGACAAAAGAGAGACTTCCACCAAACACTAATACATGCGAGAGATGCAATTATACAGCCAAAC
Organism: Protopterus annectens; assembly: GCF_019279795.1. NCBI lineage: Eukaryota > Metazoa > Chordata > Ceratodontiformes > Protopteridae > Protopterus > Protopterus annectens. The sequence goes on along the minus strand of NC_056735.1, from coordinate 503,170,064 downwards.
TGGAGGCTAAGCTCTCTCAACCCAAGACTGGACCAGGCAGTCAAGAGAGAAGGGAATTACTTGCATCACACCTCCAGTCTCACATAGACCTATGACACCAGCACCGGCAAAAAACACACATAAATACATGAAAACATGCTCGGAGGCTCTAAATAAAAATCTGCAAAAGCAACAGAGACCTCAAAAGCAGGCATCCAAGCAACCTCCACCCCCCAACACAAACCATGAAACACAAACTTCACAAAACCAGTGTGCCACACAATCACAGCCCTTAAGGCAAAATAACATACCCAACACACTAGTAATAGGTGACTCTATAGTCAGGCACACTGAAGTCCCACTCACTAGGCTGAACAAGGAGAAGGTTACTGTCAGCTGCCTGTCAGGTGCCAGGATCCGCCACATAACACAAGCACTTAGGTCACTCCAGAACAAGTACAAATATGACTCTGTCATTGTCCGTGTTGGTTGAATGACCTGAGCCGTACCTCCCTGGACTACATGAAAAGAGACATGGACGAGCTCTCTGATCACGTAGCCCAGGCCGGTATGACCCTGACCCTGAGTAGCATCCTGTCCTTACCAAGAATGATACCACGGTATAGAGAAAAAAATATCAATTTCAACAAGTGGCTAAGCTTCTGGTGTCATTCAAAGGGGATCCAGTGTCTGTCCGCCTGGGATGACATGCTCGACAAGCCACAATGCTTCACTACAGATGGCATGCACTTTTCACCCTTGGGCTTTCGAATACTGGCCAAGGCTCTTGCCACCCCCATAGTGCCTTTTTTAGGCAAGGCTCAAAAGACAAACCCACCATTGTAAATAGCACAAGTAACAAAAAACTGAGGGCAATGCTACTCAATGCCAGAAGTCTAACCCTCGAAATGCACGCACTCAAGGCACTCCTCAGTATGGAGAAAATCAATATATGTGCAGTAACAGAAACCTAGTTTAAGGCTCCAGATAGCACCCCAGCACTACTGGGCTACAACTCATACCATACATTTCGGCCAGAAAACCAGGACTGAAATACAAAAGGCTGGGGAGTATCCATATTCATCAAGGATACCCACACTTCCAGGTTAGTGGCACAGCACGATGCTTCAGAGATCATCCACATGCAACTAACAATGGGCAAAACTGCTATTCAAATTATAGCTTGCTACAGATCACCCACCATGTCCCAGGACCCCCACTCCACATTCCTGGAAACACTGGGAAACATAAAGGCCCTACCAAACACCCTGATATTGGGTGATTTCAATTACCCAAACATTAATTGGGAGAATTACTAAAGTACAAACTCCCTTGCCCAACATTTCATAGAGTTTATAAACTCATCCTGGATCAACTGGTCAACACCCCCACCAGAGGTGACAACATATTGGACCTGGTCATCACCAACATGGGCAACTGGTGTTCCACACTGGAGGTCAACCCCTCGCTGGTTAGATCTGACCATAAACTAATGACTCTGGATATCCACATTCTACCACCACCCCCGGTCAAAGAAACCACCATGAAAAACTTTTCAAAAGCAAACTTCACGTTACTTAAGACCAAGGCGGGAAGTTTCAAAGCCCCCATGCTAAAGGATAACACTGTCCAAGCTGCAACATCCTTTACTAATGCACTCTATGGGCACCTACAAGAATGCATGGATTGTGCTATCCCAAACAAAACCAAGACTCACTCCTCCAAAAAAAGGAAACCAGTCTGGTGGACCCCTGCCATAAACAATCTATACAATAGAAGGAGGAAACTAGTACAGAAAAGAGTAAAATCCCAAGAAGTGAAGACATCCCTGATCAGTATCAGCAAGAAATTACATTCCCTCATAAAATCATCCAAGGCCAGCTTTGAAAGAAAAATTGCCATGGACTCCAAAGATAACCACAAGGCATTCTTTAGCTATGTCAAGAATCTAAGTGGCAATTCTCATATTTGCTCGGAGTAAGTGCAGAATGGCACAAAATACACTGTTCTGACTGATATAGCCAACATCCTGGCAGACAGGTTCAGTGCAAACTTCACCCCCCCTCTCACCCCCAAAAAGAGCCCATAACTATACCAGAAGAATGTAGTGCCCTTAAAATCATAGGCACTCAGGTTAAAACAGCTCTCTCCAAAGCCAAAAACACAGCATCAATGGGACCAGACAGTGTCCCAGGCTGCATCCTACATGAGTTCAAAGATGAACTAACCCCTCACCTAAACACACTGTTTAAACTCAGCCTCTCCACAGGCTACATGCCCACAGAGTAGTGCACAGCAACAGTTATTCCGCTTCACAAAGGTGGAGCCACAATAGACCCCAGAAACTATCGCCCTATAAGCCTGACTAGCTTGGTCTGCAAAGCTATAGAGCACATCATCATGGATCTCATTAACAGAGACATTGGAAACCTCCAAAAAGACACAGAATCAATGGGACCGGACTGTGTCCCAGGCTGCATCCTACATGAGCTCGAAGATGAACTAACCCCTCACCTAAACACACTGTTTAAACTCAGCCTCTCCACATGCTACGTACCCACAGAGTGGCGCACAGCAACAGTTATTCTGCTCCACAAAGGTGGAGCCACAACTGACCCTGGGAACTATCGCCCTATAAGCCTGACTAGCTTGGTCTGCAAAGCTATGGAGTGCATCATCATGGGTCTCATTAACAGAGACATTGGAAATCTGCAAACACTGGACCCTACCCAGTTTGGCTTTGTTAAGGGCAGACCATGCCTCCTAAACTTGGTGGACTTCTTTGAGACAGTTACCAAGGCTATAGATGAGGGAAAGGTGGTCTACACAGCCTACCTAGACTTTGCAAAGGCCTTCAACACCATTCCCCACTCAGGTATTATAGACAAGCTTACCAGCCTGAACATAAACCGCTACGTCATGAGATGGGTTGCCAACTGGCTCACAGACAGAACCCACATGGTAAGAGTTGCGGTAGCTAGGTCTGACTCTAAACCGGTTACAAGTGGCGTTCCCCAGGGCTCAGTCCTAGGACCCCTCCTGTTCGGCATATACTTCTCAGAGATACAGGCAAGCACAGGAGGACTATGGCTGACCAAGTTCGCAGACGACTGCAAACTAGGGGCTATAATTGACTCTCCAGCTGACACAAACATCCTCCAAAAGGGTCTCACTGAGACAGAAACCTAGTGTCAAAACCATGGCCTCAAGCTAAATGCCAAAAAGTGCATAGTCACCCCCTTTGGAAAAAACAAAGTACCCACAAACTAGCACATACGTGGCAGCCCCCTAAATACAGAAGACGTAATAAGGGATCTGGGGACCCAAGTAGATAGTAACCTCTCCTTTGATAATCACATTGCCAAAGTGGTTAGAAAATTCTTCTATGTGGCCCACCTAATAAAGGGTTTGTATCCAGATCGAAAGAGGTCATTGGGTCCCTCTACGCATCACTCATCAGACCCATCATAGAGTACAATGCCCAATTTGGGATGTACCTTACAAGACACCTGCAACAACTGGAAAGACCACAGAAGTACCTCACCAAGAGGATCACTGGCCTCAAGCAGATGCCCTATGCAGCTCAACTGAAGAAACTCCAGCTGTACTCGGTTGCATACCGCCTACTCAGAGATGATCTCTGCCTGACATACAAGGCCATATCCAACCCAGAATTGATGGACATGCTCCACCTAAAGAAAATGATATCCCCTCGAGCCACACGCTACAGGGATCTAAACCTCACCACAAAAATAAATAGGATGTGCTGGATGGATAGATTCCTGTCCCAGAGAATTCCCATGCTCTGGAACAAGATTCCAATCTACATTAGGCAGAGCTCCTCACTAACCTTCTTCAAGAGAAACCTTGAGGAGTGGATGGGAAACAGAAAGTTTACCCCAGGGTTCACTTCAATGGTTCTGCTGGACATAGCACAGGGAACTAATCTAACGGGGTGGCGAAAGCCAACACATTCTGGCTATGCTTATAAATGCCTTCGGGCAGATAGCCTAGTACCTACCTATGAACCTATGACCCTAAATAAATGCAGTTAAATTAAAAATTACTAAAAGCATGTGCAGAAAGCAGTAAATTAAGAGGAAATCAAAATGGAGGCACTTAGAGTATCAGAAAACAATGCAACAGATATATAAATAATTCAGTCAAGCAAAAATTAAGACAATGCAGAACTGTGAGCAGTTAAACAGTTCCAAAAATATACTTATTAGCTCTATATTTCCAGATTGTTTGAGAAGCACACTCAGTCAGAACACAAGGAGATTCTAGCAAAGGAAGTACAACACAGAAAATACACCTCAGGCAATGACAAACAGTTAAGATGGGCTGGCTCAACAACCCCCACTTGAAACTAGTTTCTGAGCTACCCTGAGAAACAAAGTGCAGACAACAACAAAGAACAGAAACAATACAACAAATATATAAAGAATAAAGCAAATATATAAATACAGCACAGTGCAAACCGGGTTGCAAAAAGTGTACTTATCAGTTTGGAATATAAGATGGGAAAAGGTTCCAACTCTGCTCACAGACAGGAGAATTTTGCTCTCTGCTATATCAGCCCTGTACAAATTCACAGAAATGCAGTGCTTTTAATACTTGGTGGACTTAGGGAGAGCAGGGTTTGATGAGGGTTTGTCTACAAAAACCCTAAATGTAAAATAACTGGCCTGAAGCACAAGTGCTAAAACCAAAACTAAGATGCATAGAATAGCAGACAAATTTAATCAGGCTACTAGCAAGCAGTAATAAGTGCAGAATAAGAACACTTCAACACTTAAAAGCATGCAGAACAGCAAACTAAGGTAATAAAGAAGGTAGAAGACAGTTACACTAAGAGCAGCTGAATAAAGTAAAGTGCAGGTTTTTGCTAGTGGAGAGGGGTGGAATACAGCACAATTAAGAAACTACAGGTGTTGTCCTTCCCAAATGCTCTCTCTGTACACAGTGGATAGAGCTGAAGAGACGGGAGTGGTAGGAGTGTCTGAAATCAAAATATGATCTCACTGTACTCAAGCTGAATGAGCAAATGAGATGGACCCAGGAGGAGTGTTCAAACACAAATTTACATGGGGGGGGAGGCAATTCCAAAGCCACCAAGATTAATACCACAACAAGAACAGGGAGGGAATGTGTGAAACTAAATGCAGAGAGACCACAATATTCAATGAAACAAATAAATAAACAGAAAAATAAAATGCTGTACTATCTGTAACACTGGGTGGTTTATTTTTGCAAGTAATTATAGGTTAGTTTCAGACAGGTACAACATCCTCTATGAATGTGGTTACACAGTGCTTTTGTGTACAGCTCAGAGTGGGCCTCAGTGTCATCCAGGTTGGGAGGGGCTTGGAAGTTTAATACATTGTCACTTATTTTGAAGTAACTGGCCTTAGCAAAATTCTTAACAGGTTTGGATTTTGATGGGGGCTGTAGATTACTTTTAATACTAAAGGAGATCATTTTGTTCATAGGTTCATAGGTTCATAGGTCAGATCTTACCAGGGAGGAGTTAATGCATTAGAGGGAGCAGCGGTCCCCTCCCATGTTCATGAGTTCTAGGTCTAGGATATCTGTACCTGTAGTGGGAGAGCTAACTTGTTGCTCCAGGGTGTTTGAATTGACAAAGTCAAAAAAACTCTGAGCAAGTGAATTATGGCTCATGTAAGTCTTCCAGTTTATGGAAGTGTAGTTGAAGTTACCCATAAGTATCCTATTAGGCTGAATGTTAAGAGATTCCAGTAGGATTAGGTAGGAGGTGTGGATTTCCAAACTCATATTACAGGATTTGTTGCTAGCAAGGATATGATAGGGGGTTGCATCGAAGATTAGTTGGGTACTGAGCAGCTCAAGCAAGTCATGTTGTTGGACTACTGTAGCAGTGTACTTGTCCTTTGTGTGAACTGAGACACCTCCTCCCTTTTTTATCTTGAGCTGAGGTGGATTGAAATGCATGAAAGGCACTGTAGCTTTTGATAGCAAGGGCACTTTACATGGTTCTGAACCATGTTTCTGTGACTGCAGATATGTCTGCATTCTCCAGGCTGAGTAGGGATTCCAGGGAGTGCAGTTTGTTTTATTTAAACTCCTAGTACGGAGCAGCAGTACATTTAGGTAGTCATGAGTGTTATGGTAGAGAGTTTAACAACTTGGCACAGCCTAAAAAAGGCACTATGCAGATAGATAAACTTTTTCCCAGAAGCTAAGTGGTGACAAGTGCAAACCACTTCTGGCAAAACATTGTGGTTTGTCAATCATGTCTCCTAGGCTGATAGATATTGGATCATCTTGTTATGACACCACAATCTAAGCCAATAATTGATGTCAATAATTTTTTGCTGATACTGTGGCGCCATCATTAGTGAAAGTAGGGTGCTACTCAAAGCTAGATTCATACCCACCTGGAACACATATTCTGAAAGTGCCATCATGCCTCTCTTCAAATAGCCCAGTGAGGTACAACTTAGGTCATTACACCCACATGGACTATAACCATGTCATACTGGTACTTGCATGCATGCTCAAGCATATTCTTGCTCCAGACAGACAGCTCACTGTGATCTTCTCCTTGTCTAGTCTGGTAAGGAGGATATCAGTATGTCCTACAATCGAATCCCAATAAGTAGAATGTTTGGCTGTTTGGCGTGTTGCCATATGGGCTTGGAAGTGGGGTTACTATGATTTTCAGAGTTATGTGTTGTGTAAGGTGTTGGTCTGTTTTGAGTGTAGATTGGGCCACTGAGAAATGCTATTAGGAGGTCTTGGAGGTTGGGACAAATCATAAGTGAGTACTTCTGCATATGTAGGTCTATGTGTTTGCTCCTTAGTGCTGGTAATGAGTGTTTTGGCTTTAATGCTGACAACATGATTTGCATTTTTCATGTAGGTTTGTGAGAGCTTTGCCTCCAATGGCATTGCATATCTACATCTCTCACACACTGTTTGTTCTAAAATTAAATCGTTGTCAGTGAACATGAGACAGTTATTATACTGCCTCAGGATGCCCATGTCCACCAGGCCAGAAACAGAGATGACAGAGATGCACCTGTCCATTATACCAGATATTTAGTAGATGGGAAGTTGTGGGGGAGACTCACTTAAAGGTCTAATGAGAGTGTTTAATAGTATACTATAAGATGACTTGCAGTGGTGCTGTCCTCTTCACAAACTAGAAACTCTTTGATCCACTATGAACAGTGGGGGATTATGGAAAGCATTTCCTACAGAGGATTTTAAACTGGGGAGGTTTGCTTATATACAAGACATGGGTAACTGCACAAAAGTGAGGTTTTTATACCAGTGGGGTGAAAGACTTCAGGCCAATCAAATAAACACACAACACGCTTTCACCAGTAGCTCCCTACTCAGATAGGTTGAATGATCTCACCAAAATCCAGCATAAAACCCTCTTATTGTAAAACAAATGGTTTTGAGCTCAATTGTAGTAACAAATGCTTCATAACAAAAGGCTGAACTCCTGTGGTATCAAGAATTCTTGGAAATAAGTTCACAAACCCTGAGAAATGTTCCTAAATACAGAAAAATGTGCACAAACATAGGGGAACTTCAAACACATAACTTTGCAAAACTGCAAACTCAGAGCTTTTGCATTACCAAAGGGAGTTAGAAAATATCAGAATACTGTTAAAATGAGCTAAGAGCAGTAGAGTAACAGACAGATTGCAGTTCTTTAACAAGTGCAGGCTGAAAAACAGTGATTAATTTATACCACATCAAAGAATGCAGCACAGAACTGTTAAACAGCACCAAGACCATCAGAACAAGTAAAACAAATACTTATATCAGCTTTGCAGGTCCATGGTTGGTTTTAGAAGCAATCCAAGGTCCTGTAGTCACAGGTGTCTAAGCAAGACAGAAGGAAGTTCTGAATAAATGAGCAGTTTCAGCAGTACAGTGCAGATTACTCTAATGCAAATGTGATTCAAAAGGTATTTACAGCTCTAAAGATCCTTCTTCAGTTTCATTTTATTCTTATATTACATTGTTTAAAGTGAATTTGTCTTCCTTCTATAGCATTTAAAACTTGAGATTTTACCTGTTAAGTTCCTTTAGCAGTGAATTGTTCCTAGTAATTATGCAGCAGAATTCTGCAGGGCAAATATGAGCTCAGTACAATAAGTTTAACTGATTTTGTCATTCTGCTATTGCTTTTTGAACTTGTGAGTACAGTTATGGAAATTCCTTTAGGAGTGAGGAATTCTTAGCACTTCTGTACAAGAATCCACAGGGCAGCCATGTACTCAGTACACTTACTGTTCAGCAAGGCAGCGGGAGAGAGTTGGATTCACTTAGGACTTTTCTTGGTATGGAAAAGTAGCTTCAACTAGATGAGGACCTTAGGAGGTGCAAAAGCCTCTATTCCCTTAGGATCATAATAACAAACACAGCTGTGTTAGCTGAAACCTTCTGTTCTCATCTGAACACATGCATCAGGACTTTGGTAACAAGAGAAAACAAAACTCTTCCCTAAAGTGCAAACTAAAAATGTGTACATCTGAGGTATTTTAAAATTAGCAGCTAGCAAGCTGTTCTATTCATATCTTTAATTTGAATGTTAGTTACATTCTATTTTTTAAAAGCACAGATGTGGAAAATAAGACTTTGACCCTGAATTTCGTAAATTAATATAATAAAGATTTTTTAGTTGCAGGTAAATAAATAAAATGTTTAATTTAGTGGGTGTTTAGAAGCCAAGACATCCTTGTGGTCCTTAAATAAATAAATAAAAAAATAATTAAATAATAATAATAATAATAATAATAATAATAATAATAATAATAATTTGTTTAAGGCATTACAGATGTGATTGATAAGGATACCATGAAATGCAATTAAAGAGATCCCAATCTTGATAATCAGAATACCTCCATGTGACATTGAAACAAATAATTCAATCATGTTAAAGCCCTATCATTAGTCATATGATGTCCATCATACCAAAAATTAGGTCCCTGTAGTCATAGTAACTTATGTGCTTCTTCTGCTGATCTAATTAATCTACCTTCACAATGAAAAATCTCAAATCTGTCAATCTTTAAACAGTACAGCAGGCAAACAGTCACTCAGCATGTATGCTAAGTATGACATGAATGTTACAATGCCATTTTAGACAGTTATATGTAATTAATGATGACAACGCATTAAAGTACATACTTATAAAATCAGCATATAATGAGCTGCTTTGCTCATTATTATATGGAAGAGAAGAACAGATTTACAAAAATACATAGAAGCACAATGTTAGTTCTGCTTTAGTACCAAAAGTCATCAAAATATGTTACATTTTAACATGCCTTTAAAATATCATAAGGTGTGGTGAAATAAGTGTTGTATAATATGACACAGTTTTGCAAGGCATAAACCGACACGTATCATAAAACAAACAAAGCTGATTAAATGCATACTTTAGACGGCCCACTATTTATTTATTCATGCATTTATTTATATTTGTGAAAAATATATTTTCATGAAATGAAAGCTAAATCACGGAGCTTAGATCTCAGATCAGCAATGAGCATCAGACAGATTATAGAAATGAACAAGTAATTTTACAGTTGACTTTCTCAATTCCATGCAAAAGAGAAAAAAAAACATTACCAACATGGTTTAACAAACGTAACTACGTTGCTTAATTCCTACACATTTGGTTCAATCATGTATTGTTTAAAATGTGTCAATAAGGCATGCAGTTATTTCTTTTTTACAATAAACTAAAGATGTCACCATTTATTTCTTTAGGGTGTGATACATGAAACACATTTTCTGCAAATATCTGCAATAGCATTCATCACCTGTCAAAACATTCATTTTGCTATTCTGATAAGCTATAGAGCAATTTTTAATTGATCATAAACAGCTTTATCAGTAGCAGACAACAAATAAAAAACTGTGATGCTTCATATTCTGGCAAATGTGTGCATGCATGTGCACTTACACATTTGTTCACGCAAACACATACTACTTGTGTGTACCTTTTCTTTTGGGTTTCCATATCAACCAAGATGTAATTGAAGGAATGAAGCTACAAATAAGACTATGTAAATACCTTTTTAATAATGCAGAGTAAAATATTTTACACTTCAGTAAAAAGGATACATCATAATAAATAAATAATACAGTACAGTGCATAGTAGTACACCAAAATAAGGTAAAACTATATGTTCATACATAATAATTAGACACTATAGTAGCTGAGTTAAAGGGATGAATTTATTCCACTTTAGAGGATTTTTGAATTATATTAGCCACAAGGTCAAAACTCAGGAAGTCATAATAAACATGAACCCTTTGATAGAAAAACAACAGTTTGTTCAACTGTTTTGACCATTATCGTTTATAGTCTATGAAGGTGCAACTAATATACTTAACAAAAATTACTGTAAAAGAAACATTCCAGTGAATTCATTAAAAGTTCTAATGCAAACCATACAGTAAAACCCTTCCAGCACAATATGCCCTTTCGTGATTCAGAAACATGCCATCCAAGATGAGGTAAGACCTCATTATTTGCTAATTTGCATGTTGTCTGAGTAGTAGTTACTACAGAGATGTGCAGATCATGGCTGATCTACACAACAGAACACTAATCTTCTGCTTATGTTGACGGTAGAATCCCCCTTCCACTTACTCTCTCTTTCTGTCTGTCACCCATGCGCGCACACGTGCACACACACACACACACACACACACACACACACACACACACACACGAACATACATGCACACCACAAATCCTGTCCCAGTACTTCCATAGTTCATCACCACCTCTGTAATACTTTCTTGCCATTACATGTATGTGTTAGGCTATGGTGATGTAGTGTATCCCACCATCCCCCGGATCCCCATTATGATGTCTGTGTTGGTGAGGAATTTTAGTAAATCATCCCTAGTGTATCTCCCTACTTTCCAGTCCCCATTTCTGTGCCTCTGCCAATCCAGCATTATCACCCTGGTGTCCAGTAGTTTCCTGCACCCCTGATTCCCATAGTAACATTGATACTGGTGAAACACTGTAGACGTAGATCCCTAGTCTGGTGGTTCCCCTGACACTCTGATCTCCATTTTGATGTGGTGCTGTTAAAGCACTTTGAAAGTAAGCACTGCTTCTAGTGGAATTCCTACCACCTTCATATTTGGTGTTCAAAGATGGCCGAACGGCTGTGTTCACTACCACAATGTGGTGAGGATGGCTGTGTGCTGTGCCTAACTACATGGCTGAGCAATTTTCTTGCATCACTCAGCTGTGTAAATGCCATCCTGGAGGTGGTTCTGAGGTGAAACTACATGTCTAACAAGCATCTGACCCCCCCCCCCCTAGAATGACTTATTAGAATTCAGTTCCACCATGAGGCCAACCCTTCATGGTGCTGCACGTCTTCATGTTGGAGGGTCATGCAGCATCATGTAAGGGTGCTTGCTATAAAGCTAAATGGTACCTCAGTGTGTACACTCCTGCTAACATGTTGCTGTACCTTTATGAATACAGCCTCAGGTATCAGAGTTCACATGACAATAGACAGCTGGTCTGAAAAGCAAAATCCTGACTGTAAATCAGTGTTTATAATTTACTGAAAAACTTCAAGTATACGTTACACCTCTAGGCATAATTAACAAGAGCATTTTATTTATGTGACATTCACCTAAATGCATTCTGCCATAGAGTATGACTAATTTTAGTATACAAAATGTCTGAGGAAAGACTATTAATTGAAACTTGTGATAGAAAGCATGTGTCTCTTTTGATATTCTGGGTTATGACAGAGTTACAAGAAACGTCTTACCTGTGTTAAATTAGACATTCACCAAAGTGCAGTTAGTATGGAGTTTTATTTACGTAGGACTTCAGGGTTAGTGATAACACTGCTTTACATCACCACTTACTTCATTTTCTTCCCTGAGTTAAGCTCTGAAATTTTTGGTAAAATTATTTAGTTATACAATCAAGCTATAACAGTTAGATTGTGGATGGATCAGCCTATAAACAGATCGATCATTCTATTAACTAATATTTTGGAACCAAAGTCCTATCCTGGCAATCTGTATACACATACAGATATATTGATAGATAAAATCATTATCAGCTACCATTTTCCCATTTGTATCTTGTCTCGATGTATCAAATCAATGTTAGTCAATGGGATCAAATCGCCTACTGCCTGTTCTTTGGGCATCTAATCATATGTAAAATCATTCCCTGTCATTTTTGTTTATCCCTCATAAACCTCAGTATAAGTCTTCTGGCATTCCTGACATACTGACACAACAATGTATGAGATGACACCTTACAAGGTGTTTTCTGTCTTTAAAGCTAGCATTTCATTTATTGTGAATCTTTCCTGATTTGTAACTTATTTTCTTCATTGCTAATTTATATTCTGATTTTATTTATTTATTTACATTTGTTAATCAGGGAGGTCAAATGGGTATTTGGCCCATTTTCAGAGGAAGCCCGGGGAGAAAAGCTCTATAAATACTGCTAACAAAGCAATTATTTAAACCTTTTCACAAAAATACAAAATACAGTTTTGGCATAATATTATTAGACAATTATGACTGTGACAAACATTGCATGGTTTTGTATACAGATAAGTAAATGGAGGTGTAAAAATATAACTAGGAATATATTATAGGTTATGATAGTTAGAAGAGAGGAAATATTTGTGAGATAAGATTTGACGAGAATGGAGGTGGTATATGTGATTTAGTAGGGTATTATAAAGCAGTGTTGTTAATGAGTTGAGAGGTGGCAGAACTATAGTTGTAGAGGAGAAGTTGAAGCTAACTACAAAGGGTTTTACCCTGCCTTGGAACAAGAGCAGAGACAATTATTGTTTAGGTGTTCTTTTAGCTTTAGTTTGAATTTTGATGGTTTGGGGATGTTGAGTAATTCCTGACGGATTGTACTTCAGGATTTTGGTATTTTATTGGAGTATATGCATCACTGTGGCTATTATTGGGTTTGGTTACGTTTCATAGTTTTTGGGAGGATCTTAAAATCTGGCAGTTGGTATAGAGTTTGATAAGATCACTAAGACTTGAGACGTACCTCCCTAGACTATATGAAGAGAGACATTGCGGAGCTCTTGGAATATGTGTCTCAGGCTGGTATGAGCCTAGCATTGAGCAGCATTTTACCTTCTCCAAGTATGATGCCACATTGCAAACTAAAGATGATTGACTTCAATAATTGTCTTAGTTTCTGGTGTAATTCTAAGTGGGTGCAATATTTGTCATCATGAAAGAAGATGGTCAACAGACCACGATGCTTTGCCAGGGATGGTCTGCACCTCTCCCATCTAGGTTTTAGAAAATTAGCTAAAACATTGTCTTCCCACATAGTGCCTTTTTTTAGGCAATACCAAACTGAAAGTACTTCCACCATAGCAAATCAAAACCAAGAAAATCTAAAGGTATTACTGTTCAATGCTAGGAGTCTAAACAAAAAAACTCCCTATAAGCTCTCTTAACCCTAGAGAATGTTGATGTCTGTGCTGTCACTGAGACTTGGTTTAAAGCCATAGAGAGCACACCAACAGTGCAAGGTTATAATGCCTTCCACACATTTAGGCCAGCTACTTCACAGGCAGGGACTAAAGGTGGAGGTGTCTCTATTTACATCAAAAATAAATCTACTTCAAGGCTGGTCAACCAGGACAATGCACTTCAGCTGCTCCATGTTCAAATCACTATAGGCAAAATTCAATACCACCTCCTTGCAAGCTATAGGTCCCCTCCCCTCCATGACCCAGGAAACCCAAACACTAACCATCCAACCCAATACCATATTCATGGGTGCCTTTAATTACCCCTCTATTAACTGGGAATCTTATATGACACCAAACGTACATGCACAGAGATTCCTGGATTTTATAAATACAAACTCCCTGGACCAGATAGTCAATATATCAACCAGGGGTGCAACCATACTGGATCTGGTCCTCACTAATATGGGGGAATGTTGCACACCCCCTTCTGTAAAGCCTTCCCTGGTAAGGTCAGAACACAAAATGGTCTCCTTTGAAGTAAAAATAAAATATGTATCCCTAGCTAAACCTGGAATATTCTGGGACTATTCTAAGGCTAACCTCCTGGTATTGAGAACCTGCCAAAATTTCAAGCCCCAGAAACCTTGAGGACACTGCTGCCTATATACAACTGTTCACAGAAATCATGTCAAGCATATTAATAGCTGCACAGAGGCAGCCAAGAAGTACAGAACTAACTCAGAAAGCAAGGCAGCCTGGTGGAATCACAAAATCAATAGGCTGTGTAACAGGAGGAAAAACAATCATGAGAAAAATTAGGAGGGGCAACACCCAGCAAGATAAAAGCACTATCATCAAACTAAACAAACAACTCAGAGGATAAATAGTTTTCCAAATCCAACGTTGAGGTAAGTTTGGCCTCCCAGGCCAAAGACAACCACAAATCATTCTTTAGCTATGTCTGCAACCTCAAAGGCAATACACAATTGTGTGCAGAGCTCATTGCAAACGGAATCACCTATACTGAGCTAGAAGATATAGCAAACCTCCTGGCTGATAAATTTAGCTCCAACTTTGCCCCTCTCTCTGCCTCAACCTTCCCTCAGGAAATATCATCAAACATAACTCCCCCTACTATCACTAGGGAACAAGTCCTTAATGCTTTCTCTAAGACCAAGAACACTGCATCAATGGGCTCAGACAATATCCCAGGATGCCATCTAAATAGCATGAGACATGACCTATCAGGGCCTCTGGAATTACTATTTAACTGTAGAATCCAAACAGGTTTTGTGGCTCATGAATGGAGAAAGGCAACAGTCATCCCTCTGCACAAAGGTGGGACATCTACAGACTCTAGAAACTACAGATAAATAAGTTTCACTAGTCTTATATGTAAAACCATGGAAAGAGTTATCATGGAGATGATCAACAGAGATATAGTACACTTCCAGACACTGGACCCAACCCACTTTGGTTTTGTTAAGGGCAGATCAAGCCTACTCAACTTGGTGGACATCTTTGAGAAGGTCACCAAAGAAATGGATGAGGGCAAAATTGTTCACACTGCCTGTCTTGACCTGGCCAAGGCATTTGACACAATACCCCACTCTGGCATTGTTGACAAACTCAAGAGGTTAGGTAGAAATCCGTATGTCACCCTGTGGATAGCCATCTGGCTCACAGATAGGACCCAGGAACCTAGAATTGGGGAGTCCACCTCTACAAAAAGGCCAGTCACAAGTGGAGTCTCTCAAGGATCAGTCCTTGGACCTCTCCTTTTTGGCATTTACTTCTCAGAAGTCAAGGCCAATGTCAGTGATCTCTGTCTGAATAAATTTGCAGATGATTCCAAATTAGGAGCTCTCATTGAATCTCACACTGACACAAATGTTCTCCAGGAGGGGCTGACA
This sequence comes from Protopterus annectens, assembly GCF_019279795.1. NCBI lineage: Eukaryota > Metazoa > Chordata > Ceratodontiformes > Protopteridae > Protopterus > Protopterus annectens. The sequence continues at coordinate 503,154,649 of NC_056735.1, read as the reverse complement.
CAGACTAACAACTGGTGTCAGAGCCATGGACTAAAACTAAATGCCAAGAAATGTATAATAGTATCCTTTAGGAAGTCATTAATCCCTGGTAACTATATTGACAACTCACTACTTAGTGTTGACCCAGTAGTGAGGGACTTAAGGACACACATAGATTGTAATCTAGCCTTTGACCATCATGTGCCTATAGTGGTGAGGAAATTATTTTATGTTGCTCAACTTATAAACAAAGGTATGGCATCTAAGTTCAAGGAAGTCATTTTGTCACTGTATTCAGCATTTATCAGATCTATGAGTGCAATGCCCCCTTTGGTATGTACATAACCAGGCATATCAAACAATTGGAATGTCCACGTCAAGGCCCTATCCCTGTATTCTGTCTCCTACAGGCTTTAGAGGGGAGATCTATGCCTGGCATACAGGGCATTGTCAGATCCCACTCTGATGGACCTCCTGTATATCCACAAATGAAACAGCACCAGAATTACCAGTTGTAAAGACTTAAACCTTGCCTGTGATATAAAAAGGACCTGCTGAAGAGATAGGTATGTTTCCCAGAGACTACTCTGTTTATGGATCAGGCTCCACATCCATGTTAAGCAGAGGTCCTCCCCAACCCAATTCAAGTGCAACTTGGACAATTGGATGGAAAACCAGAAATTCATCCCTGGTTTGGCACCTATGTCTCTAATAGACACAGGTAACCTGTAAATGGTTCATCTCCCAGGCCCATGCTTACACTTATCAAGGGTATCAGAACTTATCAGAGACTTGGGATGCATGGCTAGGCTTAAAAAGGCCCTTGTGGTCATTAGCCTAGTAAAAACCTATGAACTTATAAACCTATGAACCTATAGAGGCTGAACAGTTGTCAGGGTGGTGTAGGATGGAGTGCGTTAGATCTAGTTGGTTGAAGGTAAGGAGATTATGGAGTTCCAACCATTTAAGGAGGAGTAATGCTGAACAGTGATGTGATCTGGGAGGTTGGTTAATAGCAGATCTGGCTATTTTGTTATTGCATGTCTCCAATTTATTTTGGTCTGCTTTTCCTAGGTTGGTGAATATTGGAGATGCATATAAGAGTGTGGACAGTAAATGTGTTCTAGAGATGGATTATCTGGTGCCGTCAGTTAAGAAGGGTTTGATCCTGTACAGTGAGCCTAACTTAATGTGGACTTTTTTGATTGCTAGTGCTAAGTGCATAAAAAAATCTAAGTCAACCCCCCCCCCTCCCATGAGACCTATTTTATCTAGCTGTGGATGGGTTAGTAAACCCTTGTAAATTTTTGCTGAAAAGGCCATTAGGTGCATACTCGACCAAATTACTAGCGTACTGAAGGATATGAAAAGCTTTTTAAATGATTTTTGGTATGGAAGGAGACAAATGAAGATTTATTCTCATTTGTTGAGTATTTGCATAGTACTACCCCCTTTCTACATTTTACATGCAATTATTCTGATAAATCTATTGCTTTTTTAGATGTCAATGTCTGTTTTGATAACTAAAGGAAGATTAATACTAGTATCTATAGGAAATCATGCAAGAGAAATAATAGTTTTAATAGAAATAGCATGCAAGCGAGGCATGTCACTAAGAATATCATAAAGGGTCAAATGCTTAGAACAATGAGGTTACATAATGTGAATGAACAAGCTGTTCCAGCAGTGGATGCACTGGCAAGTTATTTTGTAGCCAGAGGTTATCCAGCTGAAGTACGTAAAGTAGTCAAAGAAGTATTATCACTCAGGAGCTCTAGTGCTAGGCTGGTTTATACTATTGATAATGAGACAATGACACATTCATCTGGTGAAGTCCCTAATGTTCATGTTACTTTGACTTATTTTAGTGATATTAATATGACCTGTGACATCTTTAACAGGAATTGGTCTGTACTTATGACCAATGAGGAAGTGAATAAGATTTTAGTTAACACGCCTAGGTTTTCATTTTGTAATAACAGATCCCTTAAATCTGACTTGTGTTACAGAAATCTCAAATCTAATAGTATATCATCCCGATAGAAAGCACCTTCCCAGATAGGATGTGTAATGCTTGGGATTTTATCTTGACTACAAATGTAATTAAACATCCTTTGTTTGATTCTACTATTTATTATTTGGATTTCTATGTTGATTGCAGAACACCGAATGTTGTGTATTTTGCTAAGTGCCAAATATGTGACTTTTTTATATTGGGAGGTCTAATGGGATTTTTAAAGACAGGATCCTAGAGCATATTGGTGATATTCACTATGAGGGGAGGGTGAAAAATGGCTTAGCTAAACATATGTTAGAATTGGGCAGAGAACAATGCTTCATATTCACTGTTTTGGAAGTTATTGATGTCGACATTAGGGACGGAGACCTAGTTAACAGAACTGAGTGTTCAGAGATATGCTGGATTGTTTATTTTAAAGCTGACACCCTTCCTGGTTTGAAAGAGGTTTTCTCTGTTAGATCTCTTTTGAAGTCGTGAGGACTTAAGCACTGATTCGATTGGTTGGAATCTTATGATTGAATTAATGCTTTTAATGAATGAACACAATGTGATTCTTTAACATGTGATTTTTAGATATGTTTTTGATTGGTTAGTTTTGTTTTTTATCAAGTTTGCTTATTAGTGCTAATTATGGTCTGAAGAAGCGGTAGTTTTCATCATGAAAGTGCTTACTGTGTAGTTTTTCTAAGTTATTATTATAGTTTTTATATATATTTTACTGCTGTTGTGGTCGATAGTATTTTTCTCTCTGGTTTCATGTTTTTTGTACCTATCGTCCTTCATCCACTCATTAACCTTTACTTCTTCCTTGAGCGCTAGGTTCTTGTCAAGTTTGAGGTTAGTGTCTACTGTGACACCAAGGAGTTCAGTGTGTTTAACTGGCTCTATAATTGTGTTGTTTGATGAGTACATTATAAAAGGAGGTTTGTTATCATTTTTTTGTTACTTGTGAAGAGCATAAATTTTGTTTTGTTGGAACTGAGAATGAGTTGACAATCGGAAAGGTATTTTTCTATGTCTAGAAAAGATTGTTGTGTTTTTTGTAAGAATTGGGGGAGAGAGCTGCACATATGAAGGAAGAATCATTAGCATATTGTATTATGGTTGCATGTTCAGTAGCTGTATAGAGTTTACTTGTAAAAATGGAAAAAAGGAGTGGACTAAGGATTTAGCCCTGAGGAGTGGACCAAGGATTGATCCTTGAGGTACACTCATGGAGACTGATAGGTCAGTTTGCCACCTGACTGCCTGCTATTGGTCGGCAAGGTAGCTGACAAACTAGGATAGGGCAGAGTGGGAGAGGTTTAAGGTAGCTAGCTCATTAATAAGCTTTTGGTGGAAAACTGTATTGAAGGCCTTTCATGTCTAGAAATATGGAAGAGATAAACAGGTTGTTGTTTCTGTGGTGGTTTATTGTGCTTGTAAAACTAACTAGAGCAGTCATACTATTTTTTGGTCCAAAGCCATGTTGTGATGAGGATAACAGGGTGTCTTTTAGGAGGCAGTCTAGTAGTTGCGAATGTAGGCATTTTACGATTATTTTTCTATGGGAGAGAGAATAGCATAGGATCGTAGTATCATAGGAGGTTACTAGGCTACTGACCATGATGCCCTTTCAAGCCTATCTGTTTCCAAGGTCATCCCCTGCCCCCCACCCCATCAAGCAGGGACACAGGTGGGATCCCAGGGGTAAATTTTCTATTTCCCCATCCAGTCATCCAGGTTGCACTTAACTGAGGACAGAGAGGTACTCTTCTTAACATGAAGGGAGTCTATTCCACAGATGGGGAACTCTCTGGGGCACACTCTCAAAAAAGTTCACCAAGTTTAGCAGGTGTGATCTCCCTTTGACAAACCCATACTGAGTAGGGTCAAGTGCTTGGAGGCTGACAATGTCCTGGTACATGAAATCCATGACTATGCATTTCATGGCTTAACATATCAGACTAGTAAGGCTGATGGGCCAAGAGTTACCTCTGTCTGTGGTTTCACCACCTTTGTACAATAGAATGACGGCAGCTGTCCTCCATTCTGCAGGTACTTATCCAGTGCTTAAGCTGTGGTTTTATAGGGTACCTAAAGGTGTTGCAAGTTCCTGCTTGCGACTACGTAAGATGCAGCCAGGGATGTTGTCAGGTCCCATGGAGGCTGTATTTTTTTGTCTTTGAGAAGGCATTTAAGATCTGCTTGTTGAAGATACATGATGGGGAGGCTCTTTTGAGGAGGTCCGGATTAACTGTCGGGGGGAATAGTAGGGTGAAGTTTTCGCAAAACCTGTCTGCAAGTAGGATAGCTGTGTCCATGGTGTTAGTGTGCATGGTACCATTGACCACAACTTCTGTAGAGAGCTGTTGCTTGCTTTTAAGGTTACAGACATAACTAAAGAAGGCTTTATGATTGTCTTTTGTTGAGGAGGCCAGTTTGGACTCATAGTTAGCTTTGGAAGATCTTGTGAGGGCCCTTATTTGTTTGTTTAGGTAAAGGAGGGTTTGCTTCCAATTTGGTGCTCACCCCTTCCTGATCTTGGATAGCAGCTTTTTTCTTTTGTTATAAAGTCTATTTATAGCAGAAGTTCACCAGACTGGTTTACTTTTCCTTGAGAATGATGTTTTGGTTCTGTCTGGTATAGCCGAGTCTACACAGCTATAGAGGTGCTTGTATAGAGCCCTGGTGTAAGTCTCTTCATAAGTGCCTGTAAACTTAGATGAGGAGGGAGCTACAAAGCTGTTTATGCCTGCCTGTAGGCAGTTGTAGTCAGTTTTGGAGAAGTTTTTTTTTGTCTGATCGCAGCTGGAGGGGGGGAGAGGTGACACTAACTACAAAGGTGACTGCTTGGTGGTCAGATGTCACCATGGAGGGTAACACTGTAGGGGTACTACATCATTTATCCCTGTTTGTCAGTACCAGGTCCAATATATTTTTCACTCCTTGTGGGAGTGTCTACCAGCTAGTACATAGCATTAGAGTTGGCGAAGTCTAAAAATCTCTGGGCAAATGGGTTTTGGCTAGAGTAATTTTTCCAGTCTATGGATGGATAATTGAAGTCACCCAGGATCAAGGGTGAGAGGTTGAACCTTTATAGATTCTAGTAGGTCTAGATAGGTAAAGTGGGCATCTTGATTCATAGATGTGGGTCTATAGCTGGCTATGACATGGATAGGTGTCTTATCTACAGTTAGCTGCACCTGGAGTCTCTCCTGTCCATCATACTGATTGATCAGCCTGGAGGGGTGTTTATCTTTAATATATATAGATACAGTAGATACTCCACCACCTTTAGTTTTAAAGCCCTCTGTTTGGGGTCTGAATGTGTAGAAGGATGAGTAGCTGGGTATGGTTAGGGTGCTCTCAGCTGATTTGAACCAAGTCTCTGTGATGGCACATATGTCAACATCTTCCAGGGCGAGGAATGTTTCCAGTAAGTGCAGTTTCATGATGAGGCTCCTAGAGTTTAGCATCATGACCTTTAATTTGCATTTTGATGCATTCTTTATGCTGGAAATTTTTTTTTCTCATGACATTGCCTAAAAAAGAGCCTTTGCCAGTAGCCAGAAGCACACTGGGGCCGGGTCTCTGGCAAAACATTGAGGCCTATCAGTCATCTTATCCCAGGCTGTCGGGTACTTGATCCCCTTTGAATGACACCAGAATCTAAGCCAATTATTTAAGTCAATCATTTTTTGTTTGTATTGAGGTTTCATCCTGGGTGATGGTAAAATGCTGCTTAACGCTAGGGACATTCCTGCCTGGGACACATATTCCATGAGCTCATTCATGTCTCTCTTTGTATAGTCCAGAGAGATACATTTCAAGTTGTTCACACCAACATGGACAATGACTGAGTCATAACTGTTACTGCTGCTGAGAGACTTGTGTGCATGTGCAATATGGTGGATTCTGGCACCCAACAAGCAACTCACTGTGACATTCTCCTTATCAAGCCTGCTGAGGGGCACATCTGTGTGTCTCACTATCGAATCACCAATGACTAATATGTTGGGTCTGTTGCTTTGTGGAGCTTTTGTACTGCTACTTGTGCTTTATCAGATTGTATGTATGTATCTCTGTAGAGCTTTTCTCCCCGGGCCTCTGCTGAAAATGGGCACTTTTTGGCCCAGTGGACCTTCGCGGTAAACAAATGCAATACGTAGATAAATAAATAAGTTGTTGTTTGTCCTAGATGGTTGTGACACACTGGTGTCTGATTTATGTGAACTGTGCGATGAAGTGGACTGGGGGATGTTCTTGTGCTTTTGCTTTGGAGGTCTCTTATGTTTGGACATGTTTCTGGTGAGAACCTCCACAAATGTAGGTGCGAGTGATGTATGTGTGTGTGTGTGTGTGTGTGTGTGTGTGTGTGTGTGTGTGTGTGTGTGTGTGTGTGTGTGTGTGTGTGTGTGTGTGTGTGTGTGAGCTGTGTGGGTGAGGGTGATGTATGAGGTGCATTGTCTATGTCTGTGCTATCTACCACTCGCTTGTCAGATGTATTGGTTTGTGAGTGAGAGAGCCTGGGTTCAAGGTTAGTTATGTAGTTACATCACTCACAGAATGTGTTCTTAGGTGTTAAAAGCAGCGGGTTGTCTGTGTACGTGAGGTAGTTGCTACACTGCCACATGATGCCCATCTCAACCAAACAAGGTGGAGAAACTTTGGGGAATTGCGTTTAAGTTTGTCAGAATCTGGATGAGGTACTGAGGAGATCTAATAGGGAGGTAAGGAGTTACAGCTAAGTGAGTGTTAGAGGCTGGCCTTAGCTCAGTGCTTGTACCTGCAGGAAGGGACCATTCTGCCTCAGGTTCTCTTAGGCCCTGCTAAGGGAAAATTTGAAGAGAAAATACTACACAAATGGTTTACTGCAGCATGGCACCACTGCACAATGCACAAACCAGCACAAATGTGGAGTTTAAATACCAGGAAAATGGAAGTAAAGTTAAACCACTACATTTAATCAATCAACCTCTTTCCTAGGCTTCTATTCAATCACGCTATGCCAGGACAGGTTCCGAAAAGCACAGCTACTCTCACTAGGGAGTGCAAGCAGGCCTTCACTAACACTGGTGAAGCAGAAAATTCCCAGGATCAGACAAACAGCTCTAGATGCAACAACATTGTAGTCAGGCTGTGCTAAAGTTAGTTTGAACACTTATAGAGTGGGAACCAGCAGGTAAAACAGCAGAGGAGCATTTATTAAACAGTTCCACAGTACACAGCACTTCACAGAGCTTATATGCAATTTGTTAACAATTAATCAAGTGAGAATAAAGATAAATACAGTGCAGTCTGAAATATAGACAAACAATATAGCTGTATAAATAAAATACAAGTGCAATAACCGTTGAAAAAAGTAGCAAAGGCCCTTAAGTTTTTTGTAGCGTCTCAGGAGCCTTCAAAATCAGTAGAGTTGGTGCAGGACACTTGCCTCCATTTAGCTCAGTACAAACAAGAAACTGGCCTGTAATTAGTGAGTTCTGCGGAGGTTCCTCCTTTGTGAAGGGGGGTTATTTAGGAGATTTTCCAAAATTTAGGGATATACATTTCTGTTATATTTTGGTTGATTAAGATTGATATGGGTAGGCAATGATGTCTGCAGAAATTTTAAGAAATTCAGTAGAGAGTTGGTCAGCAGAGAGGGATGAGGGTTTATGTCTAGCTAAGTATTTTTTATTGTTGAGCTTTGAATTGGATTAATAGTGAAGGAACTTAGGCTGGTTTCTAGGTTAGTGGGGATAGTTAATGGGGCACTGATGTTTTTAATTAGGGATAGAATAGAATTGATGAAGTGTGTATTACATTGTGAAGCTATGCTGTCTGAGTCATTAGTTGTGGATGGAGTTGGGGTGGTGAATTGGCTTAGTCTTAGTACTTGGTTTATAGCACCCCAGAGGATTCCTGTAGTATTTTTCTTGAATTGCTGTATCATATTGCTTTTTATCCTCTTTAATTAGTTTTTTTTTGGCTTGGTTTCGTAGTTGGTAATAGATTTGAAGGGAAATTCCTTTTGGGGGGGGGTTGATGTAGGCTCCATGTTCTGTCTCTCTCTCTCTGTTTGAAGATTGTTCTGGTTTCAGTGGAGAGCCACTGTATGGGTTTGGACTTTATGTACATCTTTCTGAGGGTGCTAGATTTTTTAAGGTAGTGAGGAATTTTTCGTTGAAGTACTGAACTGCTAGGTCAGGGCTGAGGTGTTTTAGTGGGCTCCAGTCACATAGCCATAAAAGGGTTTTGAAGGTGTCAGGGGAGAAGTCCCTTTTGTTACAAATATGCTTATAGAGGTTGGTTTTAGGAAGGACTGTGCAGTGTGATAGTAGGTAAGTAGGCAGGTGATCACTTAGGGTATCAGGGAAACAACCTGATTGGTAATAGAGTGGGTTAGAATTGACAAGGATCCAGTCTAGGACTGACTGTTTATTGTTATGTTTGTCCTATGTTGTGGGACTTTTTATGAGTTGACTGAATCCATGAAGGTTTATGAAATTAGAAAGATTATGGGAGGAGCATGTAGTCCAGTCTGTATTGATAACCCCCTATTATTATAGTTCCCTAGCTGAGAGTAGTTGAACACCAACAGAGGAAATCTTTGATTATGGTTGGTTTCTTGTCTGATGGGATGTAGATTGCCACTATGTTGATTTTCTTATTTGGGTTTATATGTAGTCAGGTGATGAGTACTTCTAAGATAGTTAGGTTGGTGGGGATGATATTGAGCCTATCAATTTTGAAATTATCCTTGTATAGTATTGCTATACCACCACCATGTTTATGGGTTCTATCTTGCCTATGAATGTTATAGTTGGGGATGAGGATTTGTATTTGTTAGAGTATTGGATGTGTTTGAGGAGTTTGTTTGGGATGGGGGGGGGCAGGGTTGGGGTGTATGTCACCGCTTAATTGAATGTGTTTGTAATTATTGGGAGTAGGTAAAAGAGTTTGATAAGTAGTTTGGTGTAGTTTTGACTTGGGTTTAGATTTATTTTTGACTGTAATAGTTTAAATAGTAAGAGTTTTGTATTGAGGTTAATAAATAGTTCTGGAGATATGGAAATGCTGTATATTGTGTTGTTATCTTTAGTATAGGTTGGGCTGGTGGGGGAGTAGATGGTTGTGATTTGGAGATGGTGGAATGATGTGGTTTCGGAATTCAGAACCCATGGCTATATGAAGCAACGCAATTTTTAACAAATTTATCTATGGCTGTATTTATTATCCTAGTTATTTTTCTTTTGTCCCTGTCCCCTTCAATAAACACATCGCACCAAATGACATTTGACGACCTTTATTAAACTTTCATAAGCATAATTTTGTTATCCAATATTTATTAATGCAAATGACAACACAATATAGCTGATTTAATTCCAACATCCACATCCATGTAATATTAATAAGGACAGCGTGACCTTGCTCATCCTGACCCAGTAAGTAGTGTCCATGTCTTCAACTCACTAACTTATGAAGCAGCGTCCCACTACTCACTTCATTTACCATTTATTGAATTGCACATCCCTCTTATTTTACTGATGAAGCAGCATCCATTACTCACTTCCTTTATGACATATTGAATTAACAACCAACCAAATAAGCATCATCCTTACCCCCCTTGTTTATTTATCTAGCCACCTCAATACTAACTTCCTTTCCCAATTCATTGAAATGACCATCCAAAACCAGAGGGGGAACAGAAGAGGTCACACCTGTCACTCCTCTCTGCCCATCAGCTTAGCAAGGCTGTTCCCCCTCGCTCCAATAAACGTTTAGCAACCTAACCCCCTATTAATTCATTAGGACATCGTCATTTAGTGTACCCCTTCCCCGGTAGCTAAGATGGATCCGTATCATCGCCTCCTAAAGCCCTATCACATAACTAACAAAATAGTAATTTGCCCAAACAACTAAAAACAAACCACCGATCCCTTTCCTAAATCCATTGTAACAAACCATAAATTCATAACCCCGTAAAGCCACTACATATAAGCTAAATAATACGTATCTCAAAGCCAAAAGTAGCCTCAAAGATGTAAAAAAATAAAAATAAAAATTATCAGTCAACTGTACAACCAAACCTAAAACCCACGGCCAATACAACTATGCAGACACAACTGCCTATGCTCACTCTACCTTGCACCTCATTTTACCACCCTGATGAATGTAATAACCAAATGAAATTCCTTTAATGTCAGGGCAGTAACAATCCTAACATCACACCACCTGTCCATTATAAACATAACATGCTTCAAGAGGCCATTATGGCATTAAGCAACTAACCCATAACAGCAGGCTTATATAATAGATGCCCAAGAGCCATCTGGCCATCCCTCCAACCATCAGATACAGCGCAGTACCTAAAGTCATTCTCACCTTTGCTGACATTACCTCTTAACATCCCTCCTGGCTAACCCTAGCCACAACACAAAGTAGAAGAACATGCCAACTTTTGAAAATTCCAAAAACATGCCTTGTTTAAATCTTCTATCACCAACATAAAAAAAGCACCCTGCTCCCAAAATGTCCAAAAACCACCCTCATGCCTACAATGCTTCCAAAACCCTACTCACCAAATTACCTCAAACGTAGTGAAATGGCTCTTGTAGTACAACATCTAACCCTAAACTAGTATGAACCATTACCAACACCTACCACACCCTATAACACATATCAGTGTTCTATTACCATATCATAGTCCCTCTACCAACACAGTAACCTGAATAAATAAATGTAAATGCACACCTAAAGCTTCACCCAAATCCGATATGCCTAATTGCATACTACCATATTAAAGACTAGAAACCTCATTACCCGCCAATCCCACAACCGATCCACCTCAGCTGTTGTTAATTCCACCCCACCTAGATTCTACCCAACATTTCCTTAATGTTAACTAAACACCTACTACACCATGCCCCAAACTTACCTCAAATATACCTGACGCCCACAGTAATCTCAAACCATGCCACTCCTACCTGCCTAAATAAGCAGCTATAATCAAGTCATTACCTGCAACCTCACTGTCTTCCATGGCAATATCCAGAACCTCCCTCATACCCACCAGATGATACAGACTGTGCCCTTTACCATCTCTGCAGGTTTCAGGCCACCAGCTAATACAGCTGATATGACCCCTACACTGATCATGAGTGACTGCCTTACGCATCACTCCGACAGCTAGAACACCCACATAATACCAGCATTTGCAAAGAAAAAAAATGTACACATCCGTCCAGTATGAACCATCGGCCAAAATTTAGTAAATTAACCTAAACCAGTCACCCATGGAACTGAACAAAGTGCAGCTAAAAGTTCCTTGACCAACTGGAATGTCCCAACTTGTTCCCAAGCCTGAACGAAGCCAACTCAACAATCCGTCCCACCAGTCTCCTAACCCCTGTTGGCTATAATACAATATGACCAGGCTAGCAATACCCTTCCATATGCTTTTACTTCTAAAAGTTACCCCCAAATCCTGCCATAAGCATCTAATCCTTCTAACCCCACCTAACATGCCCTGGCCTGACTGCATATGCAAACCATACCCCTCTATCTTGACCAAGTGAAAATGGACAATATTCCCCCCAACTTCTCCTGCTAATACTACACCCACCAAATTAAAACCAATTTGAATATCCATGTCCATCTCCAGCCAACCTACCCCTTTTGACAGCCCAGTCATCACCAATCCCCCCAAAAGTAAGCCCTGACCCACTCTTCCTGCCACCCTCACATACCTGCGATACCCATCAAGTCCTCTTACTCTGAAGAACTGCATATAGCATGTAATGTCTTATTAGTCCCAGGAACGGAGTAACGAACTAACCAAATACAGCGCACTCACCAAGGACCCGACTGCTCCAGCCCACCATGCTCCATCAACCACACTACTTTAAAGTCATACATATACCAAACCACCTATTGTTATCCACCCAAAGCGCAAGTTGAATGCAGCACACGAGGGGCAAAGTTGCCTCAGATTTGAAACAAACCACAAATTCCCCCAGAGATTCCTCAGATAACCCAGTAAACCCAAAGCCATGGATGCTGCATGTAGAACTTGGCTAGTTTGTGAGAGCCATAGCCAATAGCCTAGTAACTTCCTATGGTCCTATGATTGTTGTGACTCCACTACACCTGTGGAACCCCATACTCTTCCTAAACAATCCCCAACCCTACTTTACAATGCCCCCCAAAGTGCCTCCTCACTTGTCCTCACACTACCCCAAGGTACCAACTCTGATGTGCCTTAATGAGTACTGAATACAATAGGACTACCTGTGACCTCATTGTGCACACTGCAGCACCCAAAACATTATCCTGACAGAAAACCCTTACCTTTCAAAACAACTTCCTTCAAGCCACTGACTGTTGCTTACCCTGTGCTTTCTCTTCTGTGGTCTCACTGGAACATCCACTGCAACAGCCTCCATCTCCTCTCGAGCCCACTCGCTTCCAGAAGACTGATGCCCACTTTGCGATTTCCCCACCTGTGACCTCAACGTGCTCTATTCCAACAGTCAGATCCACTTTAACCGCTATCACCTTCCCAGCCTCCTTCAGTCTGGCCATTAACCAAGATCAACTGCGTACCTCTCTCCTCTCCGACCTCAACCTCATTGTGTAGCACATCAACAACTGCAAACACCAAGCATCACAACATCTGCAAAACAGATGAATGTAAATTATCTGATATACATAAAATAATTTAAAGACAAACTGCCTGCCCTCTGAACTCCCTCCAAAATCAATCCTGATATGCCACCTCCAAAGACCTATTACTACTTTCCACAAAACTTCCCTCTTGAATGATGAAATGTCACCCCTTTCTCAATTGCAAGACGTTAGGTTTATTTGTTTGTTTATTTATTATTATTTATTTATCTATTTTTTTTTTATTTAAATGGGCTTTGCGGTTTGTCCAAGTAATGGCCATTCTAACACCTACCAACAATTAATCTCATGAGTGCACACTGGTATCCATGGTAATTCAAAATCAACCATATTCCCCATTAAATTCCTCTACCCTCCTAACATGATGGAAATTAAATAAAATAAATAAATAATGAGACCCAGATCTGGCAATTCAACTCACCTCTGTAGCGTTGAGAAGCCTTAGACCAGAATTCTGGACAATGCCATGAATAAAAGCAGGATTTCAAAAGGTAATAAGCCAGCCTAACACACCAAACCTTAGTACTAGTAACACACAGTATACTAGTTTACCACAAAGTAGTAGGGAGTAGAGCTAAAATCAGAGTCAAAATCAGGTACAAATGAACGGTATACATCTTGAGATGATGCTTTCTTAACTCACCAACATGTGCACCAATTACACTGTGTGTGCAGCCTCGCTATCCCACCCCCACCCACGATTGTCACATTTCACTGAATTCAGATATACAATCCCAACGCATCCCTGCAAAATGGTAACCCACCAGCTGAAGGTTTGTTAAAATGAAGTATAGCCAGAATCGTAACACAGCACATAAAACAGTAATAAACCACTTTGCCCTTAAATGCTTTAATACGGCAAATAACTTTTACAATTTTTACTGCTTTTAGGAAATGGCACATACCAACACCTAAGAACTATGATACCATCATCCAGTGGTTCGTACCAGACTGACCGTCCTTGTGAGACATTCTAAGCCCTGCCAAAGTTCTCTTGTAAGAGGAAAACCTACACCTTGTGTTTGCTAATGCAAACCCTTTAGCCTTAAGCCAAACTCCCAATAAGCTCCTAAAGTGAAAAATCTGTACAAAACCATAAGTAATGAGAAACTCAAAGACCCACAAATGGTATATACTGCCTTAGCAGGTTAAGTAAGTAACAGGTTTTTCACACGTTTTTCTCTTCCGCCCTCCTGAACTATTCAAAACCTCACTTCAAGATGACAGAATGTGATTAAAGCCTCGGGCATTCTTGCACTCTGTCACTCATGCAGCACCCCTTCCAGTGATTCCTTGTGGTTCCCAGCACCACAAACCCCTCCATCTACCTCAGGCACTTGACAACAACAAAACATATGGCTGGATACATTGAGGCCAAATGACCTAAAAGATCCAAAGCTGCAGTCTGAAATCCAGATCCCCGCTGCAAGAAGGCCAGTGGAAAATGCAAAGATCCCCTGAACCAAAAGAAAATGCCAACCCACTGATCTTGGTCCCTTCAGTTCAATCGCTAGTGAAGTGCTCACATGTTTTATATATTTTTACTATTTTTTATTAAAGTGTTGTTTTGCCGTGTGTATTCCAATGAGTTGGTGGCTGTTTTGGAACAATCGCTAGTGATACCTGCAGAAGGGTCGCACACAAAAGAGCCAATGTCGGGTAAAGAAAAAAATACGTCAAAGCACAGAACCTACATTCAACACTACAGCTTATGCCCAGCATCACAGATAACCAACTGAACTTACAGGATAGAGGTACCCAACTGACAGCACCAGGAAAAGATCCACCTAAGCCGCACAAGAAAACTGAGCCCCACAAGAAAATGCTCTCCGTGTGCCATCTCTACACCCTGCTATATCATCTGTGGTTCCAGCCTTCTTACTGGAGGCCCAAAGAGAATGAAAAGAAATAAACCATTATATTAGTTAAAATTCCAACGTCATACATGCAATCGTTTTTTTTTCCCCTCTTAATTTTTACCAGTCCAAGGCACATGAGCGGTAGCGACCCCCCCACCACCACGTGCGGAACTCGCAGCCTGCGAAAACTACTAACATTTGTTTTCTCTCTGTTTTCTCACCCTGTTGAGTTTATCACTTGGTGAGAACAGGAAGAGCCAGCCAGTCTACATTTACACATCCACTCTAAATGGACATGCATACATCGCGACTCACGGTCAGCAACCAAGCATTGTGCTACCTAACCAAAGCCTGTGAAAGCTGCTAACTAGGTAGACTCCAGAAGCCCACAAAACCATACCACCCAAGATCTCTTACCAACTATGCAACAACAACCCAAACCCAGGACAGCAATACCAGCAGAAAATACGTTCCTCCACCATCAGTTCTGAAACTTCAAAAGTTAAAGCAGTGAGAACTTGCATGCCTGACGCAGAGGTTCCTGAATTTTTCACCAGCATCACCTTCTTCACCTTTTCTGGTACATATTCAACCCTGATCCATAGCACCTCCCAAACATATTGATGGGCTAGCGAGACAACAGAGCCCCCAGCAAATTGCACCTTATGCAATGCAATGCAAAAAAAAAAAAAATCAGTCCCGGCACCCTGTACTTAAGAGGCATCAACTTTAGCCAGCACAAAAAAAGCTATACACTAAACCCTTACTACTCACCTCCTCATGCCCACTGTCAAACCAAGGCCTATCTGACCAAAGACCCACCGGTCATCATGGACATGAACCTGCAATATATCAAGTTCATGCCAAAATATTCATGCCAAAATGTGACTCCTTACCCAGTTTCACTTGTGTAAAACCGTTAAGCCCTTCCCTGCTCATACCTCATTTTCTCTGAATCATCCCTTCCCATTTAACCCTTAGCTCCCCTCCCAACATCTTTACTCCTACTAATATATTTAAATAACCCCACTCTGAAGATGTCCCTAGACAAATTGGTTTGTTACCAAACCTCATTTCCCTAACACAGAAGTTGGATAAATAAAAACAACAATAATTGGAATATTAGTCTCTGAGAAATCTAACTTCTTAGCATGTGCACATGCCATCAATCGTCTCACAACAAACAAACAAAAACTGTATTATATATCTAGTTTTCCTCATTGTACATCATCCTGTCTGCTTGGTTATGTTATTGATTCTGGTTCAGCTAGTGTTGAGTGGCATCAGCTGTGGATTTTCCTATAATCCACTCATTTACCACACAAAATCAATAGAATCTTAGCTAGACTTTGAACTTTAAAGAATAATCCTTAAACATTGTAAAAGGGGGAACCATACATAAAGTTTCTATCCTACAGATAAGGAAGAGCTTACTAGAGTGAATTAATCCATTTTACCTTTTCATTCTTCTTACATTGTACATATTAAATGAAATGGGCTCCTGCAGGCATTGTTAGGAGTTGTTAAAGATCTGTAAAAAAGTGGACTTCGTATTATACAATAGTATATGCTCTTCAGGACATCAAACCATTCAGAAAATGAATTTGTACATAGACTGCTTAACTCTACCTTACCTTTGCTGGACATACAACTTTTCAAAGCTTTATTGGCACTTAGGTGCTTTCATTGGAACATTGAGCATGTGATGAGACTTGAATTACTATAAAAACACTATGAAATAAGATCTGAAAAATAATAGATGGTAATAAAACATTCATTGTCTTAGATTTTGCACTTACTCAGAGGTTGTCTGTAAACAGCTAGGCTGCACCTATATGCAAATACAGTAAAATCAGATTACACATGCTAAGTAAGCTGAAGTTAATCATTAAGTATGTATGGAGGACTAACGTGACCACTAAAATCCTTGTCACAGCAGGGTCAAAAAGGACATCAGGTTACTATAATATCCAGGAATTTATTATGTATTTGAACAAATACATAAGAAATTCTAGAGTATTATAGTAACCTGACATGTTCTTTGACTGACTGTGACTAGGTTTAGGGACTGAGTTTGCTTTCTCCTTGTGCTCATTTATTTTTTTACTGCAGTTTTCCTCAGGGATGTGGCATCTGTTTTCTCTCAGAAAGGTTAGTAATTAATCCCTTTAATCATGTGTCTAACAAATATACAGATATATACGAATATAGAACAAATAAGAAATATATTACTTTGAAAAGTATGTGTTATAAAGACATCCTTCAAATTCATATTTTCAAACTATGACTAACTGAATTATGTAAAACATTAATAACAGTATTTTTTACGCATTACTTTGAAGTGGGCCACATATTGCACAGCACATGCATATAAAAGTCACTGCCTCAAACATATACATTAAATTAAAGGAGTTCAAGTTTAAATATCTATATCATTGTTCTGGTAGTTGTTATTCTATTAAAGGGTTTTAGTATTATATTTTAGTACATGTAAGTGTTATATACAGATACTTCATAGAGATGATTTTCCACTTTATCTGACATAGTGATTGCCTTTTAACAAATCAGACAAGCAAATCATCTGGGGAAGGGGGCACCAAATGACAAGACACAGTAGGATGCCTGGAGATAGATGGAATAAGACAGCTGTTTTTGAAATGATAGCAGAAAATGACTTCATGAGGTAGACAGGAAAAGGTGAGTAATTGTAATAGCAAATGGCAAAATCTATATTAGGAACTCCAATTGTATATGCTCCTAGCTGAGGACAGACAGTAAGTTTTTGAGGAGAATATACCAGTACACATGGTGGCTAAGAAAATACAATAGCTCCTATGAAAGCATAAGGCAATGATGGGGTAAGCTTCCTGTTAGTGTGCATTTCAGGACAGATAACGTAACTAAAACAGTTAAGACACTTCAGTACTGGTAGTAGACTAGGATCAGATAGAAGGGAGTACACAGCACAGGAGACTTCTCTGAGGGTTTGTCAGTGAATCCTGAAAATGTTGGTAAGGAAAGGTAGAACAACATTCTGAATAGAGTATTTCTGTGAACTGAGTTATGGATATCTTTCTGAACAGCATTATGGAGTATATTTTTCCTACATTTTTTTGTCCATTGTGCCAACTGACAATCTAGCCAGTGAATAAATGCACCAATCTCTCCAAATCCACCTCATCTGATTGGAACCTCACATTACTTAAAGAGAAGACTCTTCCCGCAAGAGAAAATCTGCCACATGCTGAATCAATGATAGCCTAGATAAGAGTCTGAACTAAGCATAGATGGTCAGAATCCAAGCAGCAATAATACTTCCCTTCATCCCTCCAGTCCTGACATGTAGATGTTTAATCCCTTATTTGTTCTGTTGCATTCTTATTTGGCAGCCTAGTTTCAAAAACCTGTGTTTCTATCTTCACCCTCTCTTACTGAGCATGATCACATTCAAGAACAGACCTTAATTTTCCCCAGTCAATAACACATATTTTTACTTCTTTTTTTTTTTTTTGTTCTGATCTTCATAAAATGTGTGGTTTTCTGATAAATCTCAAGGGATTTAATAATCACCACATAATAACACATATTTGAGTTTTGGAATTTATATCCTTCAAAAAATGCATACTAACACAAAACCTGTTATTCTAGAAACTATCCTAGGTCATAAAAGCAATATTTAAAATCTGTCCCTATTTTTGGGCGTTTGGCCCCATTATTTTAGGCTTTTCTAGGTTTCCTGTGCCAAGATGTTGAAAAGTATGTCCAGTGATCCTACCCCATTAACAAATAAATTAAAATTTTGACTGGTGATTCAAGGCATTTTGTTGTTAAGTTCCTAATCCAACCCCTCAATGGCTGATGTGAGCACTCATTTCACCATGAGAAGCTGCTATGCCTTCCTTCTGATATTTGCATGCTCCCAGCCATATGCTCAGTAAAGATTATCATACACAGCTTGACAGTGTCAATCTCACATCCCAATTTAAAGGAACTCTGCAACATATTCTACCCGCTCCCTTCCTGAAAGATGCATGCATTGGCCATTACCTTTAACTGGCTCTTAATCTACTAGGTTAGCATCCCAAACTAGGTCATTGGATTCACAATAAGTTATGAAAAATCATTGTCCAGTGAAGAAAACAGTGAGAAATGTTGCTGGAAGCTACTTTTGCTAAATACAAACTAAAGCTTTTTTTATGGCAGGGGACACAAGCCCCCCCCCTGCACCTATCAATGTGGAGAGACACACCCTCACACACAACCAAGTTATATATACCATCTCCGTGGTCGCACAACAGTGGAGAAGGTGCAGCTCTACATGTTTGCTTAAACTGACTTTCAACAATATTGTCCTTATGCTGTTATCAGTTTTGACAAACAGCAGTCAATGAAAACGCATATTTTCATATCATTGGGGTCATAGTCTGTGCTGCAAGCCACTTTGCCAAGGCAGCATACAAGAGTATAGAATAAATCATCTGGCTATTACATTAGTAGAAAAGCAGTACTCATCCTGAGCATCCAATAAAATAACTAAATTAAATCATTTACATATGTCCAAAGCAGATACAATGCAGGCTCCAAACACAATAAGGAACAACATACATACATACATACATACAAATGTGTCAAGCACAGGCATTAATGCCCTTCTAGCTTGCCAATATACCAAAACACGTGTTCCCATAATAAATAGCCAGGCTGTTCTTAAAAATATCTAAACTAGCACTTGCTTTAATCTAATTAGGTAGTCTGTTCCAAGCATCATCTACTCTGTCAGAGAACCAATTAGTACACTTCTCATTCCTATAGAATCTTCTACATAGGTTATCTGATGATTCTCTAGTACTTTTTGATAACCCCAAACGTTCTCAGAGGTAGTTGTCCCTAAATGCCCTATATACCTGAATAAGATCTCCTCTTAAATATCTGTAAGAGGCACTGCACAAGTTCAGATATTTTAGTCCTTCATAATAACTTTTCATATGCATGGATGCCCTTGGTATATTTCTGCTGTACTCTTTCCAGTTTATTCATGCTTGTTTTCCTATGGGGTTTCCATATTGTTACTCCATTGTTACTCTAATGTAACTAACAAATAATGACTTCATTATGTTTGATTTCCTAGACTTTATAAATCTTTTTAAATAACCTATAGTTCTATAACTATCATTAGCCAATTGGTTGAAATGATTAGAAAAACTCATAGCAGAATCTACCCATATACCTAGGTCCTTAAATGAGTCTACAGTTTCAATCACTGTGTGCTGTATTAAACATTCACCTTTCAGTTTATGACTCCCAAATCTCATATGCTTAGTTTTTGATGTATTTATCAACATAATGGATGTGAAATAGATGGGCACATGGAGGAGTGCATGGTGGGAGAAGAGTAAACTGCTTGGTAGTAGCCTGATTAAATTGTAACTGTTATTCTAAGCCTTTTGGTTTAAGCACTTGGGCTTCAGACCAGTTGTTTTACATTAAGAAGTTTTGTGATCTGCACTGTTGTGGCAGGACAGGTAGCTTGCATCCTTCTAAGATGGGAATCGCTGATTGAAGGCTCAGTGTCTGTTTTTCTAAAAGTGTATTAGTTCTGGTTTAAGCACTTGGGCTTCAGGCCAGTTATTTTTCATTAAGAAGGTTTGTGGTCTACACTCTTTTGGGAGGAGAGGCTAGATTCTGCTCTTCTGAGCTGGGCAATTCTGGTTAAAGGCTTATTGTGCCTGCTTATTTGAACTGTTTCTTTCTGAAATTGGTGTGCCTTGTTTGCTGTGGCATAGACTAGATTTAGGCATGCTGAATCTAGCTTTGTTTGTATAACTTGAGCACTAATCCAGGCCATCATTTTTGGAGAAGGTTCCCCTGCACCCTAGTGGCAGGAGTTTGCAGTTAGAACTTGTCTGATTGAAGACTGCTGGAACAGGGCTCAATTTTGAGCTTTTTTACTGGTTAATTGGGTAATTTGTTTAAATCAGTTTGCTTGTTTTCTATTGTTATATAAAAAAAATTGCACTTTATTCATCTGCTGTTACTGTATTTGTGTTTCTTCCTACTTTATTACTTTATTTTGCTTTTGCTGCTTGTTCTTACAAGTACTTAATTGGATTTATTCTGCTGCATTTATTACTGCTTGTTAGTAGCCTAATTAAATTGTAAATGTTATTCTAAGCCTTTGGTTGAAGCACTTGGGCTTCTGACCAGTTGTTTTACATTAAGGTTTGTGGTCTGTACTGTTGTGGCAGGACAGGTAGCTTACATCCTTCTAAGCTGGGAGTTGTTGATTGAAGGGTTAGTGTCTGTTATTCTAAAAGTATATTAGTTCTGGTTTAAGCACTTGTGCTTTGGGCCACTTATTTTACATTAAGAAGAATTGTCTGCACTCTTGTTGGAGGAGAGGGTAAATTCTGCCCTTCTGAGCTGGGAGTTTCTGGTTAAAGGCTTATTGTGCCTGCTTATTTGAACTGTTTCTTTCTGAAATTGGTACGCATTGTTTGTTGTAGTATAGACTAAATTCAGACCTGCTGAATCTAGCTTTGTTTGTATAACTTGAGCACTAATCCAGACCATCTTTTTTTGGAGAATGTTCCCCTGCACCCTAGTGGCAGGAGTGTGCAGTCAGAACTTGTCTGATTGAAGACTGCTGGAACGGGGCTCAGTTATTAGCTTTTTATTGGTTAATTTTGCTAATTTGTACTGTTATATTAAAAAGAAACCAAAAAAAAAACACTTTATGCATTGCCACTTAGCTAGGGTTAAACTATTCCAGATGCCATCAAGTCTGCTCTTCAAATTTTCCCTTAGAACTAGCCAGTTCTTTAGTTTTAGCACTCAAATATGTTTCTTTGAGCTCAGCACTTGTTCGGAACTCATTGTAAGCAATAAATAAGCTACAAATTACTACACCACTCAACTTTCCTCACTTGTCTAGAGGAAAACAGTTTTTAGTACTTAATAAATAAAGACTTATCCAGGCATGTCTAAGGGTCAGCTCCCAGTATTTTCTCCTGTCTACCAGATGAATCTGGGCATCTTGGGGCAATGCAGCAATTGTCTCATGTACACAGACAACCCTCTCCTCCTACAACCCAACACTACAATCTGTGAGAGATGCACTTATATAGCCAAACTGGAAGCAAAGCTCTCTTCACCCAAGACTGGACTAGACAGTCAAGAGGAGAAGGTAAACACTTGCACCATACCACACTCATCACATAGTCCCTCAAAACATACACCACCAAAACACACACATAGAAACACAAAACACACACCTACATTCACAGAGGCTCTCAATAAAAATCTGCTCAAGCAACAGAGACCTCCAAAGCAGAAACACAAGGAACCTCCACCCCCCCAACACAACCCAAATGACACATAGCTCACAAACTTAGTGTGCAACTCAACCACAGCCCATAAGGCATAACAACGTACCCAGCACTCTAGTCATAGGTGGCTCTATAGTCAGGCACATTGATGTTCCACTCACCAGGCTAAACATGGAAAATGTTGCTGTCAGCTGCCTATCGGGTGCCAGGATCTGCCACATAATGCACGCACTCAGGTCACTCCACAACAAGTACAAATATGACTTTGTCATTGTCCATGTTGGTGTGAATGACCTGAGATGTGCCTCCCTGGACTACATGAAAAGAGACATGGAGAAGCTCTTCGATCTTGTAGTCCAGGCAGGTATGACCCTAGCCCTTAGTAGCATCCTGCCATCACCCAGAAGTGTACCACAGTGCAAGGACAAAATGATTGACTTCAACAATTGGCTAAACTTCTGGTGTCATTCTAAGGGGATCCACTATCTGTCTGCCTGGGATGACATGATTGACAGACCACTATGCTTTGCCAGAGATGGCCTGCATCTATTGCTCTTGGGATTCTGGATACTGGCTAAGGCTCTTGCCACCCCTATAGTGCCTTTTTTAGGCAAGGTTCAAATGACAAATTCACCACTGCAACAGGTACAAGCAAGCAAAATTTGAGGGTAATGCTACTCAATGCTAGAAGACTAAACCTCAAAATGCATTCACTCGAAGCACTCCTTAAAATGGAGAACATTGACATCTCTGCAGTGACAGAGACCTGGTTCAAGGCTCCAGAGAGCACCCCTGCATTACCAGGCTATAATTCATTCAACACCTTTCGGCCACCTAACCTGGATCAAAACACAAAAGGTGTAGGTGTGTCCATATTCATTAAGGATATCCACATGTCCAGGCTAGTTGCTCAGCATAATCCATCTGTGATTATCCAAGTGCAACTAACTCTGGGTAAGACCGCAATCCAAATTGCAACTTGCTACAGATCCCCCACCATGCCCCAGGATTCCCACTCCTCATTTCTTGATACACTGAAAAATATTAGGCTACAACCCAGCACTCTAATAATGGGCAATTTCAACTACCCCACCATTAACTGGGAAAACTACTCATGTACCAACTCTTTTGCTCAACATTTTCTGGAATTCATAAATTCCAATACCTTGGATCAACTTATCCACAACCCTACCAGGAGCAACAATATCCTAGACCTGGTCATTACCAACATGGGCGACCGGTGTTCCACACCAGAGGTCAGTTCCTCATTGGTCAGATCCAACCACAAGCTAATCACCCTAGACATCCACATCCCGCCCCCACCCCACATTAGGGAAAGCACTGTAAAATATTTCTTCAAAGCCAACTTCATGCTTCTTAAGACAGAAGTGGCAAACTTCATGACACCCATGCAGATGGACAATAGAGGTACGACTGCTAAATCTCACACAAATGCACTTTATAAGCACTTACACAAGTGCATGGATCATGCTATCCATAACAGAACCAAGATGCTAACCTCCAAAAAAAGGAAGCCAATCTGGTGGTCACCTGCCATAAACAAACTCTACAACAGAAGAATGAAACTGTTGCAAAAAAAGAGTAAAATACCATGATTGGAGGAACTCCTTGGTCAGACTCAGTAAGAAGCTGAGATCCCTCATAAAATCCTCCAAAGCTAGTTATGAAAACAAAATTGCCGCTGATTCTAAAGACAACCACAAAGCATTCTATAGCTATGTCAAGAATCTCAATGACAACACAAAGATCTGCTCTGAGTTACAGCACAATGGCACTAAATATACAGAACCAACTGATATTGCCATCATCCTGGCAGATAGGTTCAGTGCTAACTTTACCCTCCGTCTCACCCCCTAATGGGCCCATCTCTATACCAGAAGAATGCAAATTTCCTGTAATCATGGCTGCACCAGTAAAAACCACACTCTCCAAAGCCAAGAACACAACATCCATGGGACCTGATACACGAACTACAGAATGAACTGGCACCCCACCTAAGCACCATGTTTAATCATAGCCTCACCTCAGGTTTTGTACCCACTGAATGGTGCACAGCGATGGTTATCCCACTCCACAAATGGGGAGTCCCCATTGATCCTGGGAACTACCACCCTATTAGCCTAATGAGCCTGGTCTGCAAGGCCATAGAACATATCATCATGGAATTCATAAACAAAGACATTGGTAATCTCCAAACTCTGGACCCCACCCAGTTCGGGTTTGTAAAAGGCAGATAATGTCTTCTAAACCTGATAGAATTCTTTGAAGCAGTCACCCAAGCCATACATGAGGGTAAGGGGGTTCACACAGCCTATCTAGATCACGCCAAGGCTTTTGACACCATCCCCCACTCTGGAATTATAGATAAACTCACTAAACTAGGTATAAATCCCTATGTCACAAGATGGGTTGCCAACTGGCTTACTGACAGAACCCACACTGTGAAAGTAGCAGACTCCAAATCCAACTTTAGATCAGTGACAAGTGGAGTACCATAGGGTTCAGTCCTGGGTCCTCTCCTGTTTGGTATCTACTTTTCTGAAGTACAGGCTAACACAGAAGGTCTTTGGCTAATGAAGTTCGCAGATTACTGCAAACTAGGAGCCATAATTGAAACTCTTAATGATGTGGACATCCTACAAAATGGCCTCACTGAGACAGATGCCTGTTATCAAAGCCATGGCCTCAAGCTCAATGCCAAAAAGTGCATTGTCATACCCTTTGGTAAAAACTCTTTACCCAAGAGCTACCACATAGGTGGCAGTCTACTTAAAACTGAAAGTGTGATAAGAGACCTTGGGACACAGGTGGACAGTAGTCTGTCCTTTGATAATCACGTTGCCACTGTAGTCAGGAAATCCTTCTACGTGGCACACCTCATCACAAAAGGTTTCTCATCCAGAAAAAAGATGTCATTGTTCCCCTCTCCTCATCACTCATTAGACCTATTATAGAGTACAATGCCCTGTTTGGTATGTACCTCACAAGACATCTACAACAACTGGAAAGGCCACAGAAATACCTCACAAAGAGCATTACTGGCCTCAAACAGATGGCCTACGCAGACTGTCTCAAAAAACTCCAGCTTTACTCTGTCGCATATCACCTACTCAGAGGCGATCTCTGCCTAACATACAAAGCTATGTCAAACTCAGAGCTGTTGGATATGCTCCACTTAAAGAAATCCCAATCCCTCTGAGCTACATGCTCTAGGGACCTAAACCTTGTCACCACAAGAAACAGAACATGCTGGAGGGATAGATTCCTGTCCCAGAGACGTCCCATACTCTGCAACAAACTACCTATCTATATCAAACAAAGCTCCTCATTAGCACTCTTCAAGAAAAATCTTGATGACTGGATGGGAAATAGGAAATTCACCCCAGGGATCACCTCTGTCGCTGTGCTCGACAGGGGCACAGAAAAATAATTTTCTTGGGTGACGAAAGCCAGGGTACCATTTTGGCTAGGCTTATATAGGCCCTAGGGCCAATAGCCTAGTACCTACCTATGAACCTATAAGACAAGAGATTTGATAGTCTTCAAGAGATAAGAAGGTTGTGACTAGTCATATCTCCAGGTGCATGAAGGATGAGGTATGATGATTACTGTGTTAGTGACAATTTTTAGTTACTGTTTAGCAACTAACGTGAACTAGGTGGAATCCTTTTATGATGGTAAATTCAATCTCACAGGAAGTCTTAATCAGAGATCTGTATAACCATGTCTGAGCAATAATTAAAGACCAATTTAGAGCTAAAAACATTCATATACTAAATACCAACACTTCAAATCAGACATGAACAAACAGTAAAATAAAGTTGGAGCTTTCATTCCTTATTAGATAAGAACTTCCTCAAATCTGAGGAAGTTCTAGTCTAATAAAGAATGAAAGCACTAAATTTATTTTACCATTTTTTCCCATCTCATCTGAGGTGCTTGTCCTTGGTTTATAATCAGAGGTCTGTTAATATCATTTTAGTTTCGGAGAAGTCCATGAAAAAGAGCTTATACAACATGCTGTCTCTTGAATGTAGATAATATGGTTATTTTGGCTTATTATGACTTCACACAGCAACAACATTTACCATTGTAATTTGTTTTGGTTCTAGAACTGGATACATCAGAGTATGTTGTATTCCATTATGTAGATACATATGGATTTCTACAAAGCTATTGGCACTATGCATCACTGCAAGTTGATAAGAAAATGAAAAAGGTATGGGGTTTGACAGTGAGACCTGTTAACAGCAAGGGAAAGTAGTATACACTGCAAAAGTTGAGGGGATTTTTCTTCTTTTTTAGGGGGAGAGGCACTGTCAGGAAAACAGTCACTAAGCAGTAGATCTTTAGTGCTTGAACCGGACTTGCGTAATATATTTCTAAAAGGTATTTTTCACAGTAGGATTATCTTTTGTGCAAATTATATATATAATGATTGCATTAAGTCACAGGTCGGTCTGCAAAAATACCTGTCTTGGTTAAAATTGGTAGTACCTGGTATCTAGTGCAACTGAGTAACTGGATATGCAGTTTGTAAAGTGAACCTGATGAAATATATGTATTATTTTTGTACTGCATCTTTAAGTAAGATGGTTGAGCATATGGATCTGAACATCAGAACCTTTATTCATAAGTTAAATCACAGTAAGAAGTGTGAAAAACCAGCAGAGAGAGAGATTAGGGATTCAAAGAATACGACGTGGAGCCCGAACATTCAGAGGTTATTTTTTCACTTTGCAGCACATTATTAAGGCTGAGTGTGCTATACAATATACAGTAATGAAGTCTATGCAGACAAATAGAGGAGATTATTAAGCTGCTAGAAGGTGTGTATAGTAAAACAGCTACAACAGAAAATAAAGTGTGTGGTATCATCAATAACTTGCAAAGCTTCCAATTTATATGTGAAAGGTCAGAAGAGTAGGTGACAGTGCAAAATAACCAGTTTGTCTTGAGATATGTAGGAAAGGTGACACTGAAGTGGAACAGCAGATAGGGAGACATGGGTGGTTGGTGCAAATGTGAAATATTAAACTTAACTTGACAAAATAGTACTTCATGTAGCATTAAGTTATGAGGCAGTGAGGTAGCGTAAATAACTGAGGGTGACTTCTGGGAAAACAAGCAGGGAGGACTGGACAGGTGAACTGAGGATCAAATGGGATGGAGCTGCGACACTTGGAAGGACTACATTGGCCTTAAATCTTTTGTCTTCTACTATGGACATATGAGTAAATGGATAGTATTCATAATAAAAATGTAGAATTTCCATTAAGAAGAATGGTATACATTGATACGGGAAAAAGACAAAATACCAGCCATTTTTTCAGTGTGTGGTAACAGTGGAGAACAAGTATGAAATTTATCACAATAACGAACAAGAGAAATGACAGACATAAATTAGTTGCAAAATATACCAAACAAAGCTGGCAAAATGAAATGAGTATACAACACAGGCTTTCATGCTTATGGAGAACATGGTTCACATATTAGTCTTACTGGCAATGGCACATTTTGGCTATTAAAAGCAACATTAATTTACTTATCTTGATATCAGTATTTGAGAAACATGCTTAATTTTTTAAAACTAAACCTTTGACAGTCCACCTTACTGACTGTCACAAAGTATAAATTATCATTGATAAGTTCTGAGCATGCAACAGTTTGAGCTAATTTCAACCAACATATTTTTAATAATATGCTAAAATCTATCAACTGGATCCCTCTGAAAAATAGTACCTCTGGAAGAAGCTGTGAGCCACTTTGACATAGTTTTTTATGCTACCCTTACCAGTCTATCACCCATCCAAATCAAGAGGGCTAAGTAAAATCACACACCCCGGTTATTAAAAGCCACCAAGCATCAACTACTTTCTAGGGCCCATTCCTGAAAAGACTGGCGCAAACATAAAAATGAAACCACCCATCTCGAATATAAACAACTACAAATTTTAGCCAAAAAACAAGTAATTGCAGAAAACAACTACTTCTCTAAACAATTACTTAACCAAACAAACAACCCAAAAAAATTCTGAAAATCCGTCTCGACACTTCTTAACCCTGGAAACCCCATTAACCCCTCACCAGCCTCAGACAAAAATCCAGAGGAAATAGCCCATCTTTTCAACTCCCCCTTCATTAATAGTATATGCAGACTTATAAATCAGTCACCACCTAACACTCTCTCCAGCACCAATGATAATCTAGACCCATTACATACAGCTCATACTAACCCCCTACAACCAGTTCTTTCTCTCTTTTATACTGTTCCAAACTCACTTGTGCACATACTTCTTAAAAAGCTAAAACCTTGCTCACTTTCTGCCCACAAACTTTCCTCAGAATACCTAAAACTTGCAACTGATGTAATATCATATTGTGTTAGTATCCTCATTAATAGATCTATTACATAACCCACTTTTCTCAAACTATGGAAGAAATCCATCATAACTCCTCTGCACAAAGTTGGCAACATGGATGAACTCTCTACCTACTGACCCATATCTATTCTCTCTCCTCTATCTAAACTTTTAGAAAAATGCATTCACACACAACTTATGAAACCTCTAACTGATGACAAACTCATTGCACCTACCCAACATGGCTTCCATCCAGAACATAGTACCACCACTGTGCTCCTTTCCTTCATAGACACTGAACAAAACCCTTGACTCTGGCCAAATAACTTCGGTACTTCTGTTAGACCTATCAAAGGCTTTTGTCACAGTGTCCCATCCCAAGTTACATCTGCAGCCAGCAACTATTGCTTGGTCTTAATCCATACTTAAATAGTTTTCAAGCTATTTAGCAGGCAGACAGCAAAGTGTTAGATGGCAAGGTAGTATATCTGAATACCTAGTCAATAAAACATGAGTTACCCAAGGGTCCAGTCAACCATATCTGTCCCTGTACCCAAAACGATAGGTCACCATAGATAAACTTATAGTTTTCTTATCCTTCTCTTATGTTTTTCTTTTCCTTTGTACCTCCATTCTCCTACTACCATATATCTTTCATCTCTCTCTTTATCTTTTATACCTCCATCCTCCTACTACCATATCTCTTTCATCTCTCTCTTTATCTTTTATACCTGCATCCTCCTACTACCATATCTCTTTCATCTCTCTCTTTATCTTTTATACCTCCATCCTCCTACTACCATATCTCTTTCATCTTTCTCTTTATCTTTTATACCTCCATCCTCCTACTACCATATCTCTTTCATCTCTCTCTTTATCTTTTATACCTCCATCCTCCTACTACCATATCTATTTCATCTCTCTCTTTATCTTTTATACCTCCATCCTCCTACTACCATATCTCTTTCATCACACCCACCAAGCTACCCTCTTCTATTTACAGTATCCTTCTATTCACATCACCATTCTCTACCTACAAACAATTTTTACAACTTTCCTTATTATACTTCCACCCTTATTCTCATCATGATCAATGTACCACATATAGCTTATATATTATGTTTTATAATCTATTATTATGTGTGCTTTGTATTATTATGCTTATAGTAATCTTCTGATTTTAATTTTTTGTATTAGTTAACTCATTTGATGTATTTTTGTTAAAATTTGCTCTGTATGTTTATTTTTATGTCATATTTGTGGAGCTGTTCTCCCCCGGGCCTGAACTGAAAATAGGTTTCTGACCCAGTGGACTTTCCTGGTTAACAAATGTCAGTAAATAAAATGAAATGACCAAGGAGTTCATTAGACAGAATATAGGCAGGTTCACAGAAATACTGCTAAACTGTAAAAGAGCCTAGATTAACATATGATAAGAAATTGTATGAAAATCAGTTTACAAAAGGGTAAGTATCAAGCTAAACAAATTTGCTATACTGTACACATTACAGATTTAGCTCTTATTTATTTCAAGGATTTTTTTCTTACATGCTACACCATTATAATTTAATTTACAGCAAGGTAGGTGAAGTTCAAGCAATCAGTGTTACACATATACACGTACTACACCTGCTCAGAAAAAATAAAGAACAACTGCCATTGCAACAATTTAGACAACAGAGGCTAATTGATGAGATATTTACATATGTTTCTCTTTAAAAGATTGGAAAGCAGATGCCTTTTTATTTTCTGACCTATTTTGGTTTGTCTTTATTTTTAAATCAAGCAGAGATATTGACAAAAGAATTACTCATGTAAATATTAAATGATTAAATGATGACAGACATGTCCATGTGGAACCAGTAGCAAAACTTATGAAAAATGTAATGCAGTTTTTATATTTTTGCAGAAATGTGGTGTTGTGGCTGACCTGCTGTCAGTAGAATTTTTTAGTGAAACTACTACCAAAACAGATCTGAAGATAATATTCTTATGTAGCAAAAGATAAAAATAGTACCAAAGAAGAAACAGTTGTCGTATTAAATATTGTACAGATGAAAATCGAACATAGTTTAATAATTATAGAATCCTTTTATTTGCATCTGCATTTCCCTAGCCTCAACACTGTAGTTCAATATGCTGCAACTGTCTTAGAGATAACATGCAGTCAAAACATTTAAACATTATTAACCATGTTTAATTGCATAATGGAATAGTTAATTACACATCATGGTTAAATTAAAGATTACTCATCTGAGCTATTTGAATATAACTGTGATATAAAATATCATAGTTCCTTATATTAAATGTGCTCCCAGTTAATATTTGTATGCAGAAATTCTATTAGATATGAATTGCTAGGCCTCAGGTGTTACTTTCCATAACCTTTCGATTGACCAATTGACCTGTGTGCATTTATTACTAAATGATCCGTAAATGTACGCAAGTAGAGATATAAAGTATAAATGACTACATGAACATGTCTGAATTTACTGCTTATAGAGTAATACTGAATTAATCACTCATATCTTTAAGGTTAACTTCCTATTGCAGGTCAAGTTCATTACCTTGTGTTGTATCTTAAATCTTAGCAAACCTTACTTAGAGGTCAAACATAAGAATCTCATTTTCTCTTAGGACCTGCATGAAGGGTCATGAGAGTCATACAGTTTAATTTAGCATACCAGAATGGTCTGTCACTTTAGTACATGCTCTGCTTCTAAACACACACTGTAAGATCACAGTGTGTTACAAAATACATATTCTTTATAACTTTATTAAGAGAAAAAGATCCACAATACATTGGCCATCCAGTTGTCCTCAAAGGAGCAGCAAATAAAAATTGTGATCAAACATAGTTAGTCTTGAAAGCAAGACCTGTTTTAACTGTCACCATATTAGTATTTTTGAGATAAAATCACTTTAATTAGCAGATCCAGGAGACTCTCTCTCTCTGATACCCTCCCTGTGGGAAGAATAAAGACATCTTGTTGAAGTTTCCAGTAGTTTCTTCAGTAAAGTTGATAGATGGATGAATCAATAGATCAATACCGGCCAATATTAGGGTGCAACCCTGGTGAAATACAAACTATTTCATAAACAAAAAAGGAAGAAATGTAAGCGATAGTAGTGTAGTTCAAATTAGTTACATAGAAAAAATGTATATGAAAGTTGTACGCAA
Organism: Protopterus annectens; assembly: GCF_019279795.1. Lineage (NCBI taxonomy): Eukaryota > Metazoa > Chordata > Ceratodontiformes > Protopteridae > Protopterus > Protopterus annectens. Next base: position 503,123,249 of record NC_056735.1, on the reverse strand, counting down.
CAAGCAGAGTGTAATGTGCAATGTATGCATTAGCATCTAAAGTGGGTCAACCTTTATTAACTCTCTCAGATGAGAAAAGAAAAAAAGATAAGTATGAAGGAGTTAGGCACAGTGTGTTATGTGTTATGTCCTGTGTTGATGCAAGAGCATTTGGCTTGGATGAAGAGGTGCTTTTTTAGTTGCATTTTCAATTTGGTGTGAGTGCTGGTTTAATTTGGATTGATAAGGAATGCCTGCCAAAAAGCAGATGCCTGAGAGAAGACTGCATGTGCAGTGCTGAGATGTTTTCTTCTATGAGTAATAAAAGTTGGAGTGGCTTGTGAGCAATGCCCCAGGTTGTATCAGAAGGCTTTTCCATGAAGTTTATCTGCAAGGTGAGTAAATATCTGAAACTAGAATAGTTGGGACAACAGTACACTAGAGCCATTTGTCTTTTTCTAGGGTGATACAGCTTTGTGCATGGAGGAATACATTTACAATGAAGCAACAGATTTGTTGTAGATTGTCTGGAATGTGGTAGTGTTTTTCTTGGAGGTGGATATGAAAATGGTTAGTCTATATTTGAGGTGAGTGAGGAAATCTAATTTGCTGATAGCTGCTATGCATGGTTGAAAAAAGGAGATTTTTCTGGCCAGAATAGGAGGGAGTTTATTTTTGCTCTCACTCTGTCTATGTGGAAATATAAGTTTAGAGCTTGGCCAAGCCATAATCCAAGTATTTGAAGAAGGAAGATGTTTCTTTGATTTGATTGTGGAAAGTCAAAGATACCTAAAGAGTTAGGTGCTTAGTGAAATTTTTTGCGGAGTATGAATGTTTGTTGCTAATACATGCTGAAATGATGCGTGTTTGTTACTAATATATGCTAAAATAAGAGCTCAACAATTGCCGACTTTGTAGTGCTGGCCATTGTGGTTTTTTGATTTGTGAATATTGGCTGTGCACCTGATCCATTACTGGCGTGCTATAAGAACTAATTGATAAATGGCCATGTCATTTGCATAGAGAAGGAGTTGGAGAAAGGGAGGTGACAAGGAAGTTTGTTAATAAATATGGAGACATGGACAGGAGCAAGAATGTATTCTTAGGTACACCATTGATGATAGGTGCTGGTCCTTATTAATCAGTGCAGGGGGTTTTAAACCAGGGAATGCTGATTGGGCTGATAACAATTTCAGTTTGCTTAGGAGAGGTAAATGTCAGACAGGTCATATTCCATTGTCAGGTATATACAAAAAGGCAGCTGTAAGGAGGTCTCTATCAGTATTTTGTGTGATATCATTGGCTCCAAACAAAGTGATGTCATAGCACTTCATCCAGACTAGAATCTTTGCTGTGTGTAAAAGAGTAGGTATTACTGCTAGATGTAGTGAGAGAGCTGTGTCTGGAAAATCTTTCTAGATGTTTGCCCAAAATTAGGAGGATATACATATATTGGACAGAAATGAAAGGTATCTCTTGGCTTTGATTGATTTAGGAGATCTTTAAATTGTGAGACAAAGATTATATATATATATATATATATATATATATATATATATATATATGGGAAAGAAGAAGATATAAGTGAATGCTGTAGTGATATATGAACTAAGAGTTTATGTGGTCAGATCAGTGAGAGGGGTCAGTAGGAATATTTTCAAGTAGAGAAGAGATTTTTCTGCAATACATACTTTTGAAGTGGAACAGATGGACAAATGCTGATGGGATAGGCAATTAGTGAACTCTTGGGAGTGTGACTTTTATTGAGGGCAAATTGCTAAATTCTTAAAAAATCAATTAGGAAATGTTTTATTTTGGTGCACTGAATAGTATTTTTAGACAGGGTGTTGTAAGGAAGCTTTTTCATGCAAGAATGTTAAGCTCTTTCCAAAACTGATTGGGGGAATATAAGAAAACAATTTACTTCATTGTTTGGAGATTGCTTTTATGTTTTCAGATGGACTGTTTGGCTAGGTTATACAATGCTATAAAGGAGGTTTGATTATCACTTGAGGGGGTTTGTTTTCATTTTTGCCATGCTTCATTCCTTAGAATGAGTAGATGTTTTTGTATGATAGATAGCTCTTCAGTTTTGATGAATTTATAAAGTCTGTAGATAAGTAAGAAAAATTTGTCTTGCAGTTTGAGAACAAAGTTGGTTAGGCTTATGACTGCTATATTAAGTTCATCTAAGGAAGGTATATGGTTTTAACTGCAGGTTGTAAGAAAGTTTTTCTGTTTGTCAATATTAGTGATAAATATTTTTTGTAAGACAGCTGATAATTGTAAAAGTGACAGGGCAGTGTTCACTTATAGATGACAGAAATATGTTTATGTCAGAAATGGAGTGTGGTATATCTGTAATAATTAGGTCAAATGGAGAGTGTTTGGAGAATCTGAGATTAGGTCTTTTATCAGCTGAAGAAGTCCAAGGTCTGCTAGGAAAGTACTCTTATCAAATGAAAGAGAGCCAAGATAATTATGGTTTAAGTTGTGTAATTATTTTTGGGGCTGTTATTTAGGATATTAATAATGACTGATTTGAATATGTTTAGGGAAGAAGGTGTCAGAACGGCTGCAGTGGTCAGAACTGGTTTACAATAATGAAATGTAAATTTTAGGAGAACCACATTAAGACTTAATTTTAAGGAGGAGTTTCTTGGGCAATAACTTTTGGGTTTAGGTTCTTTTTGTACATAATTAAAGAGCATCCACCAGATTGTTTACTTGCCCTGGCATCACTGACATACTTGTAGAAAGTTAGAAACTGCTGAAATTCATGTTGGACCAAATGTTTTGTGACTGTAGAATGTCTGGATTGTGTTGGAAAATAAAAGCACTTATGTGGTCTAACTTGTTTCTAATGCTATGTGCTTTTAGGGGAGTTGAGGTCAATGTAGGGAAAGATTCATTCAGTCGTTGAGGAAATGTAATTGTTGTGGTCTGAATCAGGTGGGGTTTAATGTTACTCTTCAGGAGGAGTATAAAGATTATGGAGAATAGTCTGAAGGAGAACTTTGAGTTATTAGGGCAGAGAAATTCTTTGTTATTATATAGAAGATTGATCCTGGGAGTGATAGGCCTGGACAGAGTTTCCTGATTAATGGGGGGTTGTGGTAGCATGTTGGTGAGTAATGATTGAAGTTGGATAGTATCTGCTGATGTGCTATAATGATGGTTGGGCCATAGTTTTTTGAAGATGTTTTGTTTTGGTTGTAGGGGATGGGAGAGATGAAGAAGAAAGAAGGAGGAAGAAGGAAGTAAACCAGTGAAAGTTGAGACAGGGTGAACATTTTCTTATTGGCATAGTGTTGTGTTTGTTTGTAAAGTTATACATGTGCATCATTACGACTTCCAGTATTATTTTTGCAATGATTTTAAGGGCTGTGATGCACAAAAGGTCATGCGTTTTTAAGGTGGTGTTTTGAGGGTTTGTCTATAGTTGGAGATCAGAGCAGATTTATTGGATGACCGAGGAGGTGGATGAGGAATCTGGGGTGGAAGGTGAGTAAAGCAGGTTATAACTTCCACATTATTAGAAGTTAGTCAGTCCTGGTCAGCAAATAGTGGAGAACTCAAAAGAAAGGTGAAAATACATGATCTGTTCAGAAGTGAGAACTTGGAGAAGCAGGACTCTGCATATAGTTTCATCGCAAACAGCCAGCCTAATTCTGCTCCCTCTACACACTCTAATAGAGTAAGGTTTGGTCAAATACTTATGCAATGGTTTATTTATTTATTTAGTTAGTTAGTTAGTTAGTTAGCATATTTATATCTATGTGTGTGTGTGTGTGTGTGTGTGTGTGTGTGTGTGTGTGTGTGTGTGTGTGTGTGTGTGTGTGTGTGTGTGTTTGGGTTTCAGTGTGTGTCTGTGTTAAAAGTGTTAATAGGGCTGTAGAGAAAGTACACTGTCTGATTCACTGAAGCTAAAAAAACCTCAAGTTATCTAATCTGAGAACATTACGGATGGAGTTGAAGTAAAGTCTCGCCAAAGGAGCACAAGTAATTAATCGTTTCATAGTAGCAGTCTGTGCTGGTGTTATATAGTGATAATGCAGTAACTATGATCCTGCTGACCCAAGTTACAATAGTAGATTAGGCATTTGATAGCATTTGGTTGGGCTGGAAGACATCACTACCTTGATCCCAAAATGGGGACATCCCAGCAGCCATGCATCATAACAGGCATAGCATGTATAGGATGACATCGTCATTTCAGTTAGGGTGGGACCACCACTAAAGAAAAAAAAACAAACGCCTCTCCAGTGGTTATGGTGGATTTCCTTTCCTTGCACTAGATAATTACAGTATATGCTGAACTGCTGAGCAGTGGGCTCCATATAGAGAATGTGGTGTATTGCCACCCAATCTCACCATCAATCAAAAAGAACAAAAAATCAGATCATAGTTGCAGCTCTATGTGTTTTAAAATGTATAGATTATGCTACATAGTTTTTGCAGTGAGTAGTTACATTTGTAGCATTTCCCTAGTTGTGGATATGAAAAAAATGCATTCTTTTAAACCCTTTGGCCTTGGATTTCTCATTTATACTGCTGGTACTTTCATAAGAAAGTATTCTCTTTCTCTGAATTAACATTGTATCGATGTTTTATGTAATTCTTGTTCAATTAGTATAAGGTTATCTACTACATGAAGCTCTTTGGAATGGAATGAAATCAGCTCCATTTGCCATCCTCCCCTTAGAACTGTAATGAGTTGGTCATCAACTTACTAATTCAGCAAATGGAGCTGATGCACTCAGGTCCATTGCATAGAGGGATAGAGGCCTGAGTATAATCCAGATAATCTGGGATCATTTAGCAATGCCAACACTGGTGGAGCTGCCTGAGGACAGGAGGAAAATGGATGGCTGAGTCCATTCACTTCTCTCAGAGTGGAATGCGAGAGGCGTAAGTCTGGAAATACCTCGTCCATTTTAACTCCTCCATAGTCACCCAAGAGTCACTGGAGGCATTTGTCTCAAGAGGTATCTGTGGGCTTGAAAAACCCATAGAAATGAATAACAATCCAATGAGATACCAAATGAGTACACAAACACAGAGATATCACTGGATAGGAATGTACAAGTATTAGGGTTAATGCAAAAAGTCTGATGAGGTGGGCTCAACTGTCACACATGGGGGAATGAATGGCACTTAGACCTCCCAACTATGGGCAATAAGTGGGTAAGGAGAGCAACTTTAAGAGGTAGACTTAATGACCAGAAGGACTAGAGACAAAAATGTACAACTGATGTGATTTGAAATGATAAACCTTCTACACTGCTGCTGTGCCAAAAATGACAACAATTTGAGTTTTTATCCTACCTCCATAAATATTTCTGAATGATATCTCTTGATATTGTAAACAGTAGGGAAATCATTTGGTTTCTTCTCTGCAGAAAACATAAACTCTATTTAAGACAGTAAAAATTGTATATATATATATATATATATATATATATATATATATATATATATATATATATAAATATAGATAAATGTATGTGTGTGTGTGTGTGTGTGTGTCTGTGCATGTATGCTGAAAGATGGTGTATACCAAGAAAGAATGAAAAAGCTCTTTTGTTTTGAAGAACCTAGACTTCACCAAAACACTATGAGACAATGAACAATGACAATTATACATTCCCTGCACTCCTCAAGCTATTTCTAAGGATTTTAATAACTCAAGATAAGTAATTAAATGTTTTATTGTATTTTCTAAATATTTACTTCTGTGTAGTATAAGTAAACTAACCTGGCACATCTTTGTGTTGGAAATTTCTTGTTTAAAAGTGTGTGCAACAGCACAGTAGGAAATAGGAGTGCCTCTGTTTCTCTGTTTTATCGCATGGTTTTAGTTTGATCTGGAATGCATTTATGAGTCAGTAATTGTACTGTGTTCAGACTGCTGAGCAGTTATACCAGTATTCCAAAAGACCTTCAAATATACAATTTTACCATAAAATCCAGGATAATGATTAGTTGAAAAATGTGTGATTATCCTGTTTAACTGAAGATTTTTGAGACATATGGCAAACTGATATCATTATGACAGATTTGATGATACTGTGATAGTTGGCATGACAGTATATTGCAGAGTTTTGAATGAATAAAACACTAAAGAACTTTACTTTTTTTTTTCTTTTTCTTTTTTCTTTTTTGATCTGAGTTCAAGTCTAACAATGCCCACATGCACATCATGTAATTTCTGAATGAATGCCCAGACAAAATGATGCATGATACTCCGAAAAAAGACACGGCCATCTACTGGGCCATACCTAGGTAGAAATACATGAATAAATAAATACAGTGGGTAGGTTGGGGTGGGAGTATACTGATCTTCAGTGGTACTGGCACAGATATTACATTATAAACGCATACTTCCTGTCAGTGCAGTTATGATTTTGTATTCGTTCTCCCCAAATAATAACTGGGTTGAAAACTACAATGAAAATATATAATCTCTGCATTGTATCATGACTGCATACTTATGTAAAACACGCTTAGTTTATTTCATGGATGATAACATGATCATGTGTTTTGACACTTATTATTTCAGCTTACAGTGGTAGGTTACAGTAACTGGAAATGGGTCATCTAATAAGCTATACGAAATTCATAATGAATACACAAAACAGTCATCAAAATATGTAACCAAACATATGTGTCAAAAATAGCATTTTATGCATTTGGGAGAGACAGACCCTTTTCCCAAACCATCCCCTTGCTGCCTTACTACGTACTTCTCTATGGTTAGCATTATTCAAAGCCACATGTATGTTTTTATGCAAATCAGGTGTTTCGCTTTCCTTTCATAGGTGACTTCAGGAGGTGGCAGCATAAGTATAGAAAAAAATGTACCCAATATTACCTGATTCAAGCAATTCGCTGTGGCGACCCCTAACCGAGGAAAGCCGAAAGACAAGACCTGATTCAAGCAATTGTGTTTTGGCAAAAGTAAAGTCTTCTAGTGGGACCCTATTTGATACACACATAACTGAGTTTCAGTGTTAGTCAACAATAATGCAAACAGGGAGAAACAGCAAAACAGTAAAAATATATAATACAATCTGCTGCCTGCACTCTTTGGTAGATTATTGGGGTCCTGTTATATGCATTATTACCACAAGTATAATCAAGAAATTACGGGCAACCACAAGAAATATATATACCAAGTTAAAAATTGTTATATTTTTGAATATATTCATTCCCCAAGGTTACAGAAATCCCAGAGTTAGTATTTCTAAGTAACTGATGTCAGGGTGTACTAAGAAGCAAAGCAGGAATGGAATTAATGTTCGTCCTTTTTTGAGTATAATGTCTTTATATATTGAGCACTATTACTTTCTTGCTAAGTTCTTTCAATGTTGACATCATCATTTTGTAATTCACTGTGTAGGGAGCCATCCCCTTTAGCACTGCTGGTTTCATAGCTTTAAACCAGTCAATATACTGAACAGCATGGTTATAACTTTAAACCATAGGTCCATTTTTTTATGTTTACAATGTTGAAGTAGTTAGTCTGCTAGAAAAAGAAAATGATGTTCACTGCATTGTTTTTATTACAAAAACAAAAATTGTTTATGAAAGTAATGTTATTTTTATACTTTTGTTTTGTGTTGTGAGTACAGCTAAGATGATGTAGTGATTTGGCAATTCCTGTTGATAACTAGAGCAGTGATTACAAGGCCTGTTGCCTTAGAAACTAATCAAATGGCAACCGATTCTGCTGACTTTAAATTATACATTCATAACATCATCCATGTCATAAATTCTTTATGCGGTGCATTAATCATTCAGGACTGGTAAATTATCTCATTTTAGTTATAACTGTTTACTGCCATAAGTGGTTTCTTCTTTATTATACCAGACTGAGAATATAGTATAATAATGTGTCCCAGAATGTGATACAATAATAGACTTCATTTAGCAAAATGAGCAGCAAAGAGGAAAGAAAAATGTAAGTGTAAAGTAACAAAAATAATTTGTATATCAGCAAGGACTAAGATACAGGTAAAAGTAAGAAATCATGGTGACAAACGATTATTTTAAGTAAATCATTTTAGTGAATTACAGTCACATTGCCAGAATTATTTATGTTGTATAACAGAATTATTACTTTTTGCAAAATTCTAAATATAAACTACGGTATAATGTATATTCATAAACAGTTTTATCATTTCTTCTTTTTAAATGACTTTCTTGCACAGCTAATTGCTGTTCAATGATAACATGTAATGTATGTTCCCTTTATCTCCTTTGCACTTATGTTAGTGAGTAGTCATTACTTGACACATTTTTTTCCAAGTTAAAAATTACTTTATCTATACTAAAATCAGGGAGAGGTTAGCATCTTATCAGCTTGGTAAACAGAGTCACTGCCATCTTTCATGACCAGCTTTTCCTTAGTGTCAATTGCCAGGTTTACTTTACATACATGCCACAAAGCAAAGAATGAAAAACTGCAATTTAAGAGAGAAATACATTTTGTTTTGTCATTGCAAATACTGCCATATGAAAGAATAAGAAGTAGTTCTGATTTCATCTTGTTTCATATAATAATAGCCATTCAATTTTAAGGATACTGTACATGGTATAGCCCTTTAACAATTGACTTCATCCATAATACATTGTGATTTCTAAGCATTGGGTGGGAGATGCTGAAATGTAATATTTTGTTATCTATGCTACCATGTTGTTATTAATAAGAGCCATACACTTGGAACAGATGGTGAATCCTGGCATTTCCAACTCTTCTGACAAATAATATAATACAGGTAATAGAAGCAGCTTTGGAGAGATGCACCTTTTTCATTAGATGGAGGAAACTTATGTTTTCTATTTCAAAACTTTTCAGAAGACATACAATATTGAAGTAGTCAAAAGTGTTTTTATGTGTGGGTGCGTGCGTGTGTGTGTGTGTGTGTGTGTGTGTGTGTGTGTGCGTGCGTGTGTGTGTGTGTGTGTGTGTGTGTGTGTGTGTGTGTGTGTGTGTGTGTGTGTGCATGCTAGAGTGTCTCTAACTGCCAGTGTTCTGAAAACCACATTAAAGGAGTAATATCCCATCCCTCAGATTCTTTTTGCTCATTCAACAGTTTGAAAGACTTTATGGAGAAATTTAGAGGAAGAAGAAATACGTGTATACGTGTATGCGTGTGCGTGTGTGTGTGTGTGGGGGGGGGGGCGTCCCAAGCTATAATTTTTTTCCATCTAGTGGAACTGTACCCAGAAAGTGAGAAAGTGAAAAACAAGGTACTTGAACTGATTACCTGTTTGATCTGTGTGATATGACACTATGGATCTGGAATGTCCAAAATGTTTAATTTGTCATTGAACCTCAACAAATGTACTGTTTTCATTTTCTTCTCATTATAGAGCTGTCCTTCTTCAGGCTACTGAAGGATTCTTTTTTTCATCATGACAATTTGCACAAGATATTTATTTATACATTTATCATTGAAAAGTAGGTTTACGATATCTATATAAGTAAAGATGAATTTTGAGTACTGTAGAAAAAGGAAATAATTCCATGGAGAATTTCTCTCAAATTCTAAATCGTTGCTGTGTCTCCCCTACAAGGACTCCTCCAGTTTACTTGTACTGCAAAGCAGTAAGCATCTGTCTTTATATCTTTTCTCTGCATTTTTATGTAGGTTCACTTATCTTTTTGATGAGCCCATTAACCCTTCCCTGCTTCTGTTTTTAGATAATCTCCTGCTTCTGGAGTTCAAGCCAAAGTAAATTTAACCAGTTGTTTCTAAAAGAAAGAGATGGAAGTATTGTGTTTTGTAAATCAGAGAATGTAAGTTTGGAATAAACTTCATCAGCAAATTTCTTCTGTAAACCTGTTGAAAAAAAATAATTTCTGCTGCTAGCATTTTTGTTGTTATTTATTTTCATAATCTCTCTCACGGGTATTATTAAAACATTGGCATCCGCCACTGTTTTAGGAAAAACAGTGACTGCACTTGTTTGAAGCTACAAATTTTTCATTGCTGAGATACATTTTATATATAGACAGACAGACAGACAGATAGACAAATGGATAGATAAGTAGTTTAAACAGTTCAACAGTTTCCATCAGTTGTGCTTCAGTCAAATGAGTTTCAGTCTAATTATTTATTTATTTATTTATTTATTTATTTATTTATTGACATTTAATTATCTTGAAGGTCTAATGGGGTAAGAGCCCATTTTTTACCTGGGGCTCAAGGAAACAAAACTCTACAGTAAAACATTTAAAGAACAATAATTTTACAGTCTTTACAAATAATCCAAAAAAATCTACACTTTAAGCAATTATATCAAATTAGATATTATACAAAAACATTGGTTAAGAATAGAAACATGTATTATGACAATGATTTAATATTTAGAGAAATTTAAGGAAGCTTATATAGAAATTAAAGGTAAGTTAGGGTAATATAGACAGGGATTGGTTTATGAAGTTAGAGAAAAGCAGATGTATTGTATATTTAGAGAGAAAGCCAGATAAAAGTAATTGACAGAAGGAAGGAAGTGTGTGAAGAAGGGAAAGTAAGGCGGTATAACATTTAAAATAGCTACTTGTTCTCCTTTAGTGATATAGGTTATCCCAGTGTTCCTTGAGCTGAGTTAGAACAGATGCAGTTTTTAGCTAGGAAATCAAAATGGTTTTCAAGGAAGGAAGGCAGTGTACTGACCTGATGGATACAGGAAAGGAGCTCTTGGCCTTAGCAATGTTTTACTTATATAAACAATTCCCAGCACATTTGATAGGTTTGGGGAGAGACAGAAGTTTTTTTTTTTTTTTCATTGGATCATAATGATTGGCTGGGAACATAGTTGTGCAGAATCTTATTTAGTGCTGGACAAGCAAATAGATGCTTGGTAATTTTATAGGTAATAAGAAGATATATATATATATATATATATATATATATATATATATATATATATATATATATAGATGTTAGTCGATGGGGTAGTGCTAAATGATTTAGGCATTTTAGTGGTATATAGTGCTGGAATCTGAAAGGAGTATTTGCTGCATGTTTAGTAACTTTTTTATAGCATTGCTCAACTGGGCAGCCAAGTTCTCCAAATTATGCAGAACAAGTCATATTCAGCCCTTAACGAACACACTGTTCCGCTGTTCCGCAATGAACAGCTTTGACTCCACTACACAAGTTTTTATTGGTTAGTATACCGCAATTACTGCCAAGTGACATTGCAGTATACAAGCCAATCAACTAAGTGTTCCTGAGGATGGGAGCCAATGAAAGCTCCCAAATACTTACCCAATCACACACTGGAAATGGTTTTCACACCACAAAATTGCCTTCAAAAAGACCTTTGGGATGTAGTGAGGAAGTAGCTGGTATTGCTCCTTGGAGAAGATGAAACTTGCCGTTCATGCCATGGAACATTGGAAGAGAAGCCAGGAAGGAGTTGTGAAGTCTGGTGTGTGGAAGGACGGGACAGCACTGAACAGGAGTCTACAAACCTTCAGGGAGCTGGCCTGCTGGGGATTGAGTGCATGCATCTCTTCCAAAAAGGTGAGTTTTATTTTTGCTGGAGCCTTGAGTTGGTGCGGTGGAACTTGGAGGATTTTCATTTATTTTGTTGTGGCCTGAGGGACCTGCAGCTGCTTACTCTGCAGAGGTAAATGCATGTTAGAAATGTATGTATGTAGGTTGTGTGTGTGTTAGAAATAATGCTGGTGGGTATGCAGGCTGTGTGTGTGTGTGTGTGTGTGTGTGTGTGTGTGTGTGTGTGTGTGTGTGTGTGTGTGTGTGTGTGTGTGTTAGTAGCCCACTCTACAGATGCTGAGACTGTAGATGGATTATTGTGTGCTTTGGAGATGCATAACAGTGAGACTAGTTAGACTGTTTGGATAAGAGCAAATGCAATGGTACAGATTTTATACCTGAAAATACAAATAAAGGGTTTTCCTCAGTGGCAACTTTATTATGGCAAAAATATAGCTGCAGTGATATTTGGCCTTGGTCATAACATAAATATGCTGGTTTGATACACGTATCAGTTAACTTGGGATTAAAAATAATAGTTATAATGCATTGTGACACATGGAAGTTTGTATTGTACAGATGATAAAGATTATTTTCTTAGTCCTTTGCTTAAGGTTAAAAATGCCATTGGAAAATTGGCAAGTCGCAATATTTGTTTACTTAGTTATAAATTGTTTAGTGTGACACACAATCAGTATCTTTGTCTTTTAGAAAATGCATAGACAAAAGTCCTGTTCTAACAGTTTTCTATGTTTATAAGAGTAATATTTAAAATGTATCCATATTAGCTGGATTTGTGCTCTATATTTCTTGGTTTGCTGCTTATAAAATTTCAGTTTGTCAGGGAAATTATGGCTGTATAGTTTAAAGTTGCTATTTGTTGAGACATTTGAGTTTCAGAATGCATATCCTTTAGAAAATGCATGTAAAAGTCTGATTCTAACAGCTTTCTATGTTTTATGCTTATAAGAGTAATATTTAAAATGTCTCTGCTCTATTTTTTGATTTGTTGCTCATAAAAAGTGTTTGTCTGGGAAGTTATACTGTGTTTGTTTAATGACACTGTAGGTTAATAAGTATGTTGGTTTCAGATTTCATATCCTTTAAACACGCATGTACAAAAGTCCTGTTCTAACAGCTTTCCAGGTTTAAGAGCAATACTTAACCCATATCCCTATTAGCCAGGATTTTGCTCTATATTTTTTGGTTTGTTGCTCATAACAGTTCTGTTTGTCAGGGAAATTTTGCTGTCTAGTTTAAGGCAACTATATTAAGAAGCATTTGTGTTTCAGATTTCATGTCCTTTAGAAAATGCATATAGAGAAGTCCTGTTGTAACAACTTTCCAGATTTATAAGAGCAATATTTATAATGTGCCCCACTTATGTGCCTTTGTCCCCAAAGTATAAAGCTTTGTATTGATTTCTTGTCCTAACAGGTTGAGGGGTAGAGTTTATTATAGCAATAACCCACGTCTGGGTGTGGGTAATGCGGGATTTACCCACGGTTGGCGTGGTTTGGTCCTGAGGGCGAAGCCCGAGGGACCAAACAAAGACAACCGTGGGTAAATCCCACATTACCCACACCCAGAAGTGGGTTATTGCTATTATACTATGACATTATTTAAGAAAAGAAATAATTAATTTTCTATAATAATGGCATTGTATAATGCCTCTTTGCTGCCCTTCCGCAGCTGTCTGGTATCCGCGGCAGTTCTGATGTACTGCGCATGCCTACACAGTACATCAGAGCTGTGGCCAAAAGCAACGGAGAAAGCAAGATCTCTGTTGCTTTTTACTGTTTCGCTATGTTAAATGGGTTTAACATAGCGAGGCAGCTTTAAAATAAGCAACGGAGATCTCCATTGCTTATTTTAAAGCTGTCTCGCTATGTTAAACCCATTTAACATAGCGAGACAGGTTTAAAAAAAAGCAATGGAGAAAGCAAGATCTCCATTGCTTTTTACACACTGTGTCGCTATGTTAAAGGAGTTTAACATAGCGAGACAGCTTTAAAAAAAACAACGGAGATCTCCGTTGCTTTTTTTAAACCTGTCTCGCTATGTTAAACTCTTTTAACATAGCGAGACAGTGTTTTAAAAGAGACTTATACTAATGGAAAAAGTCCGGGCGACCGGACCTTTTTCCATTAGTATAAGTCGATTTACAACGTGCATGCTGGCCAATCAGCGTGCACGTTTTGAAATATTAATGGGGGGTCATGGTATAATTTGCTTGTTGTACTGGTTTTACAATGCATGCTCATAATAGCAAGGCCTAAGACCCCATGATTTTTTGTCTTGTCAGATGTTTGCACAGCAATTGATGTAACAATTCTCCTGATGGTTGTTTGGGTTATGATTCCCTCATCCTCAGAGTAGGTTCATAGGTTCACAGATTAGTGCTAGGCTAACTGCCCTTGTGGGTACTTTAAGCCTAGCCAATTATCCCATTTAAGAATCAAACTCTGTACCTTGTGTCTGCAAGGTAAACACCTTAACCTTTATGCCAATCTCCAACCCCTTATACATCTATTTTACTGTGTAGGCATTCTAATTTTTATAAAGGGTGTTACAAAAATTGTTACAGACATCTGGGTTTGTTTTGCACTATTAGTAAAAGTAATGCAGTGTATCTTGTGTTCTCTCACCCAGGAGTACAATATATATATATATATATATATATATATATATATATATATATATATATACATATATATATATATATATATATATATATATATATATATACACACACACATATATATATATATATATATATATATATATATATATATATATATACATACACACACATATATACATATATATATATATATATATATATATATATATATATATATATATATAGATATATATGTATATATAGGCCACTTACATGTTTGAAAAGGGCAGCTACTATGCCTTCATTTTATTTAAGTGCTGGAGACAGACTACCAAACTGAAACTAGTTTAGATATTTCTAAAAAAAACCTGAGCACTTATTCTGGGTAAAAGTGTTTTGATATATTTGCAGGCTAGAAGTGTTTTGATATATTGGCAGGCTAGAAGTGCATTACTGCTTATGCTGGAAATATTTTTATGCAAGACCTTCAGGATTTTTGTTAGCTGTGCATTAGACAATTAAAATTGTCTATTCTGCTAATGTCTCATTTTTCACTAATACTTTCAGTGTACCTAGGATTGTCCCTATTTTTAGAGCTATACTTGTGTTTTTGGAGAAAATATCATGCATGTCATTTGACAGTTATACAGTTCTACTTTAGAAAATGTTTAATGCACATTCTGTTGTCACTGCCTCAGGGTAATGGTAACAATATTGTGTAGCACATTCATGCCAGTATTACTGCAAGCATTGTATATAATATTTTGCAATTGGTGTGCTATTTGGATTTTACAGTATGATATTGGGATTTCTTGATGTACACTCTTTTGGGGTATGGGTTTTGTTTTTTGGCAGATAAAGATGTGAGAGCTTACATTCTTTGGTCATAACTGTTCACAACATGTCTGAGTGCCATACTTCAACTTTTCAAGGCACCTTTGCCCATACCTCTCAACCATATGGAATCTCTCCATTTTCCCTGTTTTTTGAGGCCCAAATAAAGGGGTACCATGATTCTTGAGTAGCACCACTTAATTTCCAAATTTCCTGGCTATTTTTTTTTTAATTTTTTTCCGGCCTGATGTCATAATGTGGAGGCATGTGCAGTTACATCAGCTAGGTCCAGCCTGTTGGAATTCAGCTGAGGGGCTGGGCCCAGTGAGTACAAGTGGGGTGGGAGCCTGGACATGAACACTGAGCTGTCACCCACGAGAAGCCTGAACATGAATGAGTTTAGAGGAGCGGGACTGACAAGAACTGAATCCTGAACATCAACACTGACCGAGTTGCTCTTTTCAGGTAAAGCACTGAGCTGCTACATTTATTTTTTTTTTTCATACAGTAGAACACTGGGAATATCACTTCAGTGACTTCACTAATTTCTACAGATGTTTATGCGCTGCCAGTCTGCCATTCACTAAATGCCCACAATTTTAATTGCGTTTGCTGTACTATCTGCTGCATCAGTGCTACATTTATTTTCTGTACCTGAACATGAACAAGTTTAGAGGGGCAGGATAGAGAAGAACTGAACATGAGCTGTTCTTTCCAGGTAAAGCACTGAGCTGCTACATTTATTTTCCATATAATAGAATATTGGGATTATCACTTCACTAATTTCCGTAGAATGTTTATGTGCTACCAGCCTGCCATTCAGCAAATGCATGCAATTTGGATTGTGTTCACTGTATTGTCTGCTGCATTTGAAGACGTGTGCATTTATTTTATTTGCTGTACTGTCTGCTACATTTGAAGATGTGTGCACTTATTTTATTTGCTGTACTGTCTGCTGCATTTGAAGAAGTGGGCATTTATTTTATTTGAATTACTGTCTGCTGTGCTTGAAGTAAGTGTGTGTGTGTGTGTGTGTGTGTGTGTGTGTGTGTGTGTGTGTGTGTGTGTGTGTGTGTGTAAAATCCCCTAGATAGATACACCTGGTGCTTATTGTTACTGAGGCTCAAACCATGTACCTTAGGTCCAAGGGGCAAGAGCCTGAGTTCTCTACTCATTCCACCTCTTCTGAGTGAATGAGTTATAGCTCTCAATGGTACAACTGTTTATACAATGTCTGTAGTTTGTTTGCCTCATACTTTTGCTCTGTTCCTCTTAAAATTTGGATGGTGCAGCGGTAGTGGTGTTGCCTCACAGTAAGAGGTTCTCTGGCTCGATTATTGACTGAAGTTCCTCCTGTGTAGAGGAGTTATAGTTCTTAACTGTACAAATTTTCACATAATGTCTGGAATGTGTTTGGCTCATACTTTTATTCTTTTCTGTTAAAATTTGGATGGTCCAGTGGTAGTGTTGTTGCCTCACAGCAAGAGGTTCTCTGGTTCCATTCTTGGTTGAAGTGCCTTCTGTGTGGAGTCTGCATGTCCTGCCTGTCTTTGTGTGGGTTTCCTATGGGTGCTCCACTTTCCTCCCACAATACAGAGATATGCATCTGAAGCATTTCTCCCCTGGCCTCTGCTGAAAATTAGCTTTGTTCCAAGTCAGGCTTTACCAGTAAGCAAATGTTAAAAAAAACATACATTTTATTGTATTTTGGCAAATCAGTGAGAATTGAATTCACTAAATAATGATAGCCATTTAAGTTTGTCTTTTAGCAAACACATGGTAACACAACATTTTATTCTAGCAACTTTTTAAGATTATATAAGCAATGTTTAAAATATGTCCTTGGTTTTTGGGCTTTTGACCCCCAAATAAATTTTGGATTTTTCCTGATTTCTTGTGCTGCACAGTTCTTCAGGGAAAGATAAGTTTAGTGCTGCTTATGCAAAGTCTACTTGCATTGTTAGTAGCACAACAGGTAGTATACTTGCTTTTGCTGCAGAAGGCTGTGGGTTCTACTCCTACAGTCTGTAGATGGATTGCTGATACTGTAATGTGTTATATTTTTTATACTTTTAAAGGGGGTGGATGCTGCAGTGCTGAGAATGTCCTCCTTTGGCAGAGATAAACTATGAACCCATTATCAGTTTGCCATCTGTTCCCTACTGAAATATTACTAGCTTATCATTTTTTAATGTAACATAGGCAATTTCTTCTTCAAGGGCAACAGGAACTTTACTTGTAGACGAAACAATGAAATATAAAGTTGATTGCTAGCAGCAACCTAGTTACAGATCTCTTTAACATGGAATTTAGATGACTTTTACTTCTGCAGAGATTGTACATATTTACTGATACTGGTGGACTGTAGAAGTTTGAGTAGACTTTTATGATGGAAATGTTCTGAATTGGGCAGTTTTGTCATTATTGTTTCATGCATTTTGTTTCATTGCTTACTGAAAAAATGTTCACACAATAAAGTTAAAATGTGCTCTAACAAGTGTACTGTATTATACAAGGAATATAATTTAATAAAGTCAGGATATGTTTCTTGTTTCATGTGCAAGGGAGCCTATGATTTGAAAACAGCCTAAAGGTAATCTTTATCCACCAGTGGCCAGATGCATTTCTTTGGATGTGGGTTTCAATGCTGTTTCAATGAATGTGAGTTTCAAGAAAAGAGAAGTTTTAATGTCTGTTTTCATTGTGAGACTGTATTGCTTTGTTTATCAGATGTCTATTGGTGTTTGTGCTATAAAATGTAAAATAAAATCCAAATAATCATTGTAGAAGTAAAGCAGTATGCACATTAGTGTTTATGGTAAATGGGGCTAAATATTCAGGTAATGTGACATTGGAATGGCTGCAGGGGGACTCTGAGGCCATATTTTGGTTGCTTGTTTTTCATTTCCGTTTGAAAGTTGGTATCCGATAATTCCACTGGAGTGGGTGAGGTTACATAATTATGCATGCAAATTTTATGTTAATCAGCATACAGATGTGTACCTATTTTTCATGGGCCTTTGTTCCAGGTTGAGAGGAATGCCTTTGCCAGGTGCACACCAGGGTGTAGGACAGGATTAGAACACTTCTGAAGTGGTGCACATAGTATTGTTATGATGTAGTGCTGCATGTAGTATTGCCATGATATAGCTGTGCAGGTGATATTCTCATGATGTAGTGTATGTATTTCATGGTACAGTTTGAAGTATTTTGCAAGTAGATTAAGCTGGGTTTGTTTATCCTTAACATGAACAAGAGTGCTTTGATCATACTGAAAAATGCCATTTTGCAATGAATCTCTCCCTTCTTTAATACTGTTTAGGTGGGCAAGTGAGCACCAGAGGATCACAAGTGTCATTGTCAAAGCACGGGAGTAAGTAGAGTGATCATTCAGGCCTTTATTGTTAGCAAAAGGAGCTGAAATGAGCAGGAGAAGGTGCACAGACCAGAAATTTCCAGTAATGTGGGTAGGTTGTGTTCCTGCTGCCCCATATCTTAGATGTTCAGGAGATGGTTCTTTTTTTCTGCAGTATAGCCCCATTTCCTTCTGTGTTCAGTAACACTACTGTTTTCCAAACCTAGGTGCTGACTGCCCAGATTACGATGAGAACAAATATATGGCTATAGATAGCACTCCAAAGAAGAGGAGGTACACAGTTTGTTAGCCAAGTTGGGCAAGTGCCTTTGACTGGGTTTCTGTGAGTAGGCATAGAATGAAATATGCTTTCTGCAAGACCTGTAACACAGACTTCACAATCCATCATGGTGGCCTTTATGATCTGCAATGACATGCCAATAGCGGGAAATACAGACAGGATTGCAAGCATGTAGCTGGAAGGACCATGGCAGGCTTCTTTGGACCTCAGAGTTTATCAAGTACAAAGGGGGTTGAGGCAGAGGTTTGTTTTGTGTCACTCCTTGAAAAACACAACTTGTCATTTGCAACAGGAGAACACATCCTTAAATTTATGAAGAAATGTGGAGAGGATCAAGATGTTCTCAGGAAAATTACATGTGGAGCAAGGAAGGCAACCTATATTGCATGCGATGTTTTTAGGGCTTCATTACCAGAATGACACTGGTGCTGTTGCCTGCCAGAAATCACCATTCTGTGTGTATATGGATCAAAGCACAGACATGGTGATGAAAAACTATTGGTGATCCTTGTTGGTTACCTTGATGAAAAGGCAGGCAAAAATGCTATTTGGTTGCTTAAAATGCCAGAATGTTTGTCAGGCACTGGACAAGCATTGTTTGATGCTCTAATGCCTATTCTTGCACAATTTAACATTCCAGTTTCCAACACTGTGGCCTTTTCTTCAGACAATGCTGCCTCAATGATTGGGAAACACAATTATGTGTTATCTCATTTAAACAAAGTGAAGCCTACCATTGTAAATGTGGGGTGTCTGTGCCACCTGGCAGATCTATGTAGTAAGGCTGGTGTAAAAGCACTACACTCACCAGTTCAAGAACTTATATCTGTTGTGTACTGTCATTTCAGTTCCAGTGCACAAAGACAACAAAAAGTACAAGAATTTGCTTTATTCACATGCACTGACCCCTCAAAATTATTAGACATGCACCTACTAGATGGCTGAGTCTGGGGAAAGTAATTGACAGAACCTTGGCCATGTGGCCAGCTCTAAATTCATATATTTTATCTGTGGATTCACAGTCTACTAAGATTGATTTGATCTCTAAACACCTACAGAGCCATGAATTGCATATCATTTTTATGTTCTTAAGTATGCACTGGAACCTTTATTGGAGTTCAACATTTAGCTTCAAAGCTGAGAAAGTCAGCTTCTGACACTACATGCTACTGTGCATAAACTCCTGCAGAAGTATGCTTGCAGACTCCTCAGACCTGCAGCTGCTGTGAGACTAATCAAACAAGGTGATGTCTCAGTGCTGACTGACAGTAGCTCTGTTCTGCCAAACAGTGAGCTGCATATTGGTTATGAAGTTAAACAGTAGATGAGTAGCCATGAGGAGGATATTGTGGCACAGTTATTACATTTAACTTTCATAAAAAAGGTTACATTGTTTTATGCTGCAGTGCTGCAGAAAATGCTTAAAAAGTTTCCCATGCAGGATCACTTAATGAAAGATGCTGCATTCATTAATAATCCTGCCAATAGTTGGATATTTCTTCAGGACTTGTCAGGGATGTTGGATTCCATCTGGATGTCTGTAAAAATCATACTGAGGCTGAACAATTAATTGATGAGTTTACCCAGTATCAGTTTGAGGACACAGGGAACCTGACAAGTACAGTGGATGAGCTTAACTCATGTGTGTCCAATACTGGGGACACCTTCTAAGGGACCTTTGCACTGATGGGAAACTGCCACTCTTTAAGCAGTTTATGATGACTCTACTTTGCTTGCCACATTCAAAAGCACAAGCTGAGAGAGCATTTAGCATAGTGCATAAAATGAAAACTGAATTGAGATAGTCTCTCAGTATAAAAGCATTGAATTCATTATTAGCAGTGAAAATGAATGAAGAACTGGACTGATGTGATCTTAAGCTGCCAAAACATGTGGTAGATTCTGCTAAGAAAGCCACGGCAGCATACAATAAGTGTGCATCTGGTGTACCTAATGTATGATGATGTGTAGTGCAAGAACAGCATGATAACAGGTCTGTTTAGAGGATTTAAATGTAGCAAGTGGATTAATGACAATATGATTTTATTTTTGATTTGTACAGAAGTGCTGTTTGTGTACTTATGGTGTGGTAATGGTATTGCAGCTTGTAAAATAAAGGTTTTACATCTGAATCAAGTATCCTGTATTGAATTTTACAAATATTCTAGACTTTATGGCAATGGCATGTTTTGTGCAGTGCAAAAATAGGGTGTTCCACATTTTGACTGATTGTCACACATGGCTAGGGTTTGTGTTCCACATTGGCCGCTTAAAAGGTTGAGACCTATGTTGCTCAAGTTTTTGATTTTTGTGACTCCTGGAGGATATTAAGGATGATAGCACCATAAAGAGGTGTGGCGAAGATATATGTAGTGACAAGTGCAGTTTTATTTGCTTTGGTGAGAACATTTTGGGCTATGTAAAGCATCCTTTGTTTTTGAGTTTTCCTTATGCAATTTTGTATATGCAAGGCAAATTTAAGATTATCATCTACTATCATCCCTAAAAATTTGCTATGAGAATTGACTTCAGTAGTTGCTATTATCAAGACAGAGGGCATTAAATTGTGTTTCTTCATGAGAGAGGGATTTGGAAGAAAAAAGTAGCAGTTTATTATTTTAGGGCTGAGCTTGACTTGTGAGTTACAAAGCCATGTTTCAGTGGGTTTTAAAGCTTAATGAAGAATTCTTTGGAGGTGTGCTGTGTTGTCCGATGAGTGTGGTGTCATCTGCATACTGTATTAAGGTCTGTGTGATTGTGTGGAGGGTTTTGGTGAGATTAAAGGGGGGGACCAAATGTTGAGCCCTGTTCTACACCAGGTTTGACTGGGAGGTAGTAGAGTGACATTTTACTGATTGATGCTTATGGGAGAGGTAACTTTTTTACCACAGAAGCTAATTTGAAGTAGAAGTTTGCTGTGGCAAATTGTGGTGAAGACTTTAGACAAGTCTAGAAATAAGAAAGAGACTAGCTTGCTGTTATCTGTTCCTTTATTGAAGGTATCTATATAGTTCAGAAGTGCAGTGTTAGTACTATGAGAAGGAAGCTAGCAGTGTTGTTTGAGGGATAGGAATTCTTCCTGCAGGATATGGTTTAGTAATTGTTTTGAAAACATTTTTCAAGTATTTTGGAGAGGGGGATACAATTGCTATAGGTCTAAAGTTAGCAATGTTTGTAGAATTTCTTCCTTTGTCCGAGGGCATAATATGTAACTTTTTCCAGAGAGAAGGAATTTAAGATTCCTGGACAGACCTAATTATAAGGATTGAGACAGGACTGTCAATGCTGTTGTCTGCTATTTTAAGGAACTTGCTTGGAAGGTCATCAGCTAACGTAAAGCATAGTTTGCATTTGTTTAAGAGTAGTTTTATATAGGATGTGGGGACAAGCTTAAAGGTGAAAGTAGATTTTGTGATATGTGGCTGTTGGGCTGGGTTAGGATTAGATGTTGCAGAACCCTTAGTTAAACATGTTATACATTCACTTTCCTTCAAGCTGAAACAACTTAAATGTGTGTGTGTGTGTTTGTGTATGTATATATACATATATATATATATATATATATATATATATATATATATATATATATATATATATATATATATATATATACATATATATATATATATATATATATATATATATATATATATATATATTAGTCTACGTTTTTTGATCGAAATTTCACAATATTGAACAAGAAACGTAGAAACGCACTTAAGCAAAAGTGTACTACATCAAACATGCACTTTCATAAAAGCCGATTCAAAACAAACTACTTTAAACACTATTTTGCAGGAGAGCAAGCCCCCTCCACCCCCCATGTGGGGGGCTATGCTCCCCAGCCCCTACTTAAAAATGCTAACTCCATGATCCTACTACAGTGGGGAAAAGGATATATTTCCTTATCCCCACTGTAATGTGCTTCCATGAATCCACTTTTGCGAAAGTGCAGTGTCGATGTAGTGCACTTTCGCTTAAGTGGGTTTGATCTTCTGTTTGTCGAAAAAGTGTGTTTTCGACAAACATATCTCAATACGGGGGGAATAGGGCTTATGCCTTCTCAAGGCATAAGCCCTGTTCCCCCTGTATTGAGATATTAATCAAGTTAAAACTCAGCATCTAGCAATACCTGAAAATACTTACTTCAGTAGCAAAGAAATGTGCCACCCATTACACAACTCATGCATGGATTATTGGCTCATTTGGATAGTTTCAAATGTGCACTATATCAAACAGTATACCATTTGATAGAGTATAACAGCTGAACACATTTGATCAGCTGTGTCCCTGGTCATCTAAATAGAACGTTTATGTGAATATCTGTTATTTAGCACAAAGGACTAAAGCTCTGAGCTGTAACAAGCTATTTTCTGGTTAAAGGGTGTTATGGTCTCTTTCAATTCTGGGTCAGTAATCAAGAAGCATCAGTCCTCACCACTGACATTGGTGGGAGACGGTTACTAAAAACAGGAATGAATTTACACAGTATTTTGAGATGCAGCTGTCTGCATCAAGCACAATTTCCCCCAAGAGCACGCAGGAAACACACTCCAGACCTGAGACTGGACTCTCTGTCTCTCCCAATCCCAAACAAGACTCACTTTGGAGCACTGTGCCCCATTTACAAGTAGCTGACACACCCACACCTGGGTAACTGATTTTCACACATGCACACGTACACACTCCTGGGAAAGGCTGGTACAGATTTACTAGCTGTTCCCCTTTTGCCCACACTATAAGGTAAACAGGGTGCCAACAGGCAACCACTCTCAGGTACTTCCAAGGGTATTAAATTATACTGAGTAAAATCAATACTAATATAAATGGTAGAGTGTAACCAAAGCAGGAAGGCTTTTTGGAGTGGCCATGATGTCACTAAAATAAGCACAAGTACTCTCAAGGTGTTAAAAGTATCCTTTAATAAAACAGCCACAATGAAAGGTATAAAAATGTTTAGTAATAAATAATAAAATAATAAAACAGAAAATATGAGAAAATATCTAAGTACAACAAACACCAGAGTTTCAATCACAGAAGATGGCGCAGTGGTGCAGTGATTGCATTGTCACCTCGCAGCAAGAGGTTCTCTGATTCAATTCTCGGCTGGGGTGCCCTCTTTGTAGAGTCTGCATGTCCTCCCTGCATTTGTGTGGGTTTACTCAGGGTGTTCTGGTTTCCTCTCACTTTACAAACATTTGCATCTGGGGCATTACTCCCTGGGCCTCTGCTGAAAATTGGCTCGGTCCAAGTTGGACTTTCTTGGTAAACAAATGTTAAATAAAATAAAATAAATAAAAATAACATAGTTGGACAGATGCAGAGAAACAATATTCAACTAATTTCACTGTATTTCCTGACTATCTAAAGAATAACTGTTCCCTAGCTAACTTAATTAATACAGCAAGGCAAGATTAGATTCTGAGATGTTTACTTCCACAAGGCAAGGTAATGTGCATCTAACTCACTGAAATGAACAACTCAACTGACTGTCATATATTTTTATATCAGGTTCCAAAGAAAACAAAACAAGTTGCGGTGTGAGTTTCATCTTCTCAGTGCTGGTTATAGAATGACATCACATTTGATCACCTGATTCTGGTACAATACACATTCAAGACTTTGCTAAGAACTGTTTCAGTATCTGAAAGCTATAGAAACATTTCAGAAACCTCTACTCCTTCCTTCCAGAATCTTTATTTAAACATAAACATTTAATCAGTTATAATAACACTGTTGATAAATTTTAATACAAGCATCTGTAGAGGTGAGTTTGATAAATAATGCAAAATTATTTACAAAACTCCAGCTAACTATGCTGGCATATGTTACACATGCACTGCCCTGTTCTCCCTGGCATAGATGGCAATACCTCACATTGTCACATTTCTCCCCCATTTGAAGGCTCATGCTAGTTTTCAAGTGACTCTGGAAAAACATTGCTTGAGATAAATGGGTCTGTCTGGGAACACAATACCTTATACCCTCTCTTGAGAGTCCATCTGTATTGGCATTGCTGTAATCCAGACTGGCTAATACACGGGGTCCTCCTAAAAGCATTTAAAGCTTTTGGAATACCTGCCCTCAGGCTGGGCTCCGCATACCTTATCTGGGTTCTACCTGACATAATCGAAACCACACAACACCGACAACCACATCACCGACACCACATATTCGACAGTCCATAAACACGAAACCACACATAACCGACAACGAAATAACCGACGGTACACAAACACGAAACCCCATACAAAACAAAACACATCCCCATTCCACAAACCACACACACAACACAAGCACACCAAAATCCTTACAAGCCCACACTAAACCTTACCCTAACCTAAGGTCCACTAACACACTCGCAACCGCCCTACCCGCCCCTAACCCTAACTCACTTAACCCACCCCTATCGCTCCTAACCCTAACTCACTTAACCCTAACCCTAACTCACTTAACCCACCCCTATCCCCACAGACCGTCAATCTCCACACTTACCTGCTCGCACCCTAACGTCCGTTACTACCCGCATACTCACACAGCCTTTCCCCATGTCGGCATCCTCGGCGTTGGTGTTGTCATCCGTGTCTTCTGCATTGTCGATGTTCTGCAACCCGGTCTTCTCAGCTGTCGACGAAGTCAGGTAGAACCCTTATCTGGCATGTTTTTCCATGTCAGATCTGGGAGGGAGAAGCAATTGTACTTTAAATGGGAACAAACTTTTTATAGTAACTTTCTGTCACCAAGAATGCTCTCACCTATTTTTAGTAACAGGGGCAGGCTCCACCTGAGTATCTTCCACTTTGGCAGGTTCTGGCCTAATTATATATCCCATTCTATGTCCCAGGTAGGAGACCTCTGCCATACCCCCCTGACACCTAATAGGCTTAATGGTCAACCCTTCTCTTTGCAGCCTGCTCAGGACCACTTTGACATGCTGAAGCTTCATTATATTAACATAGTACAATTTGTGCCCCTGCCTCCTGACTAGCAGGTTTACCATGCAATTAACATCACTGACCTTCCTTACCAGTTTGTAGGGTCCCTCCCAAGGTGCCTGCAGCTTAATGTGTCTGACAGGAATTAGCACTATAGCCTGCTGTCCCACAGCATGCTCTCAGGCTCGAGCATTCCTGTCATACCAAACCATTTTTCTGCTGTTGGGCTCCTGCCAGGTTCTCCTAGGCCAAGCCCATGAGCTTCCTAAGCCATATGCCACAACAGACTCCTTGTGGGATTCACACTTACCCTCTTTCTCATCATGAATCAAATTTAAAGCCCCCCCTCACCTTATGCCCATACAGCAATTCAAAGGGTGAAAAAAATGTGGATTCCTGGGGTACCTCTCTGTAGGCTAACAATAGAGGGGGTACATATTTGTCCCACTCTCTCCTAAACTGGTCTGCAAATACCCATAGCATGGTCTTTAGTGTAGAGTTTAACCTCTCCACAAGACCATTAGTCTGGGGGCTATAGGGGTGGTCTTTAGATGCTGTAACCCACAAAGCTTCAACAGAAATGCCAGCAGTCTAACATGAAATTGGCACCTTTATTAGTCAGCATTTCTTCCAGGAACCCAACCCTGCTGAATCTCTAACAAAGCATTTGACTTCTTCTGGCTCGATAGAGGACAGAGCCACCACCTCTAGGTATCTAGTAGTAGAATCTACTACCACCAGGATATACTTCTTCCCTGTGGAACTTGAGGTACTCAGAGGCCCTACTATATCCATAGCAAACCTCAGAAATAGGTTCATAGAGTAGTACTAGGCTAACTGCCCTTGTGGGCCATTTTAAGCCTAGCCAATTACCCCATGTAAGAATCAAACCTTACACCTTGTGTCTATAAGGTAAACACCTTAACCATTATGCCAACCTCCCACCCCTTATACCAACCATGGCTCCTTAATTACAGGCAAAAGCATCAACAGAGCTTTGACTTTTTCCCCCACCTTGCCATCCTTCTGGCACTGTCCACAGGTCCTGCATTACCCTGTTACATCCTTTGCAATCCCAGGATAATAGAAGTTTTGCACAATATGACTCTTGGTAAATTTTATGCCCAAATGACCTGCAAAAGGAATGTCATGGGCTATGGCTAGAAGTGCCAGACGGTAGGCTCTGCACACAACCAACTGTTGTATTACCTCAACCTTCTAGCCTTCCCTCAGGTGTTCACTCACTATACAGTAACCCCTTTGTTCCAATACATCGTGTCCACTTTTCCTTGAGCATCAGGTGCCTGCTTAGCTACCTCCTTCAAGCCTCATAATGTAGGGTCCAAAAGCTGAGCTTGTCTCAACTCTACTTTTGTGACTCCTCCCAGCTTCCCTTCCACAGGATGCCTAGTATCTTCTGACAGCAGTGCTTCACTGACAGCCTGGGTATGACTACTCAATTCTGCTGTTGCAGTCACCCTGTCCATGGGAACATCAGTACCTATCAGGCTCACTGTTACAAGGTACCTCTCTCCCTGAAATACCACTGTTACAAGGTACCTCTCTCCCTCAAACACAGCTACCTACTTGCTTCCTTTTCCACCCTCCAAGTCATGGTGAACCCTGGCCAAAGGTATTTGGAATGAGATCCCTCCTAAAGGTACTTCTCTCCCTGAAATACCAACATCCAAAGCCCCTGCTTCAGGTGTGAGGTATGTCTGGGTCTCCCCTAGGCTAGCAGACCTACATGCCTACCTCCAAGCCTAACTGCATGTAGTTGTAATCACACAAAGTAGTGCATTATCAAAATCATTCCCCTTCAGGTCATCATCAGGAATATCCTCAAACACAGCTACCTACTTGCTTCTTTTTCCACCCTCCAAGTCATGGTGAACCCTGGCCAAAGGTATTTGGAATGAGAATGAGATCCCTCCTAAAGCTCTGATTGGAGTGGATTGTCCAAGCAAGTACTGCTCCACTTTAACCACTGCAGGCTTCAGAATAGTTATGTCAGAGACTGTGTCTGCCTTAGCAGTGACCTGTCTTCCATCCACTAAGATAGGATACAAACTCTGATGATAGATTGTTATCCCTGTTGTCTCCAAACAACTTACTACTGGCACACTGTTATCCCACTTACTGGCGCCCTCACCTTTGGTTCCCCACCTTTCTTCAGTGGACATTTGTATGCTACATGCCCCATCTGGCTACATTTAAAACACCTAACCCCTCATCCTGGCTATGTACCTG
Source organism: Protopterus annectens (assembly GCF_019279795.1). Classification (NCBI taxonomy): domain Eukaryota; kingdom Metazoa; phylum Chordata; order Ceratodontiformes; family Protopteridae; genus Protopterus; species Protopterus annectens. The sequence goes on along the minus strand of NC_056735.1, from coordinate 503,095,459 downwards.
AACTAGTGGCTTCTCCTTTTACTGACAGACTCGGTTGTGTCATTTAGCCTACCACCATAGGTTCCCTTATACCATGTGCAGCACTGGCTATCCTCTTCTTGTGCAGAGATGCTCTGCTTGCTAAGTAGCGATCCCCTTTTCTTCCCAGCTCATCTGCAGAGCTATACTCTTGGTCTGGCAACAAGATTCACATGTCCCCAGGCAAAGTACTAAGGGCTTGTTCCCTCACCAAAAGGTCTGCCAGTCTTTCAAAAAGTGGTTACCTGACAGCCACTCACCCACCTATGAAAATAAGTGTTAAATTCTGCAATATAATCACATACACTTTCATCTGCCTTGCATCTATCCTCACAAAACTTTTTTTTTTCTGTTAACTTCAGGTGTTAACTTATAACAGTTCAATATACATGTTTTCACCCTATCGTATTTTAAAAACAGCAGTTACAACTTTACCATAAAGGGGTCAGGAATTGTATCCAGAACTCTTGGTCAACATTATTCTGTTTACATACTCTTTCAAATATATGAATAAAACTATCAAAGTCACCCACCTCTGCAAATTGTGGAAGAAATGTATTGACCTTTATTGCTTCTGGGGTCCAGTTATTCCCTTCCCCATTACTGCCATGACCCTGATGAAGAGTCAACATCTCCCCCTTGTACTGTCACTGCTTATCTTTTTCCTCAGCTTCCAATTGCTGCAGTATCTCATTTTCTTCTATCTCTGAATGCCACAGTCTCTCTTCAGTCTCCAAACATTGCAGTCCATGCTGACGCTGCTTCTCCATTTGTTCAGCCTTCAAATGTCACAGTCTCTCTTTGGTCTCCAGTTTGAGTTTCTTTAACTACAGAAGGATTTTCAAATCCTCTAAGAAAAAGCTAAACAGTCATTTTTTTCTGAAGGCTGCACATCTCCATCACCATACTGGTTGTCTTTCTGGTCAATGGACCATGCTGCAGTTGCAATTGCAGCTGAAATAATTACTTCTTTTTTATGGTTACCATGCACCTGTCCTTTTGCTTCACAAACCATGGTCAACTGGTTCTTTGTCAGCTTACCATAACCCTCTGCTGACATCTTTGTCTGCTTTCCATGACTAAACTAAACTAACAAAAATAAATAAAACTGTTGTGAAAATGAAACACTAAATGTTTACCATGTGTCTGTTTAGAGTACACACACCTTCAGTGACAACTGCCCAGAGACTACTGAAGTTCAATTAGTATTTCACCACTCTGCTACCAATATGTGACAGCCTCTCTCTGTTCCAGGCCAGTAATCAAGGACTTTCAATCCTCATCACTGACACTGATGAGAGTTGTTCACTAAAAACAGGAATTAATTTAACATTATTTTCAGATGCAGTTCTTTGCATCAAGGACACTTTCCTCCAAAAGCACACAGAAAACATACTCCAGACCTGGGACTGGACCCTCTATCTCTCCAGATACCAGACAAGACACACTTTGGAGCACTGTGTCCCAGTTCCAAGAAGCTGATACACTCAAACCTGGGTATTTGATTTTCACACACACACACACACACACACACACACACACACACACACACACACACACACACACACACACACACACACACTCTCTCCCTGAAAGGCTGTTACAGATTTACAAGCTGTACCCCTGCTGACCAGACTATAAAATAACAATGCTGCCACCAGTAAAATCAATACTAATATAAATGGTAGAGTGTAATCAAAGCAGCAAGGCTTACAGAGTGGCCACAAAGTCACTAAAATAAGTACAATTATCCCATCAAGACTCAAGATGTTAAAAGTATCCTCTGAAAGACCAGCCACAGTGAAATGTATAAACATATTTAATAATAAATAATTGGATAGAAACATGAGAATATCAAATAGCTAAGTTCAATAAACACCAGAGTTTCAATCAAAGGAGAAATAAAGCTAACACAGTTGGACAAATTCAAACAGATGCAGAAAAAAACTCAATTAATCTCATTGTATTTCCTGACTGTCTAAAGAATAACTGTTCCCTAGCTAACAATTAATACAGCAAGGCCAGATTAGACACTGAGATGCTTACTTCCACAAGGCAAGGTGAAGAGCTTTTAACAGACTGAACTGAACAACAACTTAACTTACTCACCTGACTGTCATAGATTTTTATATCCAGTTACAAAGAAAACAAAACAAAACAAGCTGCTGTGTGGGTTTCATCCTGAATTAAACAAAAAACAAGTACGGCAGCCAAACAAACAATAAAATACTCTCAGCTTCAATTAACTAATTTATGAGCCTTAATTCCTTGAAGCTGAGAGCATTTTATTGTTTGTAATTATTGTTTTATTTGTTCTATTATTTAAATGGTTTGGTTTTCTCATGGTCTGAAGAAGTACAGAGTGTCTGTATAAAAGTGCTTACCACCATTCAATAAATAGATGCTTTTTTAGCTGTGTTTGTCTGCCTTACTTGTTTTTCACTGAATTCAGTTTTTGGTGAAAGGTAGTCATCATCTGCTTGGTTTGTTTGGTTTTATTCTTTCAGTTTCATCCTCTCAGTGCTGTTTGTAGAATTACATCACATTTGATCACCTGACTCTAGTACAATACACACTCAGGGCTTTGCTAAGAACTGTTGCAGTATCTAAAAGCTATAGAACAATTTCAAAAACCTCTACTCCTCCTTTCCAGAATCTTTGTTTAAACATAAACATTTAATCAGTTATAATAACACTGTTGATACATTTTAACCTAAGTATCTGTACCAGTCAGTGTGATAGTCAAATGACACAAAATTATTTACAAAACTCCAGTTATCTATGCTTGCCTATGTTACACAAGCATGCACTATTCTCCCTGGCATAGATGGCAGTACCTTACATAGTCAGACAGGGTAGAGTGTTTGATTCCTTCCATCTGCATTTGACTATTGTGTAACTCTGAGCAAGTCACTTAATAAGGCACGGTTTTTGAGTCATATCAGAAAAAGGACATCTGTGTCCAGTGGGCGTATCCAGTCAGAAAATCTGTAAAACATATGTGACTAAGTAAATTGCACAAAAAAACTCTATCAGGTTGCAAAGCAAAACAGAAAGACAAAGAAGGTAGTCTGATACCCTTCATAAGAGATGCCAACAGAACCTGCTCACCAATCCATATGAAATCAAAGGCAGGTTGAATGAGTACTTCTAGCAAATTCTGAATGAAGAAAATTCCACAGTAGCTATACTTCCCCAGAGACTGCCTATGATAAAAGAAGAGGAGAAGCTCATCTGAAAAGAAGTAAGAATGGCACTAAGGATAATGAGGTCAAGGAAAGAAGATGGTTGAGGTGAAGTCACAGAAGATATGATAAAGATGTTAGGTGAGATAGGAGAGAAGTGCCTTGTGAGGGTACACAAAGCAGTATGGACAGAAAGGCGTATCCCACATGAGCATAATAGTGCCAGTGTACAAGATAAAATTGAACATCCACAACTGTGGCCAGTACAGTGATATCATATGCCTGTCAAACTGCATGACAGTTCTGGAGATGGTTATTAATAAATTAATACGTCGAGTAGCAGAAGATAAGATGGGTGATGAGCAGTTCTGGTTCAGATCAGGATGCACCAACACCAACCTGATGTTTGCCATGAGACAGATAGTTGAGAAAAAGCAAGAGATGAGGAAAGAGTCCACCTGAGCATTTCTAGACTTGGAGAAAGCATATGACATGGTCCCAAAAAAGTTGATTTTTGTCAGCCCTGTGGTATTTCATAGTCTCAGAAACATTGGTAGAATCATGAAGGTTAATTACAATGACCCAGTGACTCAAGCACAGACAGCATTCTGCCTCACAGAGGCTTCATACTGGAGTTGGACTACATTAGCAAACAGGTCAAACATGACAGATCAATAAAGCTGTTGTATGCAGATGATGTGGCATTACAATTAGACTCTGAGCAAAAACTTCAGCAAAGAATAGGGGAATGGAATTTAAAACTGAATGTTCATGGAATGAAACTGAGTACAGATAAGACCGTTGTAATGGCAGCAAATGAGGGAAATCAGAAGAAGCTGAGAATTTTTGATAGAAAGGAAACAGTGGAAAAAGGTTAACTGTCTCAGTTATCTGGGAGGGTTGGTTGAGGAGAGGTAAACCTGAATGAGGAAGTCAAAGCTAGAATCAGTGGAGCTTCACCCAACTGGCACAGAGTGTTAGTTGCAGTGTATGGAAGAAGAATGCCAAAGAAACTATATAGTAAATTTACAAAACAGTGGTGCAACCAGTATTACTGTAGGCTATAGAAACCTGGGCAGTAAAAGCAGAGCAGTTGAGAAAGCTAGACAGATGATGGAGATGAAGTGCCTGGGATGGGTGGGAAAATACACACTATGCGACAGATGAAGAAACTGCAAAAGGACAGTGGATGGAGTTAAAGACCAATAACCTAATGCTCATTTTACAGATGAAGAAATGAAGATATCAGAGCAGAAGCCAAAGTAACCCCAACTGAAGAGAAAGTCAAAGAACACAGATTATTGTTGTTTGGGTATATATGCAAAAAAGCAGAAGGCAATATGGAGAAGGAGATTTAGGACAGGGAGGAAGAAGGAAGGAGGAAATGAGAACATCCTGCAAAGAGATGGATGGATTATGTGAGAAGACCTGCAACACTCATGCATGTCAGTTGAAGAAGATAAGAGAGTTCCAGTAAATCAAAATACATGGTGCCAGTTGACATCACACCCGAACCCCATGTGGAAAGTGAGAAAAAGGAGTGTTTTTTGATGACGATTTTAGTAGATGATGGTGTAACACTTGAAACTTCACCCTTGCTTCTTCGAGAAATTAATGGTTTAGATCATAACACTCATCCTCTCTATGCAATAATTTTAGACAAAACTAAAAATAATGGATGACAAAGACCTATACTCAGGGACAAATTTTAAATATTGCTCTTATGAATTCTGAAAGTTATCAGAATTAGGGATTTTGCATGAACATTTATTTTATGAAAGATATGATGTGTGAAGCTCAAATGTCTGTTATTACTTAGTGACTTCAGTGCTCAATGATTTGCCAGAAAAACAAACATTTTATGAGGAACAGAGCAAAAACTGAGGCAAAAATCTGGACAATCCACAAAATTGTGGTCAGTTGTGATGTTTTGTTTAGAAGGCTATTACACTTGAAAAAAATGATTGGGTCATTAGGGTAATAGAGAGAAGGGACTTGATTGATATTGCTGGGATGGTATCCCCCCCCCCAAAGTTGTTAGAGATCTGAGTTAGAGAAATAGGTTTGAATCTTACCTGTAACTAATGCCATAATGTGTTTGTATAATGTCTTTTTAGTCCTAAGTAGTCCATCAAGAAGTGTACCTAGATACTAAGATACATATCTACAGTTCTGATGCATGATATGTATGTGGATGATAAGAGTTATATTTACTGGTCTAACACTTATGAACAAAAATCTTGCATCTGTTGCACAACACCTAGAATACTATGTGCTTTTGACTGAAAACCTCATAAAAAGTTGTAAATTCCAAATCAAACCACATTTAATTATTAATGTGTATGGAACAACATACTATAAGGCATAGTGACAATCTGTGAAAATTAAAAGTACCCAGAGAATATTTTTGCTAGAGGTAAAATGTAAATGCAGTAAATCCATCAGTATTGTGTCAGAGGATGCCTTTAAATGCCAGGCACAGGTCACTTCTTAGCAATTTGTATGATACAGAGTTTATGCTGCATGTGTCTGGACAGTTACATGTCAAAGGGGGCATCATATTCAATAACTGGCCTAATAAGGGATAAATAAATGGGGACAATGATACCCCTAGACTTAAACACAGTCTACTTGTTTACAAGCTATGCAATATAGAAGTACTTTCTTACAATGCGGGACATGGGTTAGTCAAAAGTTAGGTTACTGCCCACATAAGTTTCCAAATCCTGAATAACTCGGTCAACATTTAGGGAAGTATTGTTAATTTGGTAGTTCCCTGGGATAGATGACTTCCCAAAGAATACAGTAATGCATTTTTTGGGATTTACTTTCAGTCCATAAACTTTCTAAGCAGTCCATAATACTTCTATATATTTTAATGTGATATACACATTTGTGGTTTGATATGGCTAGAATATGTTATGGCTGGGAAATATGGTACAACGTCATTTGGAGTGTGATACTGTGGATCCTATGTTGTTTTCCCCAGAGACTTTAGAAAATGTGTACTTTAATGTGAGAAATCAGCATGGTCATCATATATGGGCTGTGGATGGTTATTTTCATTATTTGGAATAAAATGTCATCAAAATTTTATTGGTCATATAAACATAAACTGAGTGAATAGTGTAGTCGGCATTGTGTTTCTTTGTTAACATTTTTTGAGAATGAACTAAATCCGCAGCAAATTGTTGCATTATTTTTCTAGCAGCTGTAGAAAAGTATGACTATACTGAAATTAACAAGTATTCTGATCATTCAGATGATACACCCTGACATGTGGTTGAGGATGCCATTGCATAGAGGTATGCTGCAATCTGCCTACTCAGTGTGCTGTGGTAGAGAATGTTAATAGGTTATGTCAAAGGATTGACTTTCATGGAACAAGTAACACAGTAAGATAATGTCCTACAGTAATTATATGGCTTTACTGGCAAGTAGAGTTCTTCATACTGATGAGTTGGATTTGTTTAGATTTTCCTTGAAAACAGGCACATTTCTTAGTAAAGGAGTATATTTTTCACTGCACTAGAGAATTTCAAGTTTTTTTTTTTTCATCTACAGATATGTGTATTTGTGATGGAACGTTTTCTTTCAGAGGCAATAAGTTTCAACTATTTTCAGTTTGTTGTTTTATTTTTGCAGGTTCAAAAAATATGCACCTTTTCTTAATAGTTTCATGACCTTGTAGAGCTAGTTTGCATATAATACTTTCTGGTGACTTTTTGTGTCTATTTTGAAGACTGTAAGTTAGATGTAAAGGTGCACAGTGTTTTGATGATAGTGCAAAATCTGTGCAAAACAATACTGGCAGTGTTATTCCAAAAGGATGCTTTGCCACTTCTATCACATTATTTGGGGAAGGATTCAATAAAGTTTTCTCTAGACTATTATCATTTAGAGTAAAGAAAATGATTTGTTTTCCAACCCCTACCTCTAAAACAATCCTGTACCTTAACTTGGGGGGAAAAAACAAACAGACTTTATACATAATATTACCACTGCACAAGATACTCAAACACATTTCATATAAACCTGCACACATGCATAACACTAAAGCTCTTCTCTTGCCTAGCCCTTTTTTCTAACCCTAACCTGCAAACATCTGCATACCCACATTCCCACTGCTAATGCAAAAACTTTTTGTATAGTCAAAAGTTTCAGCATTAAAACTCAGTCTTACACATACTCTAACCCCAAGCACTAGATTGTCCTAATCTTGACACCTCCCTACACCTGACAAAAAGTATATGCAAATATCTCTTTCTGTATGTATGTGTATATATGGTTCTCTATTATGCGATCAAAGAGACTTTTCTTCGAATGCGTAACATTCGAACCCAAAACATCGAAAACATTGAAAACACTAAACCGTGAACAGCCATGTCTGCAAATTTTTTCCTAGGGGAAAAAATTCAGTTGGCCGTTCTCGTGGTTTGCCCTTTTCCCCAACGTTGAGTGATCTCGAGATGGTACATTTAGTTAGGTGGGTGGGGGGCACATCCCCCTACACATCAGGGGTGTGTGGGGGGGGTGAAACCTCCCACTTGATTAGGATTGTAAAGTTTGTGTAGTTTGTTGCCTCATGAATTTTTTTCCCTAGGAAAGAAATTTGCAGACATGGACGTTCGCGGTTTAGGGTTTTTGATATTTTGGGTTTGAATATTACGCATTTGAAGAAAAGTCTCTTCGATCACGTAATATAGAACCTGTGTGTGTGTGTGTGTGTGTGTGTGTATGTGTGTGTGTGTGTGTGTGTGTGTGTGTGTGTGTGTGTGTGTGTGTGTGTGTGTGTATATATATATATATATATATATATATATATATATATATATATACATATATATATATATATATATTCTCTGTAAAAATTAAATAACTGCTTTCTACTTTCCCTTTGCAAACTAGACTAGCTAAAACCCACCTAAGTGGGAGCATTTGCCCCCCTAAAACCTCAGATGTGGGGGGCTGTGCTCCCACACCCCCAACTATATATATATATATATATATATATATATATATACACACACAAACACACACCAGCACAGGGATTGCACTACAGTAGGGAAAAGGGCATATGCCTTTTTCTTACCATATAGTATGGTACACACATCCACTACATGCCAGGAGCATATGAAAAGTCCACCATATTTGTTCACATACTGCCTATCTAAATTTAAAGAGACAGACCACATATAGAAACACTAAATAAGGATTTCCTACGGTACTATTGGTATTCTGAAATAGTCATTTTATTTTTTAGTCTTATGACACTGCAAACTGAACTTTCAGTCTTTTGAGCATTGATATTTTAAGCTTTTAGTATTTTAAAATTTTGACATTCCGGTCTCAGTATTTTGGTCTTTGGGATTCTGGAAGTTCAGTATTTAAAAGTAGAGCCATACAGATGTATATGTATCTGTATGTATATATATATATATATATATATATATATATATATATATATATATATATATTTCTTAATCTATATAAATAAACAAACACATGAGCACACACACATACACACAATTGCAACCTGGGTATACTTCTCAACTACTAAGTGCAAACAATCTAGACAAAGCCAAAAATAAAAGAGAACCAAAGTCCAAAATCAACTACAGATTTCAAATATTGTTCTTGTAAATGTATAAAGTTGCTAAAGTAACAGGTTTTGTATTATCATGCATTTTTGATGGATATAAAGCTCAGATGCATGTTATTTTTAGTAACTTCAGTCCTCAACGATTTGCCAGAAAACCAGAAATGTTATTTCTGATATTTCAGACCAAAGATATGACTCAAGATTGCGGCCATTCTATGAAAATGCTGGCCATTTGAGAGGTATATACAGATGGATCTAGGACTTTTGCACGAAAGTGCAAAAGCCCAAATCCATTATCACCGAACACATTTTAATGAAAGCACTTTTCACCGAAAAGCGCTCTCATTAAAGTGCGTAAAAAAAAATCTATGTTTATGCAGGGGGGCAAGCCCCCTGCACCCCCATGTGGGGGGCTGTGCCCCACATCCCCCTACTTAAATATTCTCACTCCAAGATCGCACTACAGTCGGGAAAGGGAATTCTCCCTTACCCGCACCATAGTACAATCTCCGGAACAGGCATACTTAAGCGAAAGTGCTTTTTCGGTGAAAAGCACTTTTGCGTAAATATGCCCCACCGATAATCATTTGGTGGAAAGTGCATTCGAGGATCTGTACGGATCCCATACCGACACATGCTTGGACATAGACAAACACATATGCGTGCACACACACGCACACACACACACACACACACACACACACACACACACACAAAGCACACTGTGGCAACTAATGTATGCGATTAATTTGAAATATTACATTTTTGCATTATGGTTATGTTGACATCTGGGAAATTTTTTAATATTCCTTAAAATTTTAAATTCAATAAGATGAATGCTTGATATATAAAGCTGATCTAAGATAGGAATTTGCATATACTAATCCACTAACACAAGATAATGGAGCTTTCTGTGCACTTTCATTTCATACATCTTTGATGTACTGCTAGGTGCTGCAAAGACTACTGTATGCAGATAACACACATTAAAATGTAAATGTCTTTAAATTAATGAAAAGTTCCTGATTAAGAAATCAGATTGACTTAATATAATTTAAAACAGATACAGAGTTACAAATTTCACTTGCACTCAATAGGATGCATGGACCAGGTTAATGAAAAAGAAAAAAAAAATCAGACACTGCAGATGTTCATTTTCAAAATAATCTAATGTAATAAAGAACTGCCAATATTAAAGTCATCATTTAATCTTGAGGGCAAAATAATTTACCTTTCTCTGCCAATATGTTCCCATTAAAATGTAACATAATGCACTTGTAAACATGCAGATTCCTGAGCTTGCGAGACCAATAAACATCAATAGACATTCAGAACCCTTTCTCATTTTGACAATTGAAACATTATCACTTTGGATGCCTAATATAGCACATGCTTTTTTGTAATGACCTTCTGTTAATAAAAAGAAATACTAGTGGGAGTTACCACACTCAATTATATAAATATTGTTTTTATTTGTGCAAGTCAATATGTATGTGTGAATAATACATGCATGCGCGCCACACCCACACACACACACACACACACACACACACACACACACACACACACACACACACACACACACGCACAGAGATGCATGCAGGCAGTTAGGATAAATGAAGTGCAGTTTATTTCTTTTAATTTTTTAAGTAAAAATAACTTAAAAGACAGCAGCTATGCAAAATCAGCAGTCAGTTTTCTATGTAATATTTATTAAAGAGTTTCCTTTCTTAATCTCTTCTCTATACTGAAACAAAAAACAGAAAATAAAAATATATAGAATAAACAAAAGAAAACAGTATGAAGTTAGTACCATTTAAAATCACTCAAGCTAAAAAATAGTAATTTAAATTTTAATGTGACACACTAAAATGTATCCTTGGATTAAGAAATATCCTTCCAAGAAAAAGATCCTCAAACAGCCTTCTAAAAGTGGACTCTAATACAGACCCCTTTCAATAAAACACCACACTAAAATGGCATATGATGACCTTTTATTGAACAACACTCTTAATCACAATGTTATTGAACAATATTCTTAGTCACAGGGGACTTCCAAGATGACTTCACATTGATTAACAGCTTAATTCTACCTCTCCCATTGAGAAAACAGAAACTTAGCAGAGAAGGCCAGTGGATTTATACTTCTGGGTACATTTTAGAAACTAGCTAGTAAGTGCACTACCTGGATGCCAGTAAAAAGAAATACAGAGGACCTTAAGGAAAATCAACTGCAAAAGGTGAAGAAAAAACATTGACTGGGAAAAGTACTGCAGCTGTTCAACAAAAAAGAAGTATAAGCTCCAGCCATTACTTCCAGTAACCTAGAGGAAAGTCTAAGACAACTGCACACAGAACTGATTAAAACAAACAAAACACTCAAGCTGAAAAAAATAGAAAAAAGCTTTAAACAGACATTCAGTTGAGGTGCTAAACCTGCAAATATCAGAGGTTAAATTGAAGAAAAGGCTGGCTGAATATGAGACTGTTCAAGAGGAGCTGTGTCAAAAAATAATAGAGAATCTGGAAGGAACAGAGTGTATTAATTTTATGAAAGCACAAATAAACAGCTGGACTGGTATTCCACATCAGGAGCTGTTAATTGAAAGGGCAAATCATGTGTATGCTCCAAACCTGGCAACGAAAAAGCAACCTAGACCTTAAATAGTAGACATGCAATCCTACCAGTAGAAGTAGTTGGTTCTGACAAATCTGTAGCAGAAAGACAAAGTACTAAAACTGGGAGACAGCAGAATATATGGGTTGAAAAAGATTATTAATTGTACATGAAGCAGAAGAGGAGAAAATGTATTCCACTATTCAGGAAATGTCAAAAAGCAGGCATGAGATTCAAACTGCTGTACTCTGCTATCTTCAAAATATTCTTCCCTGGAGGAACAAAATCATTTTATTGAAGTACATGCTAAGGAGGAAATACAAACATTTGTCCAACAAAAAGTGAGCTGTGAAACAGAAGGGGATTCTGATTCCTGCTCCTTTGGTAATAAAGACCACAGTGAGACTATGCCAGTGAAATCTTTTAAGCACCACTGAGCACTGAAGTCACTAAATAATGCCTGAGGGAAGGAATAAAAGCACAAGAGTTGAGTAGAGGAATTGAGAGTACATTGGGTTTGGGAAATGGGATGAATAGGAATAAAACCAGTAACTTGGAGACTGACAAATGTGGGATTACAAAGCAATAATTACATTTATGAGCATGACAGAACAAGAAAATCTGGAAATATTGGCTTCATCTGGACTTTGTCAAACCTGCAGGGGGCTCTAAAGCATATCCCCTACATCATGTCATTAATGTTTAGAAAAATACTCAGGAGAGGGGAATAGGAGCGAGACTGTAAACTGCAAGCAAAACTATTTTTACGGTGTATGATTTTCTTTGCATGCCATAACGTAATTTTTTCTTAGGTATTTTTAAGTGTAATAGGGATACTAATAGCAGGTGCTCCAATTTTATTGCTTTTTTCTTTTTTTTCTTTCTCTCTTCTTTATTCTTTCTTTCTTTCTCTTTGTTCTGTTTTAAGAAATGTAGTCACTGCAATGTAAAAAAAAGTCTTGTTAAAAGAGCATGGCAAAATAAATATCTGTGCACTTTTTTCATTCTTGCATAGGGGAATGACTGGATTAAAGCCTTTAGTTTGATCTAGGGACACATTTTAAGAGAAAAGTAAATAAAAAAGAATATTGAATATTATATTTTTCTACCAAATACATTTATGCTTAGTAGTAACTTTGCATCTGGTCCTCATGTCTCCAGGAGACAATCTGATAAAGAGGAATGACTAAAAGATAATGTTCACTGAAAGCATTAAGTGTTTATTCAGCTTGGACAGCTGTAAAGATAAGACAAAACCAGACAGCACTTACTTTAAGTACAGGTTGCACTATGTTTCTTATCGTGGATAACCTTTCTTTTAGGTTAACTCCAAATCTACGAGTATGGCTGTCAGTTTGGAACATTTATTCATATCAGAGGATAATATATTTGAAGATGTACATAATTCTGTGTGTTAGTATTAATTTACTAGGTTTCAGGGGGTATTGAATGTGTCTTTTTTGTTTGAGGATTTTCAATAAAACAAAAAGTTTTGCAACAAGTGACATAGGTTCAAATGGATACAACAAAAACTGCTGTATAAAAGATCAACCTGCCAAGCAGTGTATGCATGTAACACAAAAGCTGAAACTAGACATTTATCAAGAAAGCAGTTATAGATAAAAAGGTGGGAATAGTAACTTTTTAATACAATGATGCTTTCTGTAATATCCTTAAAGGTTAATGGTCTCACAGATAAAACCAAAAAAGCAAGGGAAGTGAACTATATAGAAATATAGAGTACAAATAGTTATGCTACAGGAGACACACTTGGAAAGAACTGAATATGTAAATTTGATAAAGAAAGGGCAGTTATTCAGCAGAATACCTGGAGCAAAGGAAAAGATTCATACTTATATTAACTGAAAGAGTAGCTCCAATGGTGATAGAAGAAGATAAAAAATATAATAATGGTAGATATGCATTACTAAGGTGCTAATGGCAAGGGAGGAGGATTACACTGACATGTATTTATATTCCACCTAAAATTGCTATACTGGAGGTTAAGAAAATTTTGGAAAAAATTATCAGCTTTCTGCAAGGAATATTACTTATATTTAGGAGACTGAAATTTGATTTGCAACAGTGAACATGTGTCTGGGGGTAGAAGGGAACATATAACAAAGGAGAGTAGATTTTTGAAGAAGTTTAGAAAAATATGTGGCATGGAAGATGTGAATTCAGTACTAGGAGTTTGGAGTAAATTTACATATTATTCCCCAAGATACAAAAACTGGACTAGGCTAGACCAAATTTACATTTCACAGGAACATGTGCGATTAATTGAAAGTCTTGATATGCACCAAATAACTATTTCAGATCATGCACCAATAATAACTAAATAAAAATGAAACAGTGGAGCTTTCCCACCTATCTGTTAAAAAAAGAGGAATTTAAGGAATGGGGAGTGGAAATTATTAAGGAGCTATTAGAGAAGATAGAAATTTCTTCTGAAAATATAGCTAGGGAGTGGGATAAAATTAAAGTGGAGTTTAAGAATAGGGTGGAACTAAAATAAAGGGAGATATGGTTAAGAGTTACAAATTATTTAGATGGACTGACAAATGCTAAACTATTGAAAACTAGGGGGAGTCTCACAGAACAAGAAGAGGAGCAACTGCAGATTGCTAAACAGAAAATGAGGGATTACCTCAATAAAGGTATGGGTTTAGAAAAAATGCTGTTAATCAACTGTTTTTGATGATAACTCTAGGGCACAAAAACGTTTAGCACAATGACTGAGGCAACAGGAAGTAGATAGTGCCTTCATCAAGCTTAAGGGGGCAGTGACAAGGAAGATAATAAGAATTTATGTACAGGTGCTAGAAATATTTTGGAAATTTTATGAAAGTCTGTATAAAACAGAGAAATATGGAGATCAAGAAAAGGTACAAATGAAAATGTTTCTGGAATAATTAAATATACTAAGGTTAGAGGTAGACGAGGCTCAATTACTGACAGGATAGGAGGAGATAAGATAAGCATGGTGATGTATAACTGTTGTACAGGAATCTTCCCAGGAATAAAGGGTATTCCTGTAAAAGTTTGGAAGCTAGGAGGGAAAAAACTGATAAAGATCTAGAAGGATTTGTTTAACACTATTTTCAAAGGAGGAGAAGCACCAACATCCTGGAAAATAGTGGTGGTAACTGTAATATCTAAACAGGGTAATGATCCATCAGATCCAGATTCATACAGGCTGATTTCAATAGTAAACCATCAATATAAAGTTTTTATGTCTATAATGGCTAAACATATGACAGAAGTAATGCCAAAATTGATAGGTATGGACCAATGTGGTTTTGTGGAGGAGAGGCAAACATTCGACAACATTAACAGAACATTAATGATTCAGAGGGAAGCAGAATGTAAGAAAATATCACTGTTATTAGTGGGTCTTACTTTATTTATTTATTTGTCTTTTGTTAACCAGGTTAGTCCAGCTTGGCCAGTAGCCCATTTTCAGTGGGAGACCCGAGGAGAAAAGCTCCACACACAAAGATAGCAATAATAAAGTTACATTGAAGTAATAAGAATATGAATATATATATGCCATAATGAAAAATTAAGAAATACATACATAGTAAGATGAATACATAGCTACATATATGCATGCAATAATGTAAATTAACAAACAATAAAATTTAGTACAAAGAACAGTTAAAAGAAAATTAATGAGGATTTGGAAATGGGGCATCACAAGGAAGAAAAATAAGCCCCCAAAACATCTAAATAACTTAATCAATTTGATAGAGAGGGGGAAAAGAGGTAAAAAGTAGAAGGATAAAAATAAAGGGAGGACAAAAAGTATAGGAGAGTCAATAGAGTGATAGAAAACAGTCATAAGAAGAGAGGGGTGGGGTGGGGAATATAGTACGAAGGAATAGATGGAAATGAGGTTTAACTATTGAGTTGCTCAGTGGTGTAGCTAAGGTACTACAGCATTAGGTATATAAATATATTTTGTTGTTGTTGTTGTGTCTTTCGGCTTTTCCCGGTTAGGGGTCGCCACAGCGGAACTCCAGTCCGCTAATGATTTGCAGTAGATTTTTACATGCCGAGTTGCCGGCCCTGACGCACAACCTTCAACGAAGGTACACCCATTCACGCATGCCTCCACACAGAAGACGCTCTACCTGAGAATCGGACAGGACAACATCTTACTGTGAGGCAACAACGCTACCGCAGCACCACCGCCACGGCTATTACAGTAAAATGAGAAAAAGAAATAGTTATAGACAGATTAGTGGGGAAGTATGTGTTAGGATACCAACAGGTGCATGAGGGAATGTTTACAAGGTGGATTTTCAATTCTCATCTGAAATGGATCAGAGATTGGATAGCACATAGAATAGTTGGGAGTTTATTCCAACTTTGAGCTAAGCAGCAGTTATAAAGTAAACCACCTATTGTTTTGTTAGGTCTGTATGTGTCAAGTAGCATTTAGTCCATACTTTGGAGAAAACAAGAAGGTTTGTATAGGGATAGGAAGTTGGACAGAGAAGGATAGTCTGCAGGTTTGTAGAGGGGGGGGTGTGTCATCTGTAGTTGTGAAAGCTGAATTAATTAGGGAATTCAAGCCACTACAGTTGTTTAAGGGCAAAGCAGTGATGGGATTTGTAAGGGGAGTTACAGGCACATCTAGCTATCTGGTTATAAGTTTGTTCAAGTTTGGCTAAAATATTTGCTTGTAGATAGGTAAATATGGGGGACGTGTAGAGTAGGCAAGGGAGGAGGTAGGCTTGAGCAAGTGGGGTCCTAGAGGAGATGGATAAAATTTGTTTTATTCCTATAAAATAAACCAAGTTTTTCATTGTTTTTTTTATGGATTGTTGGGTATGGTGGTCAAATTTCAGTTGATCATCAACTGTAATTCCTAGAAGTTTGGTGTGAGAGTCTGCATGAATGATAGTGTTTTCAAGGGAAGAGAAACTGAAGGAGGTTTTAAGGTTTCACATAGATTTTAAAAGGAAAAGAAGCTTAATTTTCTTTGGGTTAAGGATGAGTTGGTTATTGATTAACCAGTGTTCAATGGTGTTAAAAGAAGTCTGTGTGAGGGAGTAAAATTCAGTAGGGCTGTCATAAAGGGTAATTAGAGTAAAGTCATTGATGTGTTGGATCAAGAGGTGCAGCTGGCAGAATTAAGATTGCTGGTAAAATATTAGGGGGCCTAGAATGGATCCTTGTGGGACATCTATTTAGATGGCTAAGAAAGGTGAGCAGGAGCACTGCCATCTAACAGATTGCAGTCTGTTGTTAAGGTAACTAGAGAACCAGAGAGTAGTGGAAGTGAAGAGGTTGAGTTTAGTTAGTTTAATAAGGAGCTTGGGGTGGGAAATGGCATTGAAAGCTTTGGAGAGATCAAGAAATAGACATGATAAAAGTTTATTCTTATCTCTTGCTTCTGCTATAGTCTAGGTGAAAGATAGAATAGCTGTAGATGTGCTGTGATGTGGCCTAAGTCCACATTGAGAGGGGGTAAGGAGATTTTCCTGAAGCAAATGTTGAAGAAGTTGCCTATCAATGCATTTCTCAAGAAGTTTAGAGAGAGGGGATAGGATTGCTATAGGGCAGAAATTGGAAGGGTCAGTGGAGTTGCCTCCTTTGTGTAGTAGAATAGTATAAAAGGATTTCAAAATTTCTGGGACTGAGGATTCTTTGGTAGAATGGTTGATAAGGATTGAGATGGGATACACTATGGAAATGGCTCATAGTTTGGGAAATTGAGGAAGTAGGTTGTCGATGGAAGTAGAACAGGGTTTAAGTTTCTGTAAAAGGTATTTTATATAGGCAGTGTAGGCAGGTTTTAGGGAGAAGGCTGTATAATGACAGGCAGAGGAAGGAATGGGGGTTGTAATTGGATATAGTCAGTGAGAGTTAGTTTCTGAATAGTTGATGAAGTAATTGTTTAGTAGCATGGTGGTTTTGAGAGTTTTATTGGGGAATGGGTTGGGGGTAGAAGGTTTCCCTGAATGTAGAATGTTGTTCATGGTGTACCAAACTTTTTGGGGGTTTGAAGTTTGGGTGGATTGGACTTATTGAGAGAATTTTTTCTTGTCATAGATAAGGAGTTTTTTAGTTAGGTCTCTTAGTTCTTTGAATTTAAGGAAGAGAGAAACAGATTTTGACTTTATCCATTGTTTCCAGGTACCTTCTCAAGTTTCATAGTAGAAGGGTGTCTTTAGAGAGCCAGGGTATAGGATTAGGCTTGAAACTAATTTTCCTGATGGGTGCTAGGTTGTTAGGATGTCTAGGAAAGTATTGTTAAACTCCAGAACAGCATTGTTTAAAGGAAGGTTATACAGGTTAGAGCAATTGACAAGGGAGAGTTGACTGTTGAACGTTTGTGTATTAAAGTTGGATAAGTTGTGGTAGTCTCTATAAAGGTGGGTTTTTGGGGTTTGGGAAGTTAGTATTGGTATAGGGAGGTGATCACTTAAGGAGTCTGGTAAAGTGATGACATTATGGTAATGATTAGTGTTGGAAGTTAAGATCCAAGCTAGAATGGAGCTGGAGTTTTTATTAAAGCAGGTGGGAGTAGTAATAAGTTGACTGAAACGAAAGAGGTTAATACTAAGGGTAGGGGAGTGGGGGAAGAGTTTATTCCAGTCAATATTTATGTCACCTAGTATGACTGTCTCATAGGAAAGATGTTTGGAGATCCAGGATAAAACAGATTCAAGAATGAAATATTGTTAGCAGGAGGCATATAGATAGATGCTACACACCAAGCAGTGGCAGGTCTGGAAAAAAAACATTAAAGGCAACCGTTTTAGTCAGAGCATAAGGTAAGTTTTCAGAGTAAAATGTTTTGTATCCAGGGGAGTTTGGTGTAATTTGAAGATAGAAAAACAGGAAAAGCATTGAAGCATTGATATCAATTAGCAAGGATTGTGGTGGAGAGAAAGCCAGATGTTGAGAATGAGAGGCAGAGTGCTTTACAAGAAGAATTAAATGAAGGTAGCAGGTACTTCCGGTAGGAAGATAGGACAAGTAGTACACAGAGATGACTTTTCCATACAACTGGTAAGGAGATGGGGGGTTCCAGTGGTTGGATTAATTGCAATGTTACAGATTATTGAAATGTTACAATACGATATAGGCAGATTATGGTTCTGTTATCTTAACATACTTTGCTTCACTTGGGAAGATAGGGGTCACTTGTGCGCCGGATGCTCAGAGGTTTAAATGTTAAGGTTTCTTTCTGTACTGCTGGTCTGGAGAGTGACAGACAAATCCCCTTAGGGCTAAGAGATGGCTGAGAATGGCAAAGAAAGTATTAGACATAGTATGCTGTGACTTTATGAGCAGGGCAACAGAAGAATTTGCATTCCCTGATAAAATTATAAGTTTGATTAGGATGATATATGAGGGATTGGAGGTGAAAATTAAAGTAGGTAGGTTCCGCTTTGATAATTTATGCTTGAGCGGAGGAACCAGGAAGGGGTGTCCAGTTCCCCCTTTTTATATGCATTATATTTAGAACCATTGGCAAAGAAAATAAGGGACTCAGATATTCAAGGATATATTTGGTATACAGTCTTAGTCAAGAAAAGCTGACTTTATTTGCAAATGATATTATTTTATACCTGATAAAACCAGAAAATACACTGCAGTGTTATAAAACATTTTGAGACAGTTTCAATTCTTTTTGGGGTCCAAAATTAATAAAGCTAAAACAAATACAATGGTGGTAAATTATGTACCCACACACAGATTGTTTTAGCAATAGCCATATTTATGGAGACACGATAAAATGAAGTATTTAGGAGTATGGATTAAAATTATTCTAGTGTAGCAAGAATATGTGGGAAGGGAAGAGACTAAACAAAAGATAATACAAAAACTGAAAAATTGGAAGCTCTGTTATATAGATATAGATAGTAAGATACAAGCAGTTAAAATGTTTTTAGTCCCTTTAATCTTATACACAGGTCAAGCATATTTTTATCAATCAGGGGAGAAGCTGTGTATAGCAATTACTAAAGAGCTGAAGGATTGTATCTAGGAGGTGAAGATGGAAGAGTTGAGTGGGATAATTTGATTCTTCTAATAGAACAAGGTGGAATGGGATTACCCGATTTGTAGGTGTATTTCAGAGCTACATGGTTAAGGGTCCTATACATAGCACAAGCAGAAACCTATAATTCAAAGTGGAAAGTGATAATGATGAAATGGGGTGAAGCTCAAGAAATGAGGAGAGACTGGGATTTTGAATGCAGACCTTTAAGGAGAATAGCAATAATCAAACAGAATATCATATTTATAAACTAGCAGAATCTATTCTAAGAACTAAGCCAACACAGGAATGGAGAAAGGAGAGTCTGCTGATAGGGATGATTGCAATTAATAATGAAGACAATAGGCAAGAGGGGGCAGGAATTTATTGGAGAAAACTGGCAAAGGAGCCAAGGTATTGGGAGCAAATAACTAGAGATAGAATGGTAATCGAATGGGAAGATGCCAAGAATTTATTTAGACTGCAGGTTAGAGATTGCTTTCCCTATCAAGGATTAATATGAGAGTATAGGCAAAAAGAAATGTGTGTGTGTGTGTGTGTGTGTGGGGGGGGGGGGGGTTAAATGAAAGGCAGCACTGGGTGCAGGTTTTGTAGAATCTAGAACAGAAGCCGCTGTTAAAAAGGAATAATTAGCACAGCATATAAAATATTGCATGATAGCTATAAGAATCAATCAGAGGAGGTTAGAAAAGATTGGGAAGAGAGATTAGATGAGCAATTCACAATGAAATAATGAGGGATATATGCCTGCATCCAAAATATGCAACAAAATCTAGAAGATTTAGGATTTTTGCTTTGAAATGTTTACATAGATATTTTTATATCAAAAGTAGACTCCAGAAATGTTTTCCTCAGTTAGACAGCAAATGTTGGAGGTATGATGGGGAAAATGTGGTAAATGGGAACATATTTTCTGGGAATGTAACGAGTTGGAGGATTTTAAAGATTCCCGACAGACAACTCTATCAGAGATACTGGGTGAACAAACTGGTGTAAGTAGGGAAATGATTTTTCTTAGCTAAGATACAGAATTAGAATTGCCTAGACATTGTAAGGCCTTGCTGAGTCTAATTATGGTGACTGTCAAAAGAAAGCAATCACTAGAAAACGGAAATAAAAGTCTAAACCAACTGTACTAGAAGTAATGAATTTAGTAACAGAGAAAAAAGCAACTGGAAGTTGGGTCCTTAAAAAAGGGTAGGAGCAAATTGCATAGGAAAAAATGGGAACTGTATGAACAATACATACAGGGGAAGAATGAAGTTTAAAAGAAGGCAGGATTTGAATGACCTGTATAATGTTTGACTGACAATGACTGGGTAGATTATAAGTGATGTATAATGTTTGCAACTAAAATTACATGTAATATGGTTTGTGATGTAAAGTGCTTAAAACTAACATTATGTCAGTATGGTTTGTTATCATTTATATAAATGTATGATTGCCTATGTCATAAGCATTAATTTAATAAAGATGTTTCTTGCTTAAAAAAACATTTATAGTCACAAATTAGTTGGTCTCATGTAACCTTTTTTAGTCACAACATGGACATAACCATGTGACAATTTAATGGGGCAGGGTATCCCGCTCACCCTGCCCAAATTAGCAGTATTACCTCAACAGCTTACTTACTCTTACTTTATCAAAAGCAGCATACCACCATTCACTTCCATACCCAACCCATGTGTTTGCCAAATCCAACACCCAACACTAGAGGAGGAACAGAAGAAGGACAAGCCTGCCCCTCTTCTTCACCCACCAGCCTGTCACAGGCTATTCCTCCTCCTTCTCCTTTACTTCATCCTTTTTACCCAATCATCCAAAAACAAAGCCAGGTTTACATTGAATAAATCAAACCCTAACTCACTCAGATTCTCCATCCTGTCAAAGCCACACTGGGTCTCTATCATCAAAGTTCCTATGCTCTATAGTATGAATACTCCAATTCACCAATTGCCTTGCCAACCTGAAATTTACAAATCAATGGGCATGTTCAGTACCTATAAAACTATCTGCATTCCACCAAACTGAACATGGTACTATTTCTGGCCACACAATAGACATACGTGGGACTCTCCCTTATAAAGTAAATAAATCCTTCAATACCCTAAACACTAATTGTCACTTTGAAATGACACATAAATTGTTACCTGCTAGATGCACTACTAAAACTCATGGAATCCCAATCTGTAACTGTATTTTGGCAAACTCCTCCTTAAGTTGATGCCATGTGAGGCCTCTGATACTGCACCAATAGACTCTTCACCCATGATTATGTAAACCTCGCTCGCTGTCATCCAGCCTAACTGGCACCCATTCTGCCACTAATAAATATAGCAATGGCCCAAAATGACAATCTCTTTCCCTGAAACAAAATAAAAAACATTAGATACAAATACCAGTTCAGCAAATTATCTACTATAAGAGACAAAGGCACCTGAAGACCATCCACCCACCCTCTTGATAACTTCCACTGTCCTACCTTTTCTTGTCAAATCAGAATGTGAAATGAATGAGTACAAAACCTTTCATCATGAAAACCTAAGCACTGAAAATCCTTTCTCATCACACACTCAAGTTGGTTTCCTGTTATCACTCTACACCCTTTCAACTGAAAAACAAAATCTTGTGGACTCACAGCATGGCAAAATTGTAACCTTCTGGTCCACCACATTGGACACATCAACTCATCTCTGTCCTTATCCAAAATAACCTGCAACCCCCTACCCATCTAATCTATTTTGGATCTATGCAACCATACCTCAGCTGATGGCAAAAATACTATCAGGTCTTGCCACAAAGGGAACCCAGCAGCTCGGATACCCTAAATGCTTCCTTGTACATCCATAGTGACAATGTCACCCACAAATTATAATCCACTGAGTCTCATTTCAACAACTTTAAGCTCCTCAATAAAACCTTAAACGCCTCTCTCATCATTGGCTGTTGCCTAACCCCCCTACCACCAGCAACTCTACCCTACCCTTTCAACATAAGAGCTACTGTCCAAGATTTAGTCAAATCCTGCAATCCCACAACCCTCATAAATATGCTGATACCTGACAAATCCAACTAAACTGACTAAACAGCCCTCCCATGCACCCAAGACCAAGCTAAATATTGCAGTAACAGTTCTTCTGACCAAGTTCTCTCTTCTTCAGACAGCTGCAAAACAAATTCATCAAACTCAGATACAGCCCTACCATAAGCCTTCCTCTTTGAAACCGCCCAAGATTACATCTAAATCTAATCTCTCAAATCTGCCACTCATACAAAATACCTTAAACCACTCCTTACACTTACCTCATTTTCTCCCCAGCTCTCATCCCTCCAAGTTAACCCTTTCCTGACTACTGCTCCACCAAAACTCCCTACTCCTCCCATTCAAACCCCAATCTTTCTCCCCTCACCTTTTAACCTCCCCTTTTCTATCCTAGCCGTAATCAATGTATCTACTTAAAGTGGCTCAGAACAAATTGGCATGTTCCCAAACCACATTTATAGATAAACATGGTCCACATGGATTGAAAAAGTTATTTTAAGTACATTGATATTTAAAGGTCTATATTGAGAAATGCATATAAAGGTGGGAAATTTTTAATTATCATGAAGTGTTATCTCTAAATAAAGTTTTTCATAGTGGTGCTCAATTGTTATAAAATGTACCGTGTAAAGGCAAAACATCAGCTTATGCTTGCAGGACTGTGTCCTTCATGTCTGACTGGATAATACATGTGTCTGTTACTGACAGCTGATAACCATGTTTTTCTTTAAAGCACCAAACAAATCTAGTTTTTGCTTGAATTTAGTTTTGTGCACATTCCTATACAAGAGATATTCTTTTGTTCATTCATTCCAGCACAAACCTCAAAAAATACATAAATGTAAATTAGACCTTTAATAAAAAGTTTACTGACAGTTTGCTTCAACATAATCTGCCATACATGTCTATGGCCTTTTTGAGCTGGCCTTATCCAACAAACCCCAAGAGAATATTTAAATTCACTGTCACACCACATTATTCAAAAGCAATTTAATATTACGTTCCAGTCATATTGCCAAAGGATAAACCCACCACAATACCTGCTTATCAGTAGCATCCACATTTAATAGGTAGAAAAAATGTTCATACATGCCCTTTCTACAGCAAACTTGGTTTTGTTTTAATGTCAACAGTCCCTACTAATGCAGTGACTTCCTTGTCTCAGATTATACAAATGCTAATTAACAAACATCTTGTTATCATATATTCTTACTTGGAAGAACTCAAAGCTGGATAAAATGTGAGGTCAACCAACTGCTACCATATAATACAGCATAAATCTCATTGAGGAAATCATATAACATTAGTCTAACATAATTCCTTATGCTATAGGATATGAGTAAAATCCATCCATCCACAACTCCTTTATGCACGTGGGGTCAGGGTGCCACTTCAGCTGCAGCAATCATCTAAAACCAAGGTTTACACTGCCAGGTAGCTAGCTCTGTGAGGGTAGTTCTTTTATACCACACACAAGCATGTACTCTCACACCTATGACTAATTTAGAGTGTACAATCCACCTACTGCATGTCTTTAGAATATGGGTGGAAACCAGAGTGCCCACCTACTGCATGTCTTTAGAATGTGGAAGGAAACTGGAGCACCTGGAGGAAATCCACTCAGACACAAAAAGGACATACAGAGTCTGCACAGAATACACCCCAGCTGGGATCAAACCAGGGAACCTCTTGCTGTGAGGCAACATTTCTATCCACTGCACTACTGTGCCAATCTGTAAAAAAGTGCACAAATTGTATCAAAGGTCAGTCCTTATACAACAAATAAGCTCAAGATTTTTTCCACATATTTTTGAAAATAGAAGAATGGCATGAGGCTCTCAGATAATAAGAATACATGCTGCCACACTGAGAAGTCCATTGCTAAACAGTTATAATTGACAGTTCTACTACACAATTTTACCTTATACAGAATGCCTTCCTTTGTATATATCATCTAGAGGGTCTATATCATATATTCAAAATTCCAAAATATCGAACACCATAAGCTCAAACTTGGAATTTCAAAATATGATAACATCGAACACTCAGAATAACAAATTTTTTCCCAGAGAAAAAATTCTCTGTTCCAAGAAACATAAACGCAACACAAGCACACCAAAATAAATAAACCACACACATACACTTAACAAAACCCTCCTTCTAACCCTACACTAAACCGTGCATACATTCCTATCTATCCAATAAAACCTTAACCCGCACCATAACCCTAAGGTCCATAACTATTGCACACTTACCTTATGAAACTATACACAAAACAAACTAATTAAAACACACACATACACTTAACAAAACCCTACTTCTAACCTTACACTAAACCGTACATACATTCCTATCTATCCACTAACCTTAACACAAGCACTCACTCCAGAACAAGTACAAATACGACTCTGTCATTGTCCATGTTGGTGTGAATGACCTGAGATGTACCTCCCTGGACTACATGAAAAATGACATGGATGAGCTCTCTGATCATGTAGCCCAGGCTTGTATGACCCTGACCCTGAGTAGCATCCTGCCCTCACCAAGAATGATGACACAGTATAAAGAAAAAATGATCACTTTCAACAATTGGCTAAGTTTCTGGTGTCAATCAAAGGGGATCCAGTATCTGTCCACCTGGGATGACATGCTCGACAAGCCACGTTGCTTCACAAGAGATGGCTTGCACCTGTCACCCTTAGGCTTTCAAATACTGCCCGAGGCTCTTGCCTTTTTTAGGCAAGGCTCAAAAGACAAACCCACCACCATAAATAGCACAAGTAACCAAAAACTGAGGGTAATGCTACTCAACGCCAGAAGTCTAAACCTCAAAATGCACACACTCGAGGCACTCCTCAGTATGGATAACATAGACATCTGTGCAGTAACAGAAACCTGGTTTAAGGCTCCTGAGAGCACCCCAGCACTACTAGGCTATAATTCATACCATACCTTTCGGCCACAGAAACAGGACCGAAATACAAAAGGCGGGGGTGTATCCATATTCATCAAGGATACCCACACCTCCAGGTTATGGGAAAGCACAATGCATCAGAGATCATCCATGTGCAACTAACAATGGGCAAAACTGCAATCCAAATTGTAGCTTGCTACAGATCACCCACCATGGCACAGGACCCCCATTCCACATTTCTGGAGACACTGGGAAATATGAAGGTCCTACCAAACACCCTAATACTGGGTGATTTCTATTACCCAAACATAAACTGGGAGAACTACTCAAGTACTAACTCCCTTGCTGAACGCTTCCTAGAATTTATAAACTCGAGTGCCCTGGAACAACTGGTCAACACCCCCACCAGAGGGAACAACATTTTGGACCTGGTCATCACCAACATGGGCGACCGGTGTTCCACACCAGAGGTCAACCCCTCGCTGGTTACATAAGATCATAGACTAATCACTCTGGATATCCACATTCCGCCGCCACCCCCAATCAAGGAAACCACTGTGAAAAACTTTTCAAAAGCAAACTTCACGTTACTTAAGACCGAGGTGGAAAGGTTCACAGCCCCCATGCTAAAGGACAATGCTGTCCAAGCTGCTGAAACCTTTACAAAGGCACTCTATGAGCATCTGCAGGAATGCATGGATCATGCTATCCCAAGTAAAACCAAGACTCACTCCTCCAAGAAAAGGAAACCAGTCTGGTGGACCCCTGCCATAAACAAGCTATGCAACAGAAGGAGGAAACTAGTACAGAAAAGTGTAAAATCTCAAGAAGGAAAGACATCCCTGATCAGTATCAGCAAGAAACTATGATCCCTCATTAAATCATCCAAGGCTAGTTTTGAAAGAAAAATTGCCAATGACTCTAATATGTCAAGAACCTAAGTGGAAACTCTCAGATCTGCTCTGAGTTAGTGGAGAATGGCACAAAATACACTGAACCAACTGATATTGCCAACATTCTGGCAGTCAGGTTTAGTGCAAACTTCACCCCCCCCTCACCCCCTAAAGGGCCCATAACCATACCGGAAGAATGTAGGGCCCCATCAATCACCAACACACAGGTTAAAACAGCCCTATCCAAAGCCAAAAACACAGCTTCAATGAGACCGGACAGTGCCCCAGGCTCCAAAATGAACTAACCCTCACCTAAAAACACTGTTCAAACTCAGCCTCTCTACAGGTTACGTACCCACAGAGTGGTGCACAGCAACAGTTATCCTGCTCCACAAAGGTGGAGCCACAATGGACCCCCAGAACTATCAACCTATAAGCTTGACTAGCCTGGTCTGCAAGGCTATGGAACGCATCATCATGGAACTGATTAACAGAGACATTGGGAACCTCTAAACCTTGGCCCCTACCCAGTTTGGCTTTGTTAAGGGCAGATCATGCCTTCTAAACCTGGTGGACTTCTTTAAGACAATTACCAAGGCATTAGAAGAGGGAAAAGAGGTCCACACATAATTATTTATACAATACATTAATTTGGACAGAATTACATTTTCAAATGAAGAAGGAGAATGTTATTGGACTTGTACACAATTTAGCATGCAAAAACTTATTAATGGGAAGTATGTAACACCGAAAATACCTATGGCTGTTATGGATAATATAGGTTAACCAGTTGGATTGACACTTTACTAGATCACTTCATCCCTCATGCTCCAGCAATAATTAGTATTATGTAGTTGCTTAGTTTAAAATATACTAAGCCATATATTTTTTTTAATTCATGGAAGGGATAAATATGACCTTGCAGATGTATGTTTTCATATGAGAAATCATTCAAGGGAGATCTGTTTGCCATAATGAGTGTGCATTGATTTCATGAAATGTACTCATTTGGAATACCTCTGTCCTGCTTCATTTATGCCACTGGTGTAGTGACATGTAAAATATACTTTTCCATCATTTTTTGAGTTTGGTGAAATGTTTCTAATAAAAAATATTCTATGCCTTACTCCATGGATTTGTGTTTTTGAAACTTGGCAATAATGGATTATGATTTAAATTTGCATCTTTGGCCTAGTATATTTGCCATTTAGAAATAAATCACTGATGTTCAGAGATAAGAGAATGTTTAATGCAGTTTTGCCACTGTTTGCATAATATGGCATTGCCTGTCAGGTTTACTTGATTATAAATGTATGCAGCTATTGCTGCATATTGTTTATTCTATTAGTCTAGTTTATGTATTTCGTAAGGTGGGCTTGATATTTGTGAAAGATCCAGAATCATTAATTTATGTGGAGTCTCAAAAGAAAGGTTAAGAGATACTAAACTAGGTTCTTAATCAGAGTATTATCTTTACAAAGCTAGCTATCCCATAATTCCTTTGTAATATTGTTTAACTTACTGCTCTAACCTATCCATTTTTAAGAACTATTGATCATCTTTTTGTCAGAAATAGACTGTTATCTCTTCTTTTATATCCTAATGTGAATTTAGAATTAAGATTTCTGTAACTTTGGTTAAAACATAATAGTTGGGGCAGGGGAGGAAGATTCTACCTCCTTTCATCTAAAAACCCCCTTTGATTTCATATTCTTTACATAAAGTCTGATTTACATTGTATTATTTGCCTTCTTATTCTGCTGCTTTTCCTTTGTATCATGAAATCTCTTCAATCAGCCACATACAATTTCTAACTTCTTTCTGATACTCTTATAATAATCTTTTATTTCTACTCCACTGTCACCAGCAAATCTAAAATGATATCTATGATGCCCATGTACTGGCTCTGTAATCAAGGAGCCTCAATCCTCACCACTAGCACCAATGAGGGGCATCCACATTGGCAGGATAACAAGTACACACACAATCAAGTACAACTTCCCTTAAGAGCACACATAGATCACAGTCAGTTTGGGGCTGGTTTCTCCCTTTCTCTCCAGATCCCCAATAAGACTCTCCACTGGCACAGCTATAGGGTTCAGATCTCAGCAGAGTGGTCAAGCCAAAACATCCAGCACCCTCTCTTGCCAACCAGTGCTTCGTGTCCCTGCCAAGTAGCTGACACGCATACACATTGAGATTTGATTTATATACAAACACACAGACACTCCCGGGGAAGGTTGGCACAGGTTCATTAGCTATGCCCCCTTCTGCCCAGACTATACAGTAGTACTGACTGCCACCAACCACTACTATCAGCTACTATAAATGCCCTTACCAAAGCGTGTCCAATTCTACTGCACAATGTTATTATTATCCCATTGGTAAGTGTGACTGAGACTTGAAAGCTATTTAGGAGTGGCCTGTACAGTATCTCCAAATATATGCAAGTACTCTAAGAGCTTAAATATCTCTACACAAAACAGCCACAGTTAAAAGGTTTAAAAATATGTAATAATATCTAATAAAAACAAAAGACAATACTCATCAATTCAACACAGTGACACTAGAGAGTTCAGAAATCACAGGAAATACTTTAAAACAATATTGTAGGACAGTCTGACATACATATAGAAAACAGCTAGACTAATCTGGCTATATTCCTATATATCTCTCTAAGATAAATACTAAGATCTAAATAACTTTACTTACAGAGCAAGGCACAGTGCTTGTGAGATGTTAACAGGTTTGAAGACAAATACAAAATGTTATTCTTACTTTCTGAGATAGCCTTTAAATTGATAATACACATTACTGCTGAGTCATTTCAGATTACATCATTCTTGTCACCTCTGCTGAAGATTCCCAGGATCACAGAACTCAAACTTTTAACATTGCTTTTTGATCTGTACATGTCAGGAAGCCACAGCAGTAAAATACACTTTACATGTGAAACTTAGTAATTATCTATACCTTAAGACAATAGAAAAAATGTCAGCCCAGACATCCTATCTCCAAGCTTGAGATAACACAGTCAAAAAATTCTTTACTTATCAGCTTTCCCTGCAGTCGACTGGCATTCGAATGACATGCGTGAATGGGTGTGCCTTCACTGAAGGTTGGGCATCGAACTGGCACCTCAACACTGTGAAAATCTACTGCCAATCATTAGCAGACCGGAGTTCCGCTGTGGCGACCCCTAACCAGGAAAAACCGAAGGAACAACAACATCAGCTTTCTTCTAGCAGGTTGCACTGTGGTTACATTTTTGAAGCTTAGCACATAACACAGTTCTCTTACATTTGTGAAACCAGCCTGTGGATCATATTAATATTTACAATTACATAGAATTATTTACAAAATTCTATTTACCTGGATTGGCAGCCCCTCAGTTTTTCACATTTCTTCCCCCCTAAGAACTATACCCAGTTTTTTAAGTGTCCCTTGAGTTGAGAAACATTGCTTGAGAGGGTTGAGTCTATCTGGGTATACCTTACCCCATTCCCTGTCTTGAGATCCCATCTGCATTGGCATGTCTAACCCCACTGTGGTGCTGCACTGACATATCACATGCTTGTAACCCTAGGCACATCTTATCAACTTGGCATTTTGCTGGCAGGCTCAATGTAACCATATTAGGGGATTGTGATCTGTAACTGCAGTGAATTTCCTTCCATACAGATAAGGCTGAAGTTTCTGCAGTGCCCAGACTATGGCTAGACATTCTTTTTATACAGCTGCATAACATTCCTCCCTGGGTTGGAGCCTACAACTGAGATAAATCACTGGGTGCTCTTCTCCTTCTGAAGAAATCTGACTAAGTACAGCCCCTACCCCATGGTTTGAAGCATCCACCTACACAACAAACTCTTTGCTGTAATCTGAACTGGCTAACACAGAGGGTCCTCCCAACACTTCTTTAAGCTTCTGGAATGCCTGCCCTAATGCTGTGGTCCACACTAACTTATCTGGCCATTTTTTCCTTGTCAGGTCTGTGAGGGGAGCAGCTGTGGTACTATAATTGGGGACAAACTTTCCGTAGTACCCTGCTGTCCCTAAAAATGCCCTCGCCTGCTTTTGGTAACAACTGCAGGCCATGCATGAATGGCTTCCACTTTGGCAGGTTTTGGTCTGATCTTAGCACTGCCCACTCTATGTCCTAGGTAGTAGACCTCTGCCATAACCACCTGACATTTGCTAGGCTTAATGGTCAACCCTGCCCTCTGTAGTCTGCCTAGCATCTCCCTGACATACTGAATGTGCTCTTGCCAGGAATGGCTGTAGATGGCAATATCATCTAGATAAGCAAGGGCAAGATCTCCTGCTACTGCTAGGATATGGTCTCCCAGCCTCTGGAAAGTCGCTGCAGATTTTTCATCCCAAAGGGCATCTTTGTGAACTCATACAAGCCAAAAGGAGTCACAAAGGCTGACATCTCTCTAGCAATGGGAGTCAAGGGCACCTGCCAGTAACCCTTAGTAAGATCAATGGTGGTAAGATACTTAGCTCCACCCAGCTGCTCTAGGGCTTCATCTGTCCTAGGCATGGGGTAAGCATCTGACTCTGTGTGACTATTTAATTTCCTGTAGGCCACACAGAACCTGGTGTTGCCATCCTTCTTTGGCACCAACACCACTAGGGAGGCCAGAGACTGTTGGACTCCTGAATTACCCCTAGTTCCAACATTTCCTGTATCTCCTCCTTCAGAGTCTGTTTGACTCTCTCAGACCTAATAGGCCTTTGGGGTCCTGTATGCACCTGTTGCTGCACCAGGTGGGTGCACCCTGGTTTCCCAGTGAACATGTCCCCAGACTTCTGCAACACTTCTCAGATTTCTTGAACCTGGGTGGGAGATAACTGCTGGACATTGCTACACCTTCCACTGAGGTATCAGTCCGAGCTTCACTGAAGAGATCAGTCACCAGATCTCCCTCAGACTCCTCCTGCAATCCACTGAAAATATTCAGCACAAGGGCCTCCCGGCCATGGTAAGATTTCATCATGTTAACATGCACAATGTGTGCCCCTGCCTCCTGCCTAGCAGTTCTACCATGTAGTTAACATCACTGACCTTCCTTACCACCTTGTAGGGTCCCTCCCAGGGTGCATGCAGCTTGTTGTGTCTGACAGGAATGAGAACCATTACCTGCTGCCCTATAGCATACTGTCTAGTTCGAGCATTCCTGTCATACCAGACCTTTATCTGCTGTTGGGCTTCTGACAGGTTCTCCTGGGCCAAGTCCATGAGTTCCCTTAGGCTTGTTCTGAGGTTTAGGACATATGCCACAACAGAGTCCTTGTGAGATTTACACTCACCCTCCCACTCATCATGAATTAAGCCTAGAGGTCCACTCACCCTATGCCCATACAACTCAAAGGGTGAAAAACCTGTGGATTCCTGGGGACCTCTCTGTAAGCAAACAACAGATGGGGCAAATATTTGTCCCACTCCCTCTTAAACTGGTCTTCAAATGCCTGTAGCATGCACTTGAGTTTAGAGTTTAAATTCAAAACAAGACCATTAGTCTGAGATGGTAGGGGTGGTATTTAAGTGCTTCACCCCAGAGTACTTCCACAGAGAAGCCAGCAGGTCTGACATGAAATTGGCATCTCTGTCAGTCAGTATTTCTTTTGGGAAACCTACCCTGCTGAAAATCTCTAACAAAGCATTTGCTACCTTTTCTGCCTCAATGGAGGGCAAAGCCACTGACTCAGGGTATCTTGTAGCATAATCTACTACCACTAGGAAATACTTTTTCTGTGTGGAACTTGGGGTACTCAGAGGTCCCACAATACCCATAGCTACCCTCTGAAATGGCTCCTCAATGACAGGCAAAGGCATCAAAGGAGCTTTCACCTTGTCTCCTGCCTTGCCAACCTTTTCGCACCGCTCACACACCCTGCAGTACCCTGTTACATCTCTGGAAATCCCAGGCCAATAAAAGTTCTGCATAATACGTCTCTCTGTACATTTTATGCCCATATGACCTGCAAAGGGAATATCATGGGCTATGGCTAGAAGTGCCAGATGGTAGGCTGTAAGCATTACCAATTGCTGTATCCTCCCAACTTCTAGCCCTTCCTCAGCTGTCCACTCTCTATACAGTAATCATTTGCCCAGTAAACAGAATCCCCCTTCCCTTGAAAATCAGTTGCATCACATACATGTATGCTCCTTCACATGTAAGACTGGAAGTTTGGTTAGCCACATTGTATGTCCCTCCATACACACTGACACCTTCTTTCCATGTCTGAACCCTCTGTTGTTCTACATTTCAAGGGCATTTTAGCCAGCTAGAAGCTACCTCTCCCATCCTCCCTGTCAGCTTCATCAGTCACATGAAACACTAATGGAAGCTGGCTCACTTGTGCAGTTGTCAGGACTTTATTCCACTACAAGATTGGGCTGAAACACTCTTTGTTCTTCATGTATCTAATTAATCCCATTCTATTACTGATGTATAGACAATGACAAATTATACTGATGTGAAATATAGTGTTAATAGAAAATTTGTGTTATGTATTTGGAAGTTTTTAAGTAATATTACATGGTGACAAGTCTTGAGACAACAAAATGTTCAATGTGGACTATAGCACAGCAATATGTTCAACACATTACCTGAATGATATGAATAAAAACAACAATCACTATATCCTGTATATGCTTACTTTACTCCTCATAATGAATAAAATCATATATATATATATATATATATATATATATATATATATATATATATATATATATATATATATATATATATATATATATATATATATATATATATATATATATATATATATATATAAATATGGTTCCCCTGCATTTTATCAAATGTACATTTGTTCAATAAAAGTGGGAATGATTTTTGAATGGTCACATTATGAAACATTCAAAATATCGAAGGTATGTCATATTGACATAAGTAAGTGGGGTTTGGAAAAGGGTGAATATCTTTGTGCGTGTGTTTGGGTGTTAGGGTTAGGGTGACAATTAGGTAAGGGCATAGCTTTAGTGTGTGTGTGTGTTTGAATGCATGTGAGTGCATGTGGGTTAGGATTAGGGTAGAGATTAGGTAAGTGGATATATGTAATGCTGATAGTAAGTGTGTGTTAGTATGTGTTTGTGTGTCCACTTTTGTCTTGTGCATGGTTAGCCCCACTGTACAACCCGAATAATGTATGCTAACCCTAATCTTAGTGTAAAAAAAAACTTCCATTAACACCACCACTAGGCGGACAAAATACAGGCTAGTGTTATGGAAGGTTTAAGTGTAAAACTCAGAAGATTCACTGTTTAGGTTTTCCAAGTGTGTGTGTGTGTGTGTGTGTGTGTGTGTGTGTGTGTGTGTGTGTATGTGATTTTATAATTTGTGCTGTATTATTTAACTCAGCTAAAACTCTGCACCAGGAGCTAAAAAATTTCGGCTTCCCTGCAATAGAAGGACATTTATCGAGAGACTGTTCAGTTCCCTCAGACTGGAACAGTTGCACCCAATCTGCTATTTGAACCTTAATATCTTTGTAGATAGGACCACTCTCTGTATGCCAGCAGTCTGTTTTAGAATCATTCCGTAAATTCACTGCTATACAACATAAAAATCTTTTCAGTGTATTCTTTAAAACATTTTGTTTTTTCTCTTTGAATTTACAAGCATAGTTGCCATTGATTGTTGTGTGATATGCCATGCTTGATTCATGCATTTGACTTCATATATTTAGGGTTATCATTTTACAAAAATAATGAATACATTATTACATTTGCTTTTATATTCTGCTCTTACACAGTAGAATATTGAAGGCAAACACTGCAATTTTCAGCATACAGAACCAGTCTGACAAATGTAGCAGTTATAATAAAGAAGTAAATAACTTGTCTTGAATAAGTTATACATAATGAATAACATTCATGTATATTGTACTTTCTCTTCTGTCTCAGTTGGATATGGTTAATTTATTTTTAACAATTCTCTTCTGCTTGAAAATTCTGTTAGTTTGGGTTATGCGTTGTGAAAGTAAATGCTATTCTTCTTTCTATTTAACCATGCAGTTCTTGCTGTCCATAAATTGTTTGATGATAGTCAGTTTACAGTAATAATAATAAAACTTCTTAGTTCTGCTAGTCATAGCTAAAAATAGAATTAATATATGCATCATTATTAATCTGTACATTTGAATGCAGTGTAAAACATTTCAAAAATGCCAGAATACAAACCTTTTCATGCAGAGTTCTCAGCCTGTACATTCAATATTTAACATCTTTCCCAGATTAAGAGCCCTTTTAGTATTTCATACCTTATTTAACATCAATAGGTTTCACTAGTTCTTTCATCTTCTAAATCCTTGACTAACAAAAGAGCCCAATATTTGATTTGTCATTTACCCAGAACAAATGTATTTTAATAACTGACATCTGATTTTAAAATCACTTGCTACATCAGAAATTTTAATTCTTCTTGCCACTGTAAAGTTCCAGATATTGGCAAGATAACACAACCACCTAAAATAAATAAACAAACAAACAAATAAATAAATAGATGCATAGATACGTCCCTAGGATGTGTATCTTAGTATACATACAATCACTGTAGCTAAGCTTTAATTCAGTCCTTTACATTCTGGACTTGAAGAACAATTCCTTGAATATTCATTATGGAATAGCATGATTGATTCTACTCAGACCTTTATAGAATGAAAGCATAAGACTCCAAAGCTCCAAACCTATGAATGTTAAAGACTGAGCATATAAAGATGTTCAGATTTATAAGTAGCTTATTGAAATCTTCACTTCCAGAGTGTGATTTTAAGTCTTCCCCAGAGGCAATGAAAACATAACTATAACAAGTGCAACAATGCTATATTTTCCCATCTCATTTTATTTTTATTATTTTTGTCCCTCCTGACCCTATTTCATGCAACATTTCAATTATTTTGTGTGTGTGTGTGTGTGTGTGTGTGTGTGTGTGTGTGTGTGTGTGTGTGTGTGTGTGTGTGTGTGTGTGTTCATATACATATCTGTGTGAGTGAGTGTTTTCACGCATGTTGATATGCATGTGTGTGTGTGTGTGTGTGTGTGTGTGTGTGTGTGTGTGTGTGTGTGTGTGTGTGTATGTCTGGAGGGGTAGGAGTTCTTTTTCCTTTCCAGTAAGGATTACATTTCAGTGGCATATATTTGCATAGCAGATAGAAGCTGAGAGTCCTGCACTGACTGCCCTTCGTTTTTAGCTGATATATATTTTGCTATGCTCTACATCTTTCTTATTCTGCAGGTCAGCAAGTACAATGCAATATAAGGCTAACTATAGTGAGCCTGTACTGAAGTATATATATTTCATATTCCTGCACTCAATTGCAGGAGCTATGTACTGCTTTTTAGGTATGGCACCTCTTAAGTCTCTAGGTTTGTATGGCTTTGGACCCTAGCCATCAGTTTTACACTGCTTTTACAGGAGTTTTTTTTACTGTATCTTTCTTCTACTTGATCGGTGAGACAGAAATGGATGTTCACTTCTACATGTCCTGTCCCATTTTTCCAGCAAACAGACAGCTAATTGGAGCTGGGTAACTGGAGGGGCAATAATGGGCCTGCTTCTGACTGAGTGACAGAGGGGGAGAGAGAGAGACAGAGACAGAGAGAGAGAGAGAGAGAGAGAGAGAGAGAGAGAGAGAGAGAGATCAACTTCCCCATTTCTTGAATGGTCCCAGAAATGCTTTATTTTCTTTTTTCTTGTGATGTATATAGAAATATATGAAAGAAGCCTGACTAGAGTGTGTCAAATTTCATTGCGCTTATCAGTAACATTTACTTAAATTTCTTTCTGACACTGGTCTACCAATAAGGAATCTCACTGACAATAATGCATTTGAAAATACTTCTCTGGTCATCTAGTGTTCATGGCTGAGGGAGCATAACTGTCCTGAAAGGTGAGCTCCTAGTAAATGCCTATAAATGTTCAGCGGGTAAGTAATTAAGACATAGCTTTCAGCAGTAGTTTAGTAGGCATTTAATAAGGAATGACCAACATGTTAAAATGCTTCTGTTAATGATCAGAATGTTCAATACAGCAATACTCTGGTACTGTCATTTCTGTAATTAAAGGCAGTGAGTCATTCACTAAAGTCAATCTGCTCACAGATGAGGCAAGAGTTAAGTTCAGAATTATAATGATCCGTTCAAAAAAGTACTGTACCTGATGTGACAGTCTGTTCATATAACAGCCTATAAATGTTACTCATGTTGAGGTACTTTTTTCAAATTCACCCAAAATACTTATAGATGAATAAATAAGATTTAAGCAATATAACAAAACTAACTGCCCACATTCCTTGCAGGGTAACAGGCAGTACACTCAGTCCATCCTATCGTCCCCTCTGCATAGTTTAGAGAATAAGGTTCTACAAGAATAATTTTCTACATCAAAAACTGTTGTTGTTGTTCATACTTTCATTTCTATACAGACACACAATTGCAAATCACAACCTATGCCACAAGGGCACTAGTAAATGCAGTGCAGCTGGTTACATTTTAGATCAGCCAGTAAATTGATATTTTTTTCTTGGAGATAAAAGGAAGCTTGAGTAACAGGAGAAAACTCAGGAATACTTTAGGAAACAGGCAAACTTGGTAAAATCAATGGAGATAGAGACCAGGTTTCAAGTTTCAAACCCTGACCCTAGTTGTACAAGCATAAACCTTAACAACTGAGTCACTACACATGGAATAACCGCTGTATGAACTAACTTTTAGTTGACAGTGATAAATATGTAAGGTGCAGTTGCTTCAATTCTGTGGACACTGCCATGTTGTAAGTTCCCCTTCAATTTGCTCAAAATGATTTGAGACCAATGCTAGGAAAATAAGTAGGCAGATCCAAGGCCACAATCCCTCAAAAGTATGGAATAGGATGTTCCAAATTCTATCTTCAACAAATACATTCTGGACTTTTTCTGGATAAAATTGAGAAATAAATGTAATTAAACAAAATTTTTAACCCACTTTTTACAGCTTTTATAGAAGTGACTTTCTTTCATCTAGAGCTCTACATTTAGTGTCTCTTCAAACTTGTCACACAATACAAATCATCAATTACTATTTCACAATCTTAGCATATAGCTCACAAATCTAAATGACATTGAAGCAGTACAGAGATTTTTTATAACCAAATGGAAACTCATAGAAAATGGGAATGCATAAAATCTTTAACAGGCATGTTCAGATACTGCTGCAGTTTAGATGTAAATATCTGTGCTGAATGCAACCCATTTACAGCACAGAGGAAGAAAGTCACTTCTATAAAAGCTATAAAAGTGAATTAAAAGAGAAATGACACATCTCTGGAGCACTCCATCAAGACTGTTGTAATTACTGGCTGCATATATATATATATATATATATATATATATATATATATATATATGTATATATATATATAATATATATATATATATATATATATATATATATATATATATATATATATATACACACACACATATATGTGTGTGTGTGTGTGTGTGTGTGTGTGTGTGTGTGTGTGTGTGTGTATTATTGCATAGGTCATATTTCTGATGGTAACCTAACTTTAAATGGCATCAGGAAATATTATACAATATGATGTCGTTCTGAAGTTGTTCAATATCTTCTTTGCTGAACAGACAAAAATTCGGCAGCTTTGGAACATCAACGACACATAGGTGAGCGTGAAAATAAGAGTAGAGATTAAGCCCCACCATAAGTAAATACCATTATATCAGTGATACATACTTCCTGCACCATTTGCCCACTCCCAGACAATAAATAATAAATAAATAAAGACATAAAGAAGAGTATGTGGCTAAGTCTGCAACGATCATAATATGAAATGCCACCAAGTGCGTGTGACGCTAAAAACAAAACAAAACAAATTAAATAGGCCATATAGACCTGAACCACTACCACTGTTATTGGTGAGCTATGACTTTAACTGCTAGATTAACACACAGTTCAGAAATTTCCCTTTTAACTATTCTTGTTAATCTACTGCAATATACCTTGTATGGCTACACCTTGTGTCCTTACTGAACATATTGCCCATATATACAAAGCCACCAATTCTTTGCCTGTTCAATAAAGAGGATATTCAACAGCTTCAGAATGTCATTTGAGGTTTCCTGATTCGATGTGTAATCATTCCTGTAACAACAATGCATGTTCTATAGCAACGTTAAACATTGGTTGGATTCATATGTTCATAGGTTCATAGGTAGGTACTAGGCTATTGGCCCTAGGGCCTATATAAGCCTAGCCAAAAAATGTACCCTGGCTTTCGCCACCCAAGAAAATTATTTTCCTGTGCCCCTGTTGAGCAGAGCCACAGAATTGATCCTTGGGGTGAATTTCCCATTTCCCATCCAATCATCAAGATTTTTCTTGAAGAGTGCTAATGAGGAGCTCTGTTTGACATAAATAGGTAGTCTGTTCCAGAGTATGGGAAGTCTCTGGGACAGGAATCTATCCCTCCAGCATGTTCTGTTTATTGTGGTGACAAGGTTCAGGTTCCTAGAGCGTGTAGCTCGGAGGGATTGGGATTTCTTTAAGTGGAGCATGTCCAACAGCTCTGGGTTTGACATAGCTTTGTATGTTAGGCAGAGATCACCCTTGAGTAGGCGATATGCGATGAAGTAAAGCTGTAGTTTTTTTAGATGGTCTGCGTAGGGCATCTGTTTGAGGCCAGTAATCCTCTTTGTGAGGTATTTCTGTGGTCTTTCCAGTTGCTGTAGATGTCTTGTGAGGTACATACCAAAAGGGGAATTGTACTCTATAATGGGTCTAATGAATGATGAGCAGAGGGGAACAATGACCTCTTTTTTTCTGGATGAGAATCCTTTTGTGATGAGATGAGCCATGTAGAAGGATTTCCTGACCACTGTGGTGATGTGATTATCAAAGGAAAGACTACTGTCCACCTGTGTCCCAAGGTCTCTTATCACATTTTCAGCATTAAGTAGACTACCAGCTATGTGGTAGTTCATGAGTACAGAATTTTTACCAAAGGGGATGACAATACACTTTTTGGCATTGAGCTGCAGGACATGGCTTTGACACCGGGTATCTGTCTCAGTGAGGCCCTTTTGTAGTTTGTCCACATCATTAGGAGTTTCGATTATGGCTCCTAGTTTGCAGTCATCTGCAGACTTTGTTAGCCAAAGACCTTCTGTGTTAGCCTGCACTTCAGAGAAGTAGATACCAAACAGGAGAGGACCCAGGACTGAACCCTGTGGTACTCCACTTGTCACTGGTCTGAAGTCAGATTTGGAATCCGCTACTTTCACAGTATGGGTTCTGTCCGTGAGCCAGTTGGCAATCCATCTTGTGACATAGGGATTTATACCTAGTTTAGTGAGCTTATCTATAATTCCAGAGTGAGGGATGGTGTCGAAAGCCTTGGCGAGATCTAGATAAGCTGTGTGAACCATTTTACCCTCATCTATGGCTTTGGTGACTGCTTCAAAGAAGTCAATCAGGTTTAGGAGACATGATCTGCCATTTACAAATCCAAATTGGATAGGGTCCAGAGTTTGGAGATTACCAATGTCTTTGTTTATGTTCCATGAAGATACGTTCCATGGCCTTGCAGACCAGGCTCATCAGGCTAATGGGCAGTAGTTTGTGCAGTCCGTCATGGCTCCACCTTTGTGGAGTGGGATAACCATCACGGTGCACCATTCAGTGGGCACAAAGCCTGAGGTGAGGCTATGATTGAACATGGTACTTAGGTAGGGTGCCAGTTCATTCTGTAGTTCATGTAGAACGCAGCCTGGGATATTGTCAGGTCCCATGGATGCTGTGTTCTTGGCTTTGGAGAGTGTGTTTTTTATCTGTGCAGCCATGATTATAAGAACTTTGCATTCTTCCGGTATAGAGATAGGCCCTCTAGGGGGTGAGAGGGGGGTAAAGTTAGCACTGAACCTATCTGCTAGGATGTTGGCAATATCAGTTGGTTCTGTATATTTAGGGCCATTGTGCTGTAACTCAGAGCAGATCTGAGTGTTCCCATTGAGATTCTTGACATAGCTATAGAATGCTTTGTTGTTGTCTTTAGAGTCAGTGGCAATTTTGTTTTTGTAACTAGCTTTGGAGGATTTTATGAGGGATATCAGCTTCTTACTGAGGTTGACCAGGGAGTTCCTCCAGTCATGGGATTTTACTCTTTTTTGCAGCAGTTTCTTTCTTCTGTTGTAGAGTTTGTTTATGGCAGAGGACCAACAGATTGGCTTCCTTTTTTGGAGGATAACATCTTGGTTCTATTAGGGATAGCATGATCCATGCACTTGTGTAAGTGCTTATAAAGTGCATTTATGAAGGATTCAGCAGTCATACCTCTACTGTCCATCTGCATGGGTGTTGTGAAGTTTGCCACTTCTGTCTTAAGAAGTGTGAAGTTGGCTTTGGAGAAGTTTTTTTACGATGGTTTCCCTAACTGGGGGGTGGGGGTGAGATATGGATGTGATTAGCTTGTGGTCGGATCTGACCAACGAGGAATTTACCTCTGGTATGGAACACTGGTTTCCCATGTTGGCAAGCACCAGGTCTAGGATATTGCTGCCCCTGGTGGGGGTGTGAATAAGTTGATCCAAGGCATTGGAATTTATGAATTCTAGAAAACGTTGAGCAAAAGAGTTGGTACATGAGTAGTTTTCCCAGTTAATGGTGGGGTAGTTGAAATTGCCCATGATTAGGGTGTTGGGTTGTACCCTAATACTTTCCAGTGTATCAAGAAATGAAGAGTGGGAATCCTGGGGCATGGTGGGGGGTCTGTAGCAAGCTACAATTTGGATTGCGGTCTTGCCCAGAGTTAGTTGCACTTGGATAATCTCGGATGCATTATGCTGTGCAACTAGCCTGGAGGTGTGGATATCCTTAATGAATATGGACACGCCTCCACATTTAGTGCTTCGTTCTGGGTTAGGTAGCCGAAAGGTGTGGTATGAATTGAAGCCTGGTAATG
Organism: Protopterus annectens; assembly: GCF_019279795.1. Classification (NCBI taxonomy): domain Eukaryota; kingdom Metazoa; phylum Chordata; order Ceratodontiformes; family Protopteridae; genus Protopterus; species Protopterus annectens. The sequence goes on along the minus strand of NC_056735.1, from coordinate 503,054,180 downwards.
CAGGGGTGCTCTCTGGACCTGTAAACCAGGTCTCTGTCACTGCACTGATGTCAGTGTTCTCCATTTTAAGGAGTGCCTCGAGTGAGTGCATTTTGAGGTTTAGACTTCTTGCATTGAGTAGCATTACCCTCAGATTTTGCTTGCTTGTACCTGTTATGGTGGTGACTTTGTCATTTGAACACATTGGATGGACACTTTCACATCAAAAATACAAAAAAATGTGTATATACTAATAACAGACTGAATACAAAACACTTTAGGACTCTGATATTGTACTGGGTAGGGGGCAGGAAAAGCATGTGGTATTTAAAGTCACAGAGAAAATGCATTTGACATAATTGCTGAACTTTCACTATTTCTGTTAACCGTGGAGGATGGAGAAGAGCAAAAATATTATAAAGAATGGCTTAATAGCTGACCCAATAATAATAAATCTGAAAAGATTAGCAAATGTATCCCAATTTATCAAAAAAAAAAACAAATAAATAAATAAATAGTTCATTTGAAATCTGTAATCCGACATGACTATGAAGTTTTACTGCTGGGGCATGAAAAAACATAATTAAACACTAATTTAACAAAAAGAATAACATTATGTATTTTTATTCTCAGCTTTTTTTATTGACATCCTAGTAAACTGAATTTAATGCCTTGCTTTATTCCAATTATATTCTCATTGCTAGTTCTCATAGAAGCACAAAAGTTTTGCAGACTGAATTTCAGTATGGAATTGGTTAACTGCAACAAGTCTTCGGTAATGACTGAAAGAATTATCTATTTGACTCAAAAATCTCAAAGCATAGCTTTCTGATTGCTAGGCATGAAGCATGAACTTTCACCATAAAAATTTAATCAGAGGTCATTTTTTAGTGCTCCGTAGTATTTATTTATTACAAAAAACCCAGTAAAAATCAAGCATGGTAGCAAATTGGTTTAATTACAATCATTGTTTTAAAATTAAAATTGTTATTACAAAATCATCTGCAAACTGAACTTCCAGGCACATGCTCTGAACTGCGTTGTAGTTCTGCATTGAAATCTAAATCTTCTGCTACTATCTTTCTGAATAGCTTGAATGAAGTGCATGTTTTCCTTAACCATCTCTCAGTCTTAAACTGCAAGGATTGAAGGCATTTAATCTTAATGACACAACATGTTTGTTCTAGGTTGTGCTAGTCTAGATGGTCTTATGAAACAAAAGTTTAAACATTGCACGTAGTTTGTGCCTGCTTCAGTAAAATCATTCTGAGCTATAACAAATATATTTTACATGAGGCTGAAAATTGACCGTGAGTTTATTGCTAGCTGTTAAGCTATATTTCTTAACCCTTCAGTTCTTCTTCCTCAACCCAAGTATAGTTTTAGATCCTTATTGCAACCTCATTCTTCAGGTAAGAAATTGAAAGTGCTTGGCTGCATCGGTAGCTTATTTTGCATTACATACTAATGAAAAGTTAAGGAAAACCCTTCACAACTTAAATATGCATTTTAGTTGAATCACCTGTTGGTTATAGTACAGAAAGCAGACTATGTTCTTCCAATAAGAGCACACTTGTGCCTCCATAGAAAACCACCTTATTTCAAACTACAGGAAACACAAGGTGTTTAGGGTTATATACATCTCACTTTCTCATACAAACTATTGTTTCACAATAACAAAAGCAAACTGATACACCATAATGGCAACAGCTGCCTTCCTTTTAAAGCCACTTTCCTTTAGAACTCTGTTCTACTCTTACTGGCCACTTCTAGTAAAACATATCTGAAAATAAGTTCATCTGATACTGTTTTTAGCTATGATTTGTGGGTCCATATAGCAATTAGATCCAGCTTCAAAAATGGTTTCACCCTCCTAGAAATCCTTACTGAGCATCACTGGAACTGATGAACCTCCTCTCTCAGCAGAGATGCATAAAAAAGACTGGGAATCATAAAAATGAGCTGCGTAGCAAAGTAAGGCTTGCACCACAAAGTGAAAATGCATTTTACTGGAAAGTATTCATGAATATTCAAATGCTGAATCAGTGTGTGAATAGCTAGCTCAATTCTGATGTATAGAGTGGAATGAGTCTAAAACTTCATAAGCAAGACACAGTGTTACAGTGAGAAATATATGAAATAGAACAAGAGAGTGACCACATGTCAGCTTGTGAAAGCATTGCGTGACTAAAAGCCAGCAGGTAGTGCAAGACAGGTACATGGGGGATCAAGCTGTTTGCAAGAGCTGCACAAAGTTAGAGCTCATTGTAAAAACCTGCTGTCTGGTGTTCAGACATGAGCACATTTATTGATTGCATACAAGAGGTCAAAGGGCAATATAAGACTGCAGGTGATGAGGAAACATAGAAAGCAGAAGGGATGTTCAGAAGAGAGTTATAAATGAAAAACAGGTGGAAAAAGCACATGTTTTTTAGGGGGAAAGCTACTCTCCTTATACATATATGGAGATTGGGGATGATGGGAAGAGAGATGAAGAATATAGATGATAGTGATGAAGACCCCTCAGCTGACTGTGCACAAAAACAAAGAAATACAGACAAATTACTGGAGGTAGATATACTAGGACAATAAGACATGAGCTTGACAAAGACAAACAAGGTGGATAACTGGAGATCGAAGAAGTGCGTAATGCAGAAGGGGTGGAATGTGGTATCAGATGAATGAGACAGGCCAGGGTAGATGGTGGTAAAGCCAAAGATAACAGTGGTTTTATGGCTGAGCAGATCTGCAGTTCTTTCGTGGTAGGGCATGGAATTCGCTATCCAACAGGCCAGTGTCTCAACTTCCTCTACCAATATCTGTCATACTGATGACTGGACTGCACTGAGCAAATGAGCTGGGTTATTTACCTCACTGAGGTCAGAACAGTCCCTTTGGATACTCAGCTGCAACTCTTTCTATCTCAACAGCCAGCCGGGTGGGTGGGGGGGGTGGGTGCTGGCTGATGTGTCTGCATTGCACTGCCATCATACTGATATGCAGGATAAGGGCAAAATCAATAGGATGACATGAGTGAAGGTGCCCTCCAAATAAGACAATGAATGTAGCAAAAGATAATTCAGTGAGTAATATGCAAACAAACCCTGCTGTGGCAAACATCTCTGCTACCTCTTGTGGCCGCCAACACAGCGAGGATCTCAGTCTGATAGTGCTGAGAAACAAAAAGGAGCAAGTCCAGCACTACAGAGAGGTGTAGTTGCGATAGAGAGAACAGTGCAGTCTATACATTAGTGGTAACACAAGCCTGTAATGTGTCAGCAGTCTGCATGTGTAGCATAGAAGAAGACTGTAAATCTGCCCACAGCCACTGGAGTACATTACAGAATTATGGATATTGTGCAGAGCATCACAACTAAGCCACAGCCACAGAAGTAAGTGCAAGGTAACAGAAGCCGGACATGGTGACCTCAGCCTCACAACTGAACAGCTATGCATTACTCTACCATATAGAAATGTGTCATGGCATACAAGCAAGAAACAGGCACAGCACAGTTTCTTACAGTAGACCATCTGGTAATTCATGACATATGCTAGAGGAAACAAGCTTTATTACGAGTACTTCTCAAAATAAAAAAAATATATATCTTAGGAAAACAGTAGCAATGCTGATCACTTAATCTGCCATTTGGAATCCTTCCTAATCTCTATTAAACAATAGCCAAGATCATCACAGTGATAACCCCGCAAGTAACTAAACCAGTACCTGCATTGCTCAGTAGACCTACAGATGTCAGTAATTTCAGTTAACAGTTTGGCTACGTCAAGCTAGGGATGATCCTTCCAAAATGGACTCACACAGGCTCTCAATAACAACTCCCTGAACTATCTGTTTAGAAGAATGAGCATGATTTTACTCTCCTTATCACACTAAGTGAGTGCTGTATGTGGATCAATATCACTGACAGCCATCGCTACAAATATTAAGTAACAAAAATGGTAGCCAGTGATTGGCCCTGGAAATGTAATTTCCAGATAGAGAGCAACAATCCTAATGCCACTGAAGAGCACAGGACTCATGCATATGCAAATGTTACACACAAACCCTCAGGCATGGTATACTGATGGCATTGAAGGAACAAAAATAAATGGCATACCATCCATGTGCTTCATTGAACTATAATGATTCACAGACATACATGAGACATTCTCTTAAATAAATGGATTTGCACTGACTGACTGTAAGTATCATTCCTGCAAAATAGTTGTAAAGAAAACCATTTTTAGAAAAACAGTCAATACTTTCTTGTAGAGTGGCAATTGCCAATGCACAATGCCTTCCATAGTGGAGAACCTCCTCAACCTAGTAATTTATATTTATCTATATCCATATCTATATCTATATCTATATCTAAATCTATATCTATAGCTATATCTATATATATATCTATATCTATGTCTCTCTCTCTTTCTATGTGTGTGTATATATATATATATATATATATATATATATATATATATATATATATATATGTATATATATGTATATATATATATATATATATATATATATATATATATATATGTATATATATATATATATATATATATATATATATATATATATAAAAACACTGAACGTTATTTTCCCCGAGACTAAAATAAGAAATATTGAAAATCCCGTAGGAACAATTTTTCCCAGGGCAAGAAAACACTTGCCCAGTGTGGGGAAATATGCCATTTTCTCACAATGGGGATTTGGAGGGCATAGCCCCCACCTAGATGGGTTTTATGTAGTCCAGGGTGGTTACATTAAGTTTTGGGCAAGTATTTACTTGCTCTGAGAAAAATCGACCCTTCGGGATTTTCAGTATTCATTATTTTCTTTTAGGGAAAATAACATTTGGTGTTGTTGGTTTTGCAATATCAATATATATATATATATATATATATATATATATATATATATATATGTATATATATATATATATATATATATATATATATTTATATATATATAAATATGGTTTACTATCAAATATTTGAAATTTACGTTACTGTCAGTCATAAGGTTGAGGGTAAAGGTGCAAAATTTTAAAATTGTGAGTAGAAATCCTGTTGCCTCAGAAACGTCGAAATATAGCCTGTGTTCATGGTTTTGAGCATCGCTGTTTACAACTGGATCTCACTACAGTGAGGATTGGGAAAATTACCTTTTTCCTCACTGTAATGCGATCTTGGAGTTAGAATATATAATTAGCAGGGGGTGTGGAGGTGCAGCCCCAGACTTGCGGGGTGCAGGAGGTCTTGCCTCCATGCAAAACAGTAAAAATATTTATTTCTCAACAGCTGTTTTCGCGGAATGAACATTTCAGGAAATGCCAAATGTCTATTCTAGGCTTCTAAACATTTGACATATTGAACACTCTGTAAAACACTTTTCAACCTTATTTTTCGGCAATTTCATTAAACACCAATAGGGATGTCACTATTTATATATATATATATATATATATATATATATATATATATATATATATATATGTGTGTGTGTGTGTGTGTGTGTGTGTGTGTGTGTGTGTGTGTGTGTGTGTGTGTATTATAATACTCATCTCTTGCATAAAAGTGTGAAATAGGGAAAGATAGGTTCACTTAAAGCAGTTTTCAGCAAAACCATTTTTGTGGAAAATAAATTGCAGTCACACGGCCATATTCTTCGCTTTTGAATATGTAGCACACAGCTGCAGTATGCCAGCAGCTCAGTCAGGTGTGCTTGCATTTTATATGCCAAACCACGCACCAAAAAAGGGCAGCAGCAGTTATGCCAATACAGCAGCTTGATCGAACTTTCGGAAAATGGAGAAGAAGATTTTAATTAAGACTCAGCCCAGAGGTGGGACACAACATTCTACAGTACTGTTATAAGATACATTTCTCAGGTGCATCACGCATTTCAGCCCTTGCTTTAGAATAGAGTTTAGGGACATGTAGTAATATGTACTATAGTTATATGCTACCTGTACCTTCATATAGCACATAAACAATATATGCTGCTGCACATCTACACTATAGCTGTAGGAAGACAACCCACTATCAGGACTCTATCACTGTACTTCCCTGTATGTCCTACAAAGACCTAGTATGTGCATATTGTGTGAGGTCAGCTATAGTGGACCCCCCATAAGTAATCCCAAATTCCTAGCCCAGTATCCAACTGTCATTTGCAATCCCCTAAAGGCCCTGTACACTTGCTGTTTGTGACTGACCACTAAATTGTACATCATTATGTGCCCAAGTTTCAGTCTCCCAGCTGTATACTTGCACATCTTTTCATACCACTGGCTTGGGGTATCATTGGAGTACATCACTATTCATAGCCTAGCCTATCAGTGACACTACTCTGCTCCTATTCCTGTCATAATCTGTAATGTTATGTATAACTGAGCAACCCACTGCTTATAATTGTTAGCCTAATGATCTCAGCAGGCTTTGGCCTATAGCTATGACTCTTATTTTTATAGGTATCATGTCCTCCAGAGTGGATAGAAGGAAGAAGATAGACAACTTGAGCTGAGCTGTGAATGAGAATGAGAATGACGTCCTACTGCAGGCACCCGGGAACCCTTGCTGTTTGTGACTGACCACTAAATTGTACATCATTATGTGCCCAAGTTTCAGTCTCCCAGCTGTATACTTGCACATCTTTTCATACCACTGGCTTGGGGTATCATTGGTGTACATCACTATTCATAGCCTAGCCTATCAGTGACACTACTCTGCTCCTATTCCTGTCATAATCTGTAATGTTATGTATAACTGAGCAACCCACTGCTTATAATTGTTAGCCTAATGATCTCAGCAGGCTTTGGCCTATAGCTATGACTCTTATTTTTATAGGTATCATGTCCTCCAGAGTGGATAGAAGGAAGAAGATAGACAACTTGAGCTGAGCTGTGAATGAGAATGAGAATGACGTCCTACTGCAGGCACCCGGGAACCATGTGCAACTAATGCTAATGGTAGGGAGAGGTAATGCCACCAGCCTCTGTGGGATCACATCTGTGAGTTAATGTTCCACAATGACAACTCTGTTTTTGAGAAAATCTTACACAACATGGTAATATCAGAGGTGTGTCACCGACATTATCAGCTTGTCCTGAAAGAAGTCACAGAGATTAGTGACAGATAAGCTGGCCACAGAGTGGTTCTATCTCTCACTGCAAGCCTAACTGATGAGGATGAGTTCCTTTTATCCCTGCTTGAAGACGACAAAGTCACACGTGCCATATCTAGATGAGTGGGGATATGTTTGGGGAATGGCCTCACTTGTCTCAGAAATGCACCAGGTTGGTAAACACATCAGATGTGTATACAGTAATTGTGTATGTACGGTGTTTATGGAGGAAACAGATGCTGCATATGCTTCCTTATGTACATTGTGAGTGGAGTCACACATGACTGGCAGCAGAGGTATTTGCTTGTTTTATAACTGCAGATTCTGCACCATGATTTACATGCACAACATAGTACCTTGCATGTAGCATGGATATTCTGACTCTCTCTCTTCTGTCTTGTTTTGCATGTTCATTGGCCTGTCAATTATGACACTGAGTCTGACACAGAAGGCTGATATCAGCAACTATGCATGATCTGCAGACATTGTTAGGTTCCCATTTCAGTCACACTCTCCCATTGTTCAGAGTGGATAGTCAACCTCAATCATACCAGAACTATAAGCTGTACAGCACAGACACTCACCACTGTACTGGAAGTGGTCCGCTCTCACTAAGACCACAAGCAGTGCTCCTTCTGTGACTGCAACAACAGAGGAGTACACTGCTTACAGCATGTACATTCATCAAAAGCAGTATAGCATGAATTTCATGCACTGTCACAGATCATAGCCATTGCATCATATGTAAACAGCCCTGGAGTTTAACCAGTAGATCTAAAGGGCTATCATCCAGGCACAGTCTGCTGCATTCCTAGATGAACAGGACTAGTGTGGTGCATGGCTATGATGAAGATGTTACCAAACACTGCCAATGCCTTAATGATATCCTGGAGTCCAAGCATGAGACCATGCTAGATCTCACTAGGGATATGGAGCGCACATTGATGTGACATCCACCACTGCGTAGGTACAAAGTTTTCCATAGCCAGAGGATAAATACACAGCAAGGTTATGTTCAGAGGCCTCTTCTGTGTACTCAATATTCTTTTTCTGTAAGACTATGATTATCTCACTCCACCGCCCTCACCTGGATGGACAAAAGTTCTTTGCTTGCAGACATGTTCCACATTCTGCCAGCCCTCTTAACGAGAGTTGTAGCCCCTACCATCTGAGAACGCATAAGTTCTTGATTTCCTGTTTTTCTTAACATGACTCAGTAGGCTGCTTGCGATACACTATCAAGAACTCTACCCCCATTCCTTATCTATGTGCATATGCTAAACACTAATACCTCTTAACACTTCCCCAAGTCCTTAGTTATATTGTTGGTGTTGCTGTTGTAATAATTTCTCCCTCAATACTTCTGAGATGTACTCCTTCCTTTGAAATAAAGCCAGTTCTTAATTATATCAGCTTCTCAGGGCACATGACAAGCCCACAATGCTTTAAGTTCTCCAGTTAATAGACTTTGCATAGTTCTTCATTTGTACTTGTTCATTTTTTCTCCTCTATACAAATCTAAAGACAACATATGATTATGCAATCTGCAGATCTCGTTAACTCTTTCACAAAAAACAAGTGTTTAGTTCCATAGCACAGGAAATGTTATCTTCAGTTTCCCAATGTCATTCTATTTTTCCTTTCTACATGGTACAGAGACTGAATTAGCATGTCTCAACACATGAGGTCTTGTCATTTGGAGACATTAGCCTGAGCTCCCATCTGTATTTATTACTTGTAGCTGGATAAGATGTTGAATATACCAATACACTGATGGAAAAGAGCAGAACATTGCTAGCTCTCTGACCAAAATCTCCCATCAATGTAAGTACCACCTTGGGCCTTCCCTAAGAACAGTCCACAGGTGTAGCATTGGCAATCTGTTCAACAAAAATAAGTACATAATCTAAGAACAGTCCACAGGTGTAGCAGTGGCAATCTGTTCAACAAAAATAAGTACATCAATAAATAAATAGCTAGCAATCTCTGCAGTGTCATAAAAATGTACTCGAGGCCCTGTCCCCTCCTCTGTTCTAAATACTTAAAACTTAGATGCTTGCTTGCATAGTTACTGCAAAAATGGCCAATCTTACATACTAGCTATAAGCAGTAATTCATATATTTCACAGTCCTTATCAGCCATTCTCTAGATGTAAATCTAAACTCCATATTGATTCTTCTTAGGCATACATGACTCAATCATACTGAACATCTAAAATGTTGATATGCCCGACATCGCACCTCAGACCTATGTTTTTAACTCACACGTCTCTGAATTTCCAATCCTATTCAGTCTACATAATACCTGGGTAAGAAAAACAAAGGCTTTGCACATGAGACTCTCTTACTTCCTCCCCAACAGCCTTTATTCTGGAATCAGCTTCATTTAAACACTGATCATCTTTCTAATTGTTGTGGAGACCATTGCAATGTACTCTGGTTTTTATGTACTGATTTGACAAGCAGACAGACATGACATAATATTTCTTTCCCCAGCCCAGCAGAATTTCTTTTATTTTAAACTGACTGCAGAATATTTTGGCCTTTGGACCTATTTGCTCTCATATTCTGTGTGACCATGTAAAAAATAATCAATTCATACCCCTTTCCTAGTCCTGCAAAGATTTTTCTATCGATTTCATATCCCAAACTCATTCTCATAAATAGAAATTAAATAAAAGCTGTGAAATAATAATTATTTAAGTTCCTTGCCTTACAAACCCAAAAATCTCAGTTAAAAGGAACACTTCTGCCTCATGCAGTTGCCCTGCTGATGAACTTTTATGATTCAAAACCTCCAAGGAAAGGGTGCCACAGAAACTAAGAACCAGTAAAACCACAACAGGCACCCAAAGAGGCAGAAGGTAATAATAAAACACGAGCCTGTAGGTGTAAGCAGCAGCAGGTTTAATCACATAAACGCCACACAATACAAAGCGTTTTCATCCACCAGACTTCTTCAGATGTAAAATAAATGAATGAAGGCTGTGCCTGCTTATATACCCCTCCCAATTTAATTAATAGTTAAAGCAATTGTTTAATTGACACCAATTAAATCCTGTAACTAAAATATTCTTGACAACCTACCAACTTGCCACAAATACAGATGAAAGTAGATAAAAACATGCACATTTTTTTAAAAGAACTTTAAAATAAATATATAAATACTAAAACCATCACAATGTGTTGGACAGATAAATAAACCAACAAAAGGAACTTGCAAAACAATATATGTACATATTTTATAGTTTTGCAGCTCTCATTTTTAAAATAGGGGCAATGAATATGTATTCATTCAGCCCTGGGAATTTATTGGCTTCCAATAACAACTTCCAAAATATTTCTCTCACCTCTATCCTATTTTCCCATGGGCCCCCCCTCACATCACATTGCACCTTCTCTACAACAAAGAAGCCCCATTTTGCTTGGGGACATGTCAGTGTATGTTTAAACAAGGCATTTTTAATATCTTCGACTCTAATAGTATATAAATGCTCATAAATCCTCTTTTTGAGTTTACGAGTAGTTTTTCCAATGTAAAATGCACCACAGGTTTTACATAGGCCTAAATAAATCAAGCCTTCACTATTACAGTTGAAAAAACTACTTCTCTGAATCTGATGGTCTCTTGACAGGATGGATACAGAATCCTAAGTATATATGGGCATTGGGCACATGCCCCACATTTGTAGGTTCCAAATTTCTTACTTGAAACAATAGAACCATTATGCTCCAGCAAATCCTTGAGGTTCCTGCCTTTTTTATATGTAAATCATAGGGTGTTGGTAAACAAAACGTCCAACTCTGAGTAACACCTAAACCTGCTCCAGTGTTGAGTAATAATGTTTTTAACTCTAGAGGTATTCTGATTATAAAACATCACATAGTTACCCCCAAGGTTTCTTGATTTCATCCCTGGTAACGTCACCCCCGGTTGTTGTGTGGTACCCTGCACATTTATTGGTACTATCACACTTGTATCTCCTGTTCCCAAAATAGGGGCAAACCTATCCTTTCTCCCATTCTTTACTTCCTCCCAAACCTCATCAATTAAATAGTTAGGATACTTCCTAGATATAAACATTTCTTTGACTCTCTGACTTTTCTCTTCGAAGTCCGAGTCCAAAGAGGTCATCCTACAACTACGGACAAATTGTTCCTTGATAATACTTTTCTTCTGTTTAAATGGATGGGAACTAGTGAAATATAGGTACGATTTAGAAATGGTTTCCTTTCTATATACATTAGATATAAACTGCTGCCCTAGGACGTCTTTTTTAATAGTGACGTCCAGAAAGTTCATATAGTCATGTGTAATATGGGAAGTAAATTTCAAAAAATTAGTGGTATGGTTTAGATAGTCTATGAATTCGGTTAACTTTTCCATACTACCTTTCCAAAAAATGCAAATATCATCCAGGTAACGTTTGTAATATACCCAATATTGTGCATATTTAGACTGGAACACAAACTTCTCTTCCCAAACCATGAGCACAATGTTGGCATAAGTAGGGGCACAACTTGCCCCCATGGCCACTCCCTGGATCTGTTTAAACAACTTACCCTCAAAAAATCTAAAGTTGTGTTTCAATACCAAATCCATCAACTATGTATAAACCAGAAAAGTATTGTGGTCAAGTTTTCCATGTTGGTGAATGGCATCCTGGAACCATTCTGACCCTGTAGAATGTGGAATCACATTAAATAAATCCTGAATATCAAGGGTTACAAATATTAAGGAATCTGAATACATGTTGCTATTAATGCTTCTCAAAAATTCCCAGGAGTCCTTAAGTATACCATTGGCCCTAACCCAAATATCTTTTAATTTTATATCCAAAAATTTGGCCAACGGATGGGTTTTAGAGCCATTGGCTGCCACAATGGGTCTCAGGGGTGGATCCTCCACACTTTTATGTACCTTGGGTATCCCGAAAATAGCAGGGATATGGGGTCTGTCCATACTGAGATACTTAAAAGTGTCCTGGTTTATAAAATTGTCATTCAGCATGTCCAGTAAAACCAAATCAATCTTACGGTATGCTAAGTTAATCTCATTCTTGGATACCCTAACATACCTGTTGGTATCATTAAGCATATACATTATCTTACTGGAATACAAAATACTGTCCATGAAGACCACCCCTCCACCTTTGTCGGGTTGCATCACCCTCAGGTATCTATTTTCTTGAATGGATTTGAGAAGTACCTTTTCTTCTCTAGTCATGTTAAATTTATCATGCCATCCACCCCTGTAAACATTCCTGATTTCTTCTTCGACCTCCCTTTCAAAATTTTTTAGCTGGGGGTGTAAAGGGGGATTATAGGTACTAGGTCTTCTAATACCACTATTAGTACCACCATATCTAAATTCTTTTTCCGTAGAAAAATCCTCAAGTCTATTAAGCTGTCCACTAAATTACCCCCTGTAGAGGGGATGAATTTAAAACCTTTAGAAAATAAAAGAAAATGTTTCCTGTCAATCTCCTCACTGCTGTAATTGTAAATTTTAAAGTCATGTAGGGTGTGACATGGTCCATCCACAGTAATATTCCCTGTACTCCATTGGTCCAACATGTTGGCTAGTCCCCCTTCCTGGCTACCACTCTTATTTATCTCGTGCCATTTGGGGGACCCCAGTAAAAATACCGCACAGGGGATTTGTGCCTTAACTTATCTGATCTCCTAAGTTCAGGGAATTCAGTATTGTTGGAATCCTGATGTTCCCCCATCCCTGAATCATTGTAGATCACTCTATGGTCCATAGAGTCCCAGGCATTGTGTCCCCCTGGTAGAAAAGAAGAGGAATAAGTACTGTGTTGTGATCCAGATTTATCAAAAATATTTTGTTATTATTTTTTCGACCAAATTTGTCATTCTTAGGGTACGGGTATGCTTTTTTCTGCCTGTAATCCCTCAAATCCCTATCTATTTTGCCACACTTCCTTTTAAAAATAACATGCCATTTTTCTTCCACCTGTGGCTTAATAATAAAATATTTTCTCTTCTCATTTTCAACAGAAAACATAAGATCATTGGTCACTACTTCATTAATGTATTCTATCTCCTGATATACTTGCCCCATAATCCTTTCATTTTCTTTAATCAGGGCTTTCATGACTTCAAAACCACTACAGTCAAAAATACTCAACAATTCTTCGTGAAAGGGGGAGCCTTCCACTACATTGTTGGGAAACTTATAAAAACGCAATCCTTTGGGTACTATACCCCTTTTAATACAGTCATGCAAGTAACAATTGTCAATACCCAGAGTTTTATGTTTGTAAATTAAATCAGTGAGTTTTTTTAATATTGGCTCTATAAGACACTTCACTGTCTTTCTCAACATCCCGGTCATTAAATATAAAGTTATTATCAGTATCTTGGTGACTGGAAAACGACTTGTAACTAACAAGCCATGAAGCCAAAGAGGAAGAGTCCGTCCACTCGTGCACTCCATTGTCAACATTAGCCATACTATCAGTCATTTCCGCAGGAGCATGTCCCTGAACACCACGTTCCCCTAAAAGGGAGGACTGTCCATTCGGACCTTGTTCTCGGAATTCAATGCCAAATGATTGTAACAAAATTTAGTTGCAGCTCCCTTCTGTAATGCAGCCTCACCTCTAGCGCCTCTCGACGGCAAACCTGAAGAAGTTGCAGTTACTTCCTCTACAGGCACATCAGCCTGTCTTCGATCCAAATCGGCTTCCTGATTGCATGCAGGAGTGGAAATGCAATCCTTCCTGTGGGTAGGCCTCATAGGGTTGATATCAAAAGAATTGTCTTTCCCTCGCTGAGAGTTACCAGTCATAAGCAAAATCAATTGGGTAAGCTGCCCCTCCACACGAGACAGGCGCGAATCCAGGTCAGTACCTTGAACTGCTTCCCCATCCTGGAAGCTAGCCTCTGCCTCAGATACCTCCATGTAACAAGTAATCCAAAAACTCCAAGGAAAGGGTGCCACAGAACCAAGAACCAGTAAAACCACAACAGGCACTCAAAGAGGCAGAAGGTAATAATAAAACACGAGCCTGTAGGTGTAAGCAGCAGCAGGTTTAATCACATAAACGCCACACAATACAAAGCATTTTCATCCCACCAGACTTCTTCAGATGTAAAATAAATGAATGAAAGCTGTGCCTGCTTATATACCCCTCCCAATTCAATTAATAGTTAAAACAATTGTTTAATTGACACCAATTAAATCAGTGAGTTTTTTTAATATGTTTTGACAACCTACCAACTTGCCACAAATACAGATGAAAGTAGATAAAAACATGCACATTTTTTAAGAGCTTTAAAATAAATATATAAATACTAAAACCTTCACAATGCGTTGGACAGATAAATAAACTTGAATCAAAAACCAACAAAAGGAACTTGCAAAACAATATTTGTACTTATTTTATAGTTTTGCAGCTCTCATTTTTTTTTATTTGTTTTATTATTACCTTCTGCCTCTTTGGGTGCCTGTTGTGGTTTTACTGGAACTTTTATGATTACTACTTTTCAACTTTGCATTCCTGAAATGAGTCATTTTTGTGTCTGGTATACTCTTTTAGCTGATTATATTACAATTACCTTGCCCACCTACATAAATCTCATGACTTTTGAAAACTGGTCTTTGAAATGGTTTTAGCATCTAGCATGGTACATTCCAAAAATTTTTTAGTTTCTCTATTAGCCATATGCATTACTACCTACAAAATTTAAAAAGTAGGTCTAGTCTCCTTTTGATTCTGACCAGGCCTTACTCGACATTTCTTTTTCATGCTCAGTGATCTTCCAATCCAATATTTAAATTGGCCTTTCTCTCTTGCAAAAGAAATTGTTGTGTGTCCTAGGGTTTAAGGCTGGTTAACATGATGTGCATGGCCGCCATATGGTTTACGCCCACAGCAAAGCATAGGTGTCTGATAATTTAAACTGGGCCTTAATCCACATGGCCTCTCTGTTGTTCTGCTACTTTCAACAATGTACTCCAGCAGCCTATCTGATAAACAATATTTATTTTCTTATCCTTATTTTTTCTTTCTTTCTTTTACATAAACAACATAGCTTATATAATGCTTACCATTACTACAAGTTAAAGGCAACTCATTATTGTCTCATATGTTTAAAGTATCATATTTTTCTCCCCATTATCATTTTGTATACCATTCCTGAATACATACAGGCACTAGTATACATAGTACCAGCTACTCTGCTGTTGGTGCCCACTGCAAAGGAGCTACTTTTTCAGTTTATCCCTTGGATCAGATGCAATCTCAGGGACTAGCACTGCATCCAGTGGCCTAGTGGCATTGCCATAAAGGAAGGAAGAAGGAAGATGAAGCTCTGTGCTAACCATGCCACCTTCCCAGGTTTAGATTGTAAAAAAAATGTCTCATTCCCCCTATATACACTCATGATGTAGGCATGAAATGTACCAGATTCCAAAGAAGCAAAGGAAGATTTGTGTTGAAACTGCTTTTGATAGTTGCAGGCTGGTAGTAAGTAACATGTTTTAAAATGTATCAGGAGTCTGTTTCCTTCTTTTGAGATCACAAGTTTCATCCCCATTTTACTTGTATTTTCAAATGTATCAGGAGTCTGTTTCTTTCTTTTGAGATCACAAGTTTCATCCCCATTTTACTTGTGTGGAGTTGTTTAGGAATAAATGCTTTTAAAACAAATATAAAGTGAAATCTTTGCAGCACAACTGGTAAGCCATGACTATAGTTTACTTATTTATCTGTAAATTTAAAAATGTTAAATGTACCTTTATGAATATAATCACTTTACAGGGAAGGAAATATATGTAACATGTTTCACTATTAAGATAAAAAAATGCATAAAAAACACCATAAACCATAAAACTAAGAACAATGAAAAGCCAATGCGTATAGAAACAAGAAGCAAAAAAACTTAAATTCTTAAAGAATTGTACACTTTCATCTTAACACAAAAAAAAAAAAAATACCAAAATAGGCATGTCCAAGGGTCATCTTCCAGTGATTTCTCCTGTCCACCTGGTGAATCTGAGCATACTGGGGCAATGCAGCAATTGCCTCATATACACAGACAACCCTCTCCTCCTACCACCCAACACTGCAACCTGCGAGAGATGCACTTACATAGCTAAACTGGAAGCAGAGATCTCTTTACCCAAGATTGTGCTAGACAGTCAAGAGGAGAAGGTTAACACCCGCACTACACCTCAGGCAACACATAGCCCTTCTAAACCCACACCACCAACACTCACACATAGCAACATTAAACCCACATATGTGGAGGCCCTTAACATTAACCTGCCCAAGCAACAAGGACCTCCGAAGCTGAGACGCAAACAAACACCAATCACAAATAAAGTGTCACATAGCTCACAACACCAGTGTGCCACCCAAAAACAGCCCCTAAGGCAAGGCAACGTACCCAACACTTTAGTCATAGGTGAATCTATAGTCAGGCACACTGATATTCCACTCACCAGGCTGAACAAGGAGAAAATTACATTCAGCTGCCTGTTGGATGCCAGGATCTGCCACATAACGCATGCACTCAAGTCACTCCATAAAAAGCACAAATATGACTCTGTCATTGTCCATGTTGGAGTGAATGACTTGAGGCGTACCTCCCTGGACTACATGAAAAGAGACATGGAAGAGCTCTCGGATCATGAGGCATAGGCAGGTATGACCCTAGCCCTGAGCAGCATCCTGCCTTCGCCCAGAATGATACCACAGTATAAGGACAAAATGATTGACTTCATCAATTGGCTAAGCTTCTGGTGTCATTCAAAGGGGATCCAGTATCTGTCTGCCTGGGAAGACATGGTCAACATACCACAATGCTTTGCCAGAGATGGTCTGCACCTGTCACCCCTGGGATTCAGGTTACTGGCTAAGGC
This sequence comes from Protopterus annectens, assembly GCF_019279795.1. Lineage (NCBI taxonomy): Eukaryota > Metazoa > Chordata > Ceratodontiformes > Protopteridae > Protopterus > Protopterus annectens. The sequence goes on along the minus strand of NC_056735.1, from coordinate 503,037,177 downwards.
TTTTGCCACCCCTATAGTGCCTTTTTTAGGCAAAGTTCAAAGGACAAAACCATCACCATAACAGGTACAAGCATGCAAAATCTGAAGGTAATGCTACTCAATGCTAGAAGTCTAAACCTCAAAATGAACTCTCTCGAGGCACTCCTAAAAATGGAGAAGATCGATATCTGTGCAGTAACTGAGACCTGGTTCAAGGCTCCAGAGAGCACCCCTGCAATGCCAGGCTACAACTCTTACCACACTTTTCTGCCACCAAACCAGGACCGAAACACTAAGATGGAGGAGTGTCCATATTCACCAAGGATATTCACAACACCAAGCTAGTTGCCCAACACAATGCGTCTGAAATTCTCCAGGTCCAACTAGCACCAGGTAAGACTGCAATCCAAATTGTAGCTTGCTACAGATCCCCCACCATACCCAAAGATTCTCACTATAACTTTCTAAACATACTGGAAAATATTAAGATACAACCAAATACCCTAATACTGGGTGATTTCAACTACCCTGCCATTAACTGTGAAAACTACTCATGTACCAACACCTTTGCCCAATGGTTCTTGGAATTCATAAATTCCAACTCCCTGGATCAACTAATCCTTAGTCCCACCAGCGGCTCCAATATCCTAGACAAGGTCATTACCAACATGGGAAATCGATGATCCACACCTATGGTCACCCCATCGTTGGTCAGGTCTGACCATAAGCTAATCACCCTTGCCATCCACATCCCACCTCCACCCCCAGTAAGGATACCTCCTTAAAAAACTTCTCCTAACCAATTTCATGCTACTGAAGTCAGAAGTGACAAACTTCATGACACCCATGCAGACAGGAACTGAAAGTTTGACTGCTGAATCCTACACTAAGGCACTGTACGAGCACATCCACTCTTACATGCATCACACCATCCCCAGTAGAACCAAAATGCTCTCCTCCAAAAAAAGGAAGCCAATTTGGTGATCGCTTGCCATAAACAAACTTTACAACAAAAGGAAGAAACTGTTGCAGAAAAGACGAAAATCCCAGGATGCAAAAAAACTCCCTTACCAGCCTCAGTAAGAAGCTGAGATACCTCATAAAATCCTCCAAAGCTAGTTACGAAAATAAAATTGCCAAAGATTCCAAAGACAACCAGAAGACATTCTATATCTATGTCAAGAATCTAAATGGCAATGCTCAGATCTGTTCTGAGCTACAACAGAATGGCATTAAATATACTGATCCCAAGGATATTGCCAATATCCTGGCACATCGATTCAGTGGAAACTTCACCCCCCTCTCTCCCCCTAATGGGCCCATCTCAATACCGAACGATTGCCAAATTTTAGTAATAACAGCCACACAGATAAAAAGTGCACTCTCCAAAGCTAAGAATACAGCATCCATGGGACCAGACAACATCACAGGCTGTGTACTACATGAACTACAAAATGAACTGGCACCTCACCTGAGTTTCATGTTTAATCATAGCCTCACCTCAGACTTCATGCCCACTAAGTGGTGCACAGCTACAGTTATCCCACACCACAAGGTGGGAGCCACCTTGTTTCCAGGAACTACCACCCCATCAGTCTGACGAGCCTGATATGCAAGGCCATGGAACGTATTATCATGGAACTTATAAACAAAGACACTGGCAACCTTCAATCACTGGATCCCACGCAGTTTGGGTTCGTGAAGGGCAGATCTTGTCTCCTGAACCTGATTGACTTCTTTGAATCAGTCTCTAGAGCCATGGACAAGGGTAAGGTGGTCCACAAAGCCTATCTGGACCTTGCCAAGGCCTTCAACACCATCCTCCACTCTGGAATCATAGATAAACTTATTGAGCTGGGCATTAAGCCCTACATCACTCGATGGGTTGCCAACTGGCTTTTTGACAGAACCCACACTGTAAAAGTAGCCAACTCCAACTCCATCTCCAGACAAGTGACAAGTGGAATACCTCAGGGTTCAGTCCTGGGGCCGCTCCTGTTTGGCATCTACTTCTCTAAAGTACAGGTCAACACTAAGGGGACTCTGGCTAACAAAGTTTGCAGATGACTGCAAACTGGGAGCCATTATTGAATCCCCAAATGATGTGGATATTCTACAAAAGGGCCTTACAGAAACAGATGCTTGATGCCAGAGCCATGGGCTCAAGCTCAATGCCAAGAAATGTATAGTTATCCCCTTTAGAAAAAAACATATACCTGTGGACTACCACATAGGTGGCAGTTCACTAAACACTGAAAGTGTGATAAGAGACTTAGGGACACAGGTGGACAGTGGTCTCACCTTCGATAACCACATCATCACAACAGTCAGGAAATCCTTCTATGTGGCACACCTCATTACTAAGGGCTTTTCATCCAGAAAAAAGAAGGTTATTGTCCCACTGTACTCATCCCTCATTAGACCCATTATACAATACAATGCCCCATCTGGTATGTACCTCTCAAGACATCTGCAACAACTGGAAAGGCCACAGAAATACCTCACTAAAAGAATCACAGGCCTAAATCAGATGCCCTATGCTGACCGTCTAAAAAACTCCCCCTATACTCTGTCGAATATCATCTACTCAGAGGCGATCTCTGCTTAACATACAAGGCCATGTCAAACCCAGAGCTGTTGGACATGCTACACTTAAAGAAATCCCAATCCCTCAGAGACACATGCTCCAGAGATCTAAACCTTGTCATCACAATGAACAAAACATGCTGGAGGGATAGTTTCCTGACCCAGAGACTCCCCATACTCTGCAATAGACTGTCAATACATGTCAAGCAGAGCACCTTTTTGGCCCTCTTCAAAAGGAACCTTGATGATTGGATGGGAGATAGGAACTTCACCCCAGGGATCACATCAGTTGCCCTGCTAGACAGGGGTCCAGGAAAATAAATACTGTGGGAAGAAATAGCCAGGGAATTGTTATGGATAGGCTTGTATAGGCCCTATGGACAATAGCCTAGTACCAAGCTATGAACCTATAACCTAAGACTAACCTATCACCAAGCACTATGAAATGGAAATTAAGCATTCCCTGCAGCATGTCTTTTACTACTAACCACAAATGAATCAAACAAATGTCCAACAGCAAGGCAAAGCAACAGACAAAATGATGGATTGCATATTTTAAATCATATGAATGTAATCTATCTTTCTGTATCTTTGTTTATATTTTAATGTTTAAATAAATATCAGAAAAGATAAATTTATCTTAAAGGAAATAGAACATGCCAATTTCACATTTAGCGTAACTGAAAATATAACCTAAGCAGAATCATTTCACACTCTAGTATTTGTTTTAAACTAACCACATCTACAGATGTTTGATCTACATATAACCTTAGTAAAGTTACCAGGGAAGACAGTTATGTGATCCAGACTCCATCTATGAATGTTTCAGTACATACTTTAAATAATTAATATACACCACAGTTCATCTTTAAAACTAAATTACAAACAATCATCATCAGCCCCTTCCTTGAGATAGCAAAGTCAATGGTCTAGCCTCATCAATTGTTGCACTTTCACAATATAACTCATTTTCTACAATCATTTTTATGCAATTTACTCAATTTATTCAAACCAAGCAGCCCACACCCCATTTATTTCAAACATAAACATGGAATAATTAGTTTCTTAAAATAAAGCTTTATCAGACTGAGGGCTATATGACATGGCCCAAACTGCAAAATCTCATTACCAGGGAGCATAATAAATCCTGCCAACTATAATCACAGCATACAACATGTATTAATTTTAATGAGAAATGGCAAACAAAATAGTAAACAGTGTAAACACTTCCTTTTAACTTTTAAAATCAGATAAAACCAAGAAGTACAATGAGTGAATTTGTTTAACAATTTAAAACTTCTTACAAGTCTTATCAACTCAGGCTGAGAATGAACCTCACTTCTTGTGAGATACTCTGCCGGATTCACGATGGCTTGCATGGAGTATACGAGTAGAGTAAGACTCCATGCAGCCATCATATCCGACGAGCGATCCAGAAACAGCTTGTAGGGGCGTGTAAGAGAGCTCCTAAAACGTCTCTTACATGGACAGGGCTGGGATATGCAAATTACCACACTTGCAGCCGAAAGGCATGCAAATGAGGTAAATTTGTGATCCAGGAAGCAGAAACCTGTCCGAGTAGGAGCCGTGTTAGCTGCAGAAATGTACTCAGTTGACAACTGAGTACCGTTCTGCAAATAGCACAATGGAGCCTTGTCAGCTCCAAATAAAGGTTGCATATGGATGAGGAAGCATGCCAATGGCCAAATATACGGCCATTGGAAATGTTCCCAGATGCAAAATTAAAATAAAAATACTTTTTTTTTTTTTCGGCGAATTCCGATGTTTAAGTGTAGTGCAGCGCCGTGCAAATGGGGTGCGCTAAAAAAAATCATAAAATAAGAAAATAAAAGCCACAAACGTGGAATCTATGAAAACTGTTAAATTACAATGTAAGGGAATAGCAGACTGAAGACAACATGGCCACCGAGTAGGGGTTGCTAAGGGGAGAAGCCCAGTCTAAGACATGTAACGAAGCATTAGTAGGCAATCCTATGTAAATGACTGTTAGGATAATGAATCACACTTTTACATAGCAAATGAACACAGTCAGTGGAGTGTAAGAGTAGGATATGGGGAGTAACAGAGTAGCAGATAGGTGACATCACAAGGGGGGTATGTATGAAAGTAGTGAAGCTCATAGGAGCAGAGTGGCATGTGTCAGCTGTCAGTTAGACATCATGGAAAAAGGTGTGTCAACAGGTAGGCCAGGGAAAGCCAAGAAATGGAAGATGTATACTGTGGATAACACCAAAGTTTCTTGCTGAGCGGGTATGCGTGCATGTGCACGCCTGTAAACCTGAGTAAGACAGAGTGCGGGCGTGAAAGCGTGAGTGCGCACGTTTAAGCTGGAGTAAGCATGTATAAGGCTGTTTAAAGACCTGTAAGTGCATTTGCGCTGGTGTGCATGCGTTTTAACCCGAATAAGCAAGTTTTAGTCCGTGTAAGCATGTGTGCGCGCATGTGAGCTGCTGTGAGCGTGTTTGCGCTTGTATCCACGTCGCTCCCCCCTGAGGAAACAGAAAGGAAAAAGGAAGCACAACAAATAGTAGGAAGCTACCAGGGAATACTAGTAGAGCTAGCAGGTGAAAACAATCAGAATCAGGCAATTACACAGGCAGAACACTAGCCCAACCCAGCACTTAAAACTCTGCAAACAACAGTGCAGTTTGTTTCTCTCAAGAGACACTGCAACACTGGAGTAAGCTACTAGAAGTGAAAACTGAAAAAGCTTCACTCAGACAAAAAATGCTAGGGGCTGCCATTGCTGTTATAAGGTGACATATGCAACATGCTGAGGGTGGTGACAATGCAAATGCTGCCGGACAACCCACAGTGAGGAGACGGAGAAGAGTGTACAGGCCCAGGGTCACCTACCAGGGGTTACATGAGCTGGAGATAGTAGAGCGCTACAGAGTGGACAGAGACCTCCTGCAGCAAATTGTTGAGCTGTGCAGGCCACGCCTCACACACACAGAACCAAAAGAGGGGAACCCATCCCAGTGGAAACCAAGGTATGTGTTGGCCTAAGAATACTAGCAACAGGTACCTTCCAGAGACCAACTGGTGATATGATGGGGATATCACAGGCATCAGCATCCAGGGTACTGCACCAGTTCCTGGATGCCATGTCAGCACATGTCAGTGATCATGTATATTTCCCCAATTCCCATGAGGTATTGGCCAGCAATATGCGTCTCTTCCAGCAAATAGCAGAATACCCTGAGGTAGTGGGTGCAATAGACTGCACGCATATATGCATCAAAGCACCAGCCGGTGAGCGGGGTAGGGCCTACATTAACCACAAGGGCTTCCCCTCCATCAACTGCCAGGTTGTGTGTGATGCCCAGGGCATAAAAAAGAATGTGTGTGCTGGCTGCCCTGAAAGCTACCATGATTCCCATATCTGGCATCTGACGCTGCTGTACCAGATATTTGCCAATGGGGACATCCCACATGGTCACTTAGTGGGGGATGCTGGCTATGCACTGGAGCCATGGCTGATGACATCCATCAGAAACGCACACACACCTGAACAGGAACGCCATAATGAGGCACATGCACAAACATGAAATGCAATTGAGCGTGTGTTTGGGTTGCTCAAGTTACGGTTCCAGTGCCTGGACACATCTGGTGGAGCCTTGTAATACTCCCCAACTACATGTACCCAAAATGTCATGGTATGTGCTATGCTACATAATATGATTCTGCGAAAACAGCTGCAGCAGGACCAGCATAGGCCTGGGCCAAACAGCCCCCCACCATTGCCAAGGCCATCACAGGCAGAGTGTAACTCAGAGGAGGAACAACCTGAGACTGCCCCAGTAGGCAGAAGGAGGCGTGCCCAATATGCCTTGGCCTTGGCAAAGAGGCAACGCATAGCACATACACTGGCTCAGTAGGAACCCTGCAAATGATACCTCTCTCTGACTCCCACATATAGTGAAAGGGATGCCTAAGTTGACACAATCTGCATCCAAACATGTGCAGGGAGTGTAGTATGTGCATCCGACAAAGGCAGCCCTGCAGCACCACCTGAGGCATGATTGCCATGTGTTAAGCATTGTAAGGTAGTGCTAAACAGCATTTACCACCATGTAGTATATGCAAACTTGATGACCTTGAGTATCATCCTACCTTCACCAAACATGATGCCACAATATGAAGACAAGATGATCAATTACAACAATTGGCGTAAGTATTGGTGTCAATGAAAGGGTATCCAATGCCTGTCAGCCTGGGATGACCTGCTTGACAAGACATGATGCTTCACTAGGGATGGCTTTCACCTGCCACCTGTGGCCTTTTGGATATTGCCAAAGGCACTAGTCACCCCCATAGTGCCTTTTTTAGGTAAGGCGCAAAAGACAAACCCACCTCCATAGGTATCACAAGGGATAGGAAACTAGAAGTAATGCTACTCAATGCCAGAAGTCTAAACTGCAAGATGCATGCACTCCAAACTCTCCTCAGCATGGAGAATGTTGATATCTGTGCAGTAACAGAAACCTGGTTCAAGGCTCCCAAGAGCACACTAGCACTAACAGGTTGCACCTCACACCATGCTTTACAGCCGCAAAACATGAAGCAAACTACAAAAGGAAGGCGAATATCAATATTTGTCAAAAATACCCACACCCCCAGGTTGGTGGCACAGCATGAAGCATCAGAGACTATCCATGTGCAACTAACAGTGGGTAAAACTGCCTTCCAGTTCATAGCCTGCTACAGACCACCCTCCTAAACCCAGGAACCACACTTGGCTGACTGGATAACACACGAAAATATGAAAATCTCCCCAAACACCATTATATTGGGCAACTTCAACTACCCAAATATAGACTGGGAGCATTACCCTAGCTGCAACACCCTAGCCCAAAGGTTTCTAGAATTTATAAACTCAAATGCTATGGAACAACTTGCTAACAATCCCACAAGAGGGGAAAACATACTGGACCTGATCATCACCAACATGAGGACTCTATGCCCAAGACCAGAAATGTGTCCCTCACTGGTAAGATCTGACCACAGAGTAATCTCACTGGATATTCACATCCCGACCCCAACCCATGGCCAGAAAACCACAGTGAAACATTTTCACTAAAGCAAATGTCACACTCCTCAAAACCGAGGTGGAATCCTTCAGAGCCCCTGTGCCTGTGGAAAATACGGCCCAGACCTCAGAACCCTTTATAAACACATTCTATGAACACCATCAGGAATGCATGGATCATGCAATCCCATATAAAACCAAGATCCAATCCTCCTAAGGCAGGCATCCTGTCTGGTGGACCCCAGCCATAAAAAAAACATACAATACAAGGAGGAAGCTACTATATGATAGATCAAAATCCCAAAAAGGGAAGACATCTCTGATCAGTATTATTGAAAAACTACAGCCACACATAAAATCGTCTAAGGCCATCTTTGAGATAAAAATTGTACAGGACACTAAGGATAATCACAAGGCTTTCTTTAGTTATGGTAGGAACCTGGGTGGGAATCCCCAGATATGCTCAGAATTAGTCCAAAATGACAAACAATACACCAAACCCACAGACATTGCCAACATCCGAGCTGACAGGTTCAGTGCAAACCCCCCCCCTACCAAAAGGGCAGATATCTATCCCAGCAGAGTGCTGGCCCCCTGACATCTCAGATGCTCAGGTGACAGCCAGCTTTTCCAAAGCAAAACATACAGCAGAAATGGGACCAGACAGTGTCCTGGGCTGTGTCCAACATGAACACCAAGAAGAATTGAACACAAACATAAAACCACTGTTCAATCTCAGCCTTACCACAGGATATGTACCCAAAGAGTGTACAGCAACAGTGGTCCCTCTCCACAAAGGTGGTGCCTCAATGGATACTGCAAACTATCACCCCAGAAGCCTGACTAGCTTGGTCTGCAAAGCTATGGAAAGGATCATCGTGGACCTCAGAAATAAAGATATTGGGGACCTACAGACACTGGATCCTACCCAGTTTGGCTTTGTTAAGTGCAGATCCTGCCACTTAAACCTGGTGAGTCATTTGAAATAGTCACCAACGCCATTGATGAGGGGAAGCTGGTCCACACAGCCTACCTGGACCTTGCAAAAGCCTTCCATACAATACTCCACTTGGTCATTATAGATAAGCTCACCAGCTTCAATATAAACCCTATGTCACTAGATGGGTTGCAAACTGGCTCAAGGACAGAACCCACATGGTTAGAAATGCTGGAGCCATGTCAGACCCCAAACCAGCTACAAGTGGCATCCCACAAGGCTCAGTCCTGGGACCTCCCTTGTTTGGTATATATTTGTCGGAGGTACAGGCCAACACAGAAGGACTGTGGCTGAACGAGTTTGCAGATGACTGCAAACTGGGCACCATAATTGACCCTCCAGCTGACACAAGCATCCTACCAAAGGGCCTCATAGAAACAGACAACTGGTGCCATAGCCATGTCCTCAAGCTAAACGCAAAAATGTGCATAGTCATCCCCTTTGGCAAAAACTAAGTGCCCACAAATTACCACATAGGTGGTAACCCATTAAGTATGGAAGAAGTGATAAGGGACCTGGGGACCCAAGCTGATAGCAATCTCTCATTTGACAACCACGTGGCCAAAGTGTTTAGAAAAACATTTCATATAGCCCACCTAATCATGAAAGTATTTGCATGTAGATCAGGGGAGGTCATCGTGCCTCTTTACTCATCCTTCATCAGGCCCATAATTGAGTACAATGCCCCTTGTGGGATGTACCTTATCAGACACCTGCAGCAGCTGGAAAGACCACAAAAGTACCACACCAGGAGGATCAAAGGGCAAACACATGCCATTTGCTGCCTGGTTAAAGAAACTGCAGCTCCACTCAGTGGCATACCGCCTGCCCAGAGGTGATCTGTGCCTGCTGTATAAAGCTATGTCCAACCTGGAATCAATGGACATGCTGCACCTTGGAAAATCAGAGTCCCATCAAGCTATGCACCCAAGAGACCTGAACCTCAGGACTGAAATAAATAGGACATGCTGGAGTGACAGATTCATAACCCAGAGGCTCTTGAGAGTAAACTCCCACTCCAGGTTAGTCAGAGTTCCTCATTGACTCTCTTCAAGAGGAATCTTGATGAGTGGATGGGAGATAGTAGGTTTACCCTGGGTACCACTTCTATGTCACTGTTAGACAGAGGCACAGTATACTAACCTTGAACAATGTCATGGCAAACTCCACTTAAAATGTGTGTTGAAAGCCAAACACACTCTGGCTAGGATTATAAATGCCCTAGGGCAGATAGCCTAGTATGAACCTATGAACAGAATCACACACACCAACTAGTGCAACTGTGGTCAATGTGGAGTAATGTTTGGCAATGCCCACCCAAGTTGGTGAATATACAGCATTGTTGGACAAGCCTGGTTTAAGTAGGCCATAGCTGAACAAAATGCAACATGCTCATGTCAGGCTATGTAGGCTGTGTATAGTACCAGAATGTAGACCATTGACATTTGGAAACCGTATCACCCACAGCATACTGTCAAACCATGTCATGTTCCATGCTAACCATGTTCACAAATGCACACCTGCAACTCTGTGCTGCAAACATCACACATGTACTGTCCACACCCCAACACATGCAAGTACAGGTACACACAACAGCCATGTGGCACATGTGCAGACAGTACACTTTGGGAATTAACACTGGTGTATACAAAACTACTGTGACAATCATAGTTAATCCATCATGCATGCTCGAATATACCCACAGCGATATCATTACACTGTACTGTTAACAACATGATATTATTACTACAGTGCTATGTAGTCACCCTGTGCATCAGCACCATGCTATCCTGTTCCTGCATCAATGTTACAGATGGCAGGAGGTGGCACAGTTTCATCATATGCACAGGGTATGTACTTGGTTTGCCAGAGTCTGCCATTGACACATCCAGTCGACATGTATGTGTGTGTGTGTTAGTGAGGGACAACAGTACAACATGGGGCAATGTTGATGCAATGTGTGTGTGTATTTGTTAGCCCTAGGTGTTAGCATTATGTGTGTGTGTATGCTTACACACAGTTCCACCACATGGCTGCCATATACGGGTGTTTGTGGACAGCCACAGACTGTACCTGCCAGGTCATACAGA